>NC_056528.1:30214196-30225461 GCF_019175285.1 Sceloporus undulatus
GACCCCTGGCTGTAGCTATGGCCGTCATGGTTGCCATAGCAAGGGCTGGGAACTTGCTGGAGGAAATGGTGTCTTCCCAGCATGGTGGCTGGTGACTAGAGGAGGCAAAGGAGGCCAGGGGATTCTCCCCATCAGTGCCTGGGGCATGTCTGCCCACTCTGGTTCCTATTGCTGTGTCCTCCTGTCATGGCTTTAGCTCAGGGACCACTTTTTCCAAGCCCACAGAAGGGTCTTGATGTGCCCCAGAGATACCCCTGAGGGGGCTCCTTGTCAAATGGGAGGGAGAATGATCCTGGAGTTCCCACTTCTCCTCCTCTTGCCCAGGGCTATAATGCCATCGGAAGGCAAGCGCCCCACTTCTCCCACCCCACTCCGGAGGGGAGAGAGGAGAGGAGCGCTGGCAGCCAGATGCCACAGGGCCCCCCAAACCAGAATTCCCTGCTCCCCTTCTTCCTTTCCCTCACACAGCCAGAGATCCCTTTATCACTGCTAATTAATGGTTACTGCCCCCTTCAGAGAGGCAGAAATTAATGAGATCAAAGAGAAAGGACACAGAGGCAGAGGAAGGACGAAGAGTCCTATTAGTGAATGTGGGGATGCCCCACTGGGAGATGGAGGCCTGCCTTGCAAGGGTGGGTTTGCCATGTAAGTGGTTCCACCCATCCTCCCCTTTTGTGGGGGATGAGCCTGTATCCTGCATGCAAGTCCCCCTTTGTCCTGTGGGGCACCAGGTGGGGTTGGTGTGGGGCCCTTGTGTCTCTCTGGCTTTTCTGGGGGATTCCAGGCTCCTCTTTGTGAACAGGTGCAAGCCAAGTTTGTGAGGGCTTTTGTCCACAGCAGCCAACAGTCCCTTTCCGGGGGTTGAGGGGTTGCAAGTGAGGGAGGGGGCTTGAGAGGGGGCTGTCCTGGACCTCCAAAGTTGGGTCAAGAGATGGGCTGGCTCAGAAGAGCTGCCAGTTCAGGTGTTTCATCCTGTTCAGGGTTGCTGAGGTCACTTAATTAGCCACACACTACTTAATGTGCAGAGTCCTCTTTGTGTGAGAAAGGAAACAATGTGATGCAATGGAAGCTGCAACTGTTGCACCAGCAGTCTGAGGGAGGGCTGTGGCCCCGTGGTTGAGCGCATGCTTTGGTGCAGATCCAGTCCTGGCCAGTCTCTCCCAGTCAGTGAGGACCCCCCCCCCCCCAATTGCTGGTGAGTGGGGCAAGCCCATGGGTCTGACTCTGCTCAGGCCGCTTTCTGCATTGGCTGCCTGGGGCTGGTGGATCTGCTCCAAGGCTGAGGACCCCCAGTGCCGCCACCACTGTCCCCTCCACTGGCTTTTCTTCCTTTCAGCAGAGGGCTAGTGGAGAGTGTGGCATTGGGTCATTGGCAGCTTGCTGCTCCAGCCGGCCCAAAGCATTATACTCTGCTGTGAGAACTTACAGTTATTGACTGTGGGTGCAAGCTTGCTTCTTGAATTGGGAGCCATTAGGTCACAGAGCCCCTTCCTCACACAAGGCCTCTCCGCTCCCATCAGTGGAGCCCAGGCTCAAATTCCTTCTGAAGGCTGTGACAACTAGCTATTAGGACTATAGCTCCCATCAGCCATAGTCAGCAGGGCAGTGCTGAGGGATGATGGGAATTGTAGTCCAAACCATTGTCAGGTGCTGCCTGAAGGGGAGAGGCTGCTTAAGGCAATGAGGAGTCATAGCAGTGAAGGAGGAGAGGAAGCCAGTGTTGTAAATTTGGCAACGGAGAGCAGAGAACTCACACCAGCAGAATTTGCCCCTCTTACTCTAAGGGAAAGGGAGAGGCTGAGCAGACACTTGAACCCAAGTCCAGCTTTCCTCTCCCTGCATCCCACAACAGTGACTCTGAGGCTGTTTTTGGGGGCACACGTTCTGAGGGTGGTGGGCAGGTGTAGGGCACCCCCATCTCTCCCTGGGCCCTGCGGAGGTGGCTTTGCTTTGCACCACCGCTGCTGCTGCTGGAGAATGAGCAGGGCCAAGCGGCACCCGAGGGAGCGTTGTGGTGCTTGCCTCCTGCTCTGCACACCATTCTTCACATATCATTGAACTGCAGCATTTTCCCGTGGTCCCTTCCAAACCATAACTCTCTTATGGCTTACTCTCCTAGAGAGATGTTGTTCTGAAGTGCCTGGACCCACAGCCCTGTTTCCACATGTTGCAGCCCAGCCGTCCGCTCCCTCCTCATTTCTGAAAGACCAGGATCAGGGCAGAAGGACTCAGAGGAGCAGCATAGCTTCTTGGCCTATCTGGCGATGGACAAAGCCCCTCCCTGGCTTTCGCAGGGCTCTCCAGTGGGCTTCTGTGAAATGCCAAAAGCCAGCCTTCTCCCTCAACAACTAGACAGGGGCAGACAACACACACACTGTGCTTGTGCATTTGGAATCAGCTTCTTAAGTTTCTTTCCAACCTTTTCCTCACCAAGAGGCTAACAGCAACAGTACTGATAGCCTTTAGGGCTGAAGAGCAGGGTGTAAATACCATAAGTAAGTAAGTAAATAAATAAATAATAAGTACAAATACAGTGTGTACAACATATAAACAAAAAAGAAATCAAGTGCAGGGTAAAATAAAGAAAAGCATGCAAATGTGTTGGGAAAGCCTCAGCCAGGCCCCACAGCGAGCACCTAAGTCAAGGAGGACCCAGAAGCAGGTCCACTTATGGTCCACTCCAGGGGACGCCGGGGGGGAGTGTCTCTAGGGGGGTCCCAGGCGCTGGAGACTAGCCTCCACAAAGACCCCCCCCCAACCAGCCAGGCCCTGAAGCTCCAAGGGGGTGACTGGGGGACCCAGGCCATGAAGAGCCCTGGAGCCAAGCCTGAGGTGTCGGATGGAGGAGTGCGTGGGGCAGGGGGCTCCTAAATGGGGCTGAAGCCAGGTTGTCTATGTGTCTTTGGGGGTTGTGCACACCAGGACCTTTAAGGCTGAGCACACTGTAGGCACCATGCACCCGAAAGTGGAGACGGCATCTGCTCAGCAACCGCCCTGGCAGCCAAGTCTGGCACCAGCTTGTTCCAGGCTGAGTTCTCCTTTCAACTCTTTGACAGGACAGGAAGGGCAAAACACCCAGTGTATGTGTGCGTATGTGCTTAGACAGAGATACACACACAGACAGTGAGCTGGGAAAGGAGGTGGTCCACCTGACAATGGAGACCCCCTCCCTCTCCTGGCTCCCTTTCTCTGATCAATTACCTTTTGAGAAATGAATTCTTTAGCAGCTGCCCCACAATCCATCATAATCTAATGCTGATTTATGCAAATGCAGCTAATTTGCATATGTATATGTCTCTATCCTTGGCTTTTCAGCTCCTTTTAATATCTGAAACCCAAAAGATTGATCTGTGTGAAAACTTCCTGGGCAAATATGGTGCATATCAGATTAAATAATGAATGGTCCCAATTGGAGTTGATTTGCATGGGCTGATCAGGCTAATTGCCTCAGTGTCTGCTGGAACTCTGAAATGGCGGCTGGGGGGGGGGGGGGGGATGCCAGGTCCTCCTCTTCGCATGCAGCTGGAGGCAGGCACTGCCACGGAGGCTTGGAACCTACTCCCAGGTAGACCTCAGCAATGGATGGTGGCGCGGAGTGGCTGCCCAGAGGTCCCAAGGGAGCACTCTGCCCACCATGGAGCCTGGCTGGCAATGGTGGGGCAGACACCCAGAGAGAGGTGCTTCTGTCTGGGCAACTCTTGCCCCTCCTGCTCCTTTGCTGCTGACAAGAGAAGGAGCCCCCGCCATCAATAATTCATATATCGTTTAGCAGCTTTAGCGTCTTTCCTTTTTGGGTGCATTCAAAAATATGTTTTTGAATGATTAATGCATGTGGAGTAGCTTTGCTGGAGATGTAAAAATTATGGGAATCTTCATGGGCTGCATGAACAGGGCACTCTGGGAAAGGGAAAAACCTGTGGCCCATTTCCATACAGTTTTGGCATGGGGAGCCAAACAGAATAGTGAATGCAAGAGGAGCAGGAATGGGAAGTTTCTCTCAAGAAGAATGACTACCACAGCATGCAGGACTGCCCTGTGGGAGCCATGGTTGGAGGTGACCGCTTGGGCACCCACCCAGGGAGGCTCCATTGTGTTTGTGTGTGTGTTTGTGGGAGTGTGCGTATCACCAGTAATTCACAGTATCCATCCATTCTACTTAAAAGTAACTTCCCAGGCTCCAGGTTCTCCTCAGAGCCCCACAGGGGTTACGGGGCTAATGGCTGGACTGGAGTGAGAGCTCTTGTGCCAGGCGATAAGGCCAGTGGCACAGGGGTCCCTTCCAAGGTGCTTCCCATCATCCTGGCAGGACTGGGGCCTTGGGGAAGATCCTGCACCAAGGAGAGTTAGGAATGAGCTCTCTTTAGCAGAGCAGCTGAAAATCTGCCCAAATCTGACAGCTGTTTCCACTGAGAACTGAATGACTCCAAATTAACAAGACAGGCAGAAGTTTACCAATGGCTTTGCGTTTCATATGTGCATGGAGACCATGCTTACTAATGATCTAATGAGTAGATCAGGTAAAGGGGGGGAGGACTGAGTCTTGAACTCAACATCCTGGTGACCTGAAAAGGTAAAGGAGGAGAAAAGAGAAAAATGGTGACTGAGAAGAGGAGCATCTCTATGGGAAGAACATCCCCAAAGGAAGTGACCTGGGCCACATGGTCTATGTATTTGGTTGCAATAGGTATTTATGACCATGCAAATGGCAGTAAGAGTAAATGGGAAGGTTTAGGTGAGGGGAAACAAGGATTTCCCATGCAGGAAATGCAATGCTATTGAATACTCACTTGTTCTAAGCCGCCAGAGAGTTGGGGAGAGAGAGTGCTGGAGTTTTTCCAAGGCATCTTTCCAAGAAAGCCAGAGGGAGCTTTCACCTTTTGGCTTAGGAAATGTGAGCAACCTGTGACTCTCCCTCCGCCTCCCTCCTGCTGCCACACACACCTTCCCTGAATTCCTCTCTGGACCTCACAGCCCACAGGGAATTACTGTAACGCTCAGCAAGTGGGTCAGAGACAGAGCCGGCCTGGCTTTCTTCACCCTTCTTCCTTTCCCCTGAAGGGCAGCAACTGAGGACAGCAGCAGCAGCAGCAGCAAGACTGAGAGTGAGAAGAAAAGTCCCTGCGAAGAAACGCCTCTGGAGAGTTATAGCACATGCGGCTGGTGGAGGGATTTGGGAATTAACGCTTGCAAGCTTGGGACCAAACTGCTCCTTGTGTCCTTTGCCTCCCTCTTTCCAGGCTCCTCACAGGCCTTGGAAAAGGAATAGTGGATTAGCAGCAGAATAGTCCCCTTCCCAGAGGCCCAGCCCCACTCCCACCCATTGGACTCCAGGTGACAACAGAACATGCCAGAATGAGGGGGGACACAACTGCAGCCACTGCCTCAGAGATGGAAAGAATATTTGAAAATCCTTGAGAAATGGTTGAAAAATGTATTTGAATGTCAAGAAACCCTGATGAGAACAATCCTGGATTGATGGGAATCTTCACAAGCTGCAAAATCATGCGTGGATTGCAAACGGTCTTCAGAAATGATGCAGTTTCCAAAGACTTTCTTGCAGAAAATGGCTAAAGTTGACCATGGTTTCCTTGAAGAAGAAAACTAGTGAAGAGAGAATTGCATTCCTACAACGGGTGCTAGGAGGTGATGCTCTAATGGCAAACAGAATTGAATCTGCAATAAAGCCTCCCCTTGTTGTGTCTTCAGGCATCCCCTCTTTCAGTAATGGAGGCCCACCAGCTAATCCACAAGACCCAGAGGGAGAGGAGCTTGAAGACAGGAAGGGTCTTCACCCCACATCCCACCTGCCCCCTCCCAGCCAGCCCAGTCCAGACGCAAGCGACGGAGCTTTTCACTGTCCACCTCTCAGGGTTGGGCACCCATCCCCTTCTGGAAGGACCTGGACTTTCTAAGAGAGATGCTCCGAGGCCTTCTGTGGAAGTTTCCCGCCCCACCTGAGTGTGTCTTTGCACACATTCAGTGGTTTTTGTGTCTTGTGGTCTTGTTTCCTGTCCTTGGCACTTGCCAATGACCCAGAGGGAATGACATTACTGGAGCCATAAAGCTCTTACTGAGCTGCCTGCATCCGGCTGAACTTGGCTAAGTGAATGGAGGGCCATGGCTGCATGAGGGGCCACCAGAAGCCATGGGGCTGCAATGGGGTTTTTCCTTCCCTGTAAGTCTCTGGAGCAGCAGCTTAGTTACTCAGCTGTCCCTTTCTGAGCTTGGGGCTTCTCCTCTGGCTGGGGAGCAAACAGGAGGCTGGACCAAGCTCTTTTCTCAGAAAGGGAAGAGCGTATCCAGGTGGAGGTATTCAGCAGCCTTCCCCTCAACCTCTGGCCTCTGCCAGTCCATGGGCCTTTGCCATGGAGGCCACTTGGTGCGTGGCTTTGTCTCTTCCTACCTCCTTCCTTTTATGCTTTGGCTGCTCCTTGCGCAGGAGCTGCCCATTCTTCATCTTTTAGAAGAAGCGTTATTTAAAGAAAAGTGTTTCGGGAACGGGTGGATAAGGCAAACCCATCCATGCCACAGCAAGCCCAGAATGTCTCCTGGGCTACAGCCCCCTCCTGCCCCAGGTTTGGGGTTAGGGTCTTGAACAATCCCTGCTCTAAGAGAAAGATGGCATCCCCCTCCCCCCACTTACTAAGGAGGTGCTTGGCAGGTTTGGAGAGCATAAAACTGCAGCTTAGGCAAGGTTTGGGGACAGCACTCTCCCCTAGATTTGTTTTTGCTCTGGAGAGGAAGGTGGAAGTAGCCCATCCCATGTGAAGGTGTTTAGCGCGTGTGCGTGCACACACACACACAACTAGCAAGAGTCTTGGGACTTTACCACTGCCAACCCTGCACCCGGTTCCTTCTTGCCTCCGATCTCCTGTCTTCTCTTCTCATTCCAGCTCAGTCTCCTCTCCTCCCCAATGGATGCTTCATACAGACCCCAGATCAAAGCGTGGAGCCTTGAGAAGCAGTCAGATGGACGAAGCAAGCCCCCTCCGATGTCTCCGCAGGCAGGAGCCAGGGCTGTTTGCACCATCCAAGGAAGAAGATCTGGGCCAACATGCTTCATTTAGTTAGTGCAGAAAAGCAGATGCAGCCACAAGAACTCTGGAAGCTCCAGCAGACGCATTAATTGCAATGCGCTTTTGCATGCACTACGTTTTATGGAAGGAAAGAAAGAAGGGACTTTTCTCAGGGAACATGGCCTGCAGCCAAAAGATCAAGTGTGGAAGGAGAAAAGGTAGGTGCGGGTTTTCCTATCTCGCCCGGCCCAGGGCTGTTCAGTTGGGCCTGTGCTGAAAATCCTGGCAGGAGGCTTAAGCATGCGCAGAGGACAGAGGTGTCAGGGGTTGTGGTTCCAGAGCGCTGGACCTGGCGCTTGCAGACTTTCTGGCTAATGTGTCCCAATGGCAAGGGAGCCAAACACAGGGCTCTGGAGCTGGAGAACCATCTCTGGACATCTGCTGGTCAGGTGGCTTCACCGGAGAAATCTGGGTAGATGAAAAAGGGCTTGGAAGAAACCTTTGTATTGGTTTAAGGAAGCAGGGCTTGTGGGGTTTTTTTTGGCAACAGGCTCAATAAAGTTGGGCTGTAATCCTACACATACTTACCTGGGAGTAAGTCCCATTAAACTCACTGGGGAGTGCTTTGGAGGAGGCATGTATAGGACTGGGCTGTTTGTGATCGATGAGATCCATTTGCAAGAATCATAGTTCATTGTTTAGCCATAGCAGTTGTGGGTATGCATAGTGCTGACATATTTGCATTTTAGTGGTTGTGTATAATGTTTGTATACAGTAGGCATAGTCCAGCACAGATCGGGGCCTGCTCAGTTTCCACTGATTCCAGTGGGATTATAGGGGCCAAGGTCTGTGTTTGGTTGTGGATGCTAGATGCAATACCTCGGTTATTGTTGTTGTTGTTGAGTCTTCAAGTAGTTTCGGACTTATGGCAACCCCTTCATGGGGTTTTCTTGGCAGGTTTATTCAGAGGGGCTTGCCACTGCCATTCTATGAGGCTGAGAGAGTGTGACTTGCCCAAGGTCATCTAGTAGGTTTCTGTGGCTGAGTGGAGATTCGAACCCTGTTCACCAGAGTCTTAGCCCAATCTTCAAACCACTATACCACACTGCCTCTTAATAGTGTGGTATGGGGCTACTTAAAAGGACGTGGGTTAATTGTAAGTGGGCTATGATGCATCTGAATCGCTGTTTTGCTCAGGAGATGGAGATAGTAATATGGCTGGGGCTGAATGCGAAACCTGAGCCCTTGATGCCTGGTGGGGCATTGCAACTGTGAAAGAGCCAAACTGAATGCTAACCAGAAACCTGGTCTCTGTGCAGGAATCTGATTTCCAGAGTCCAGGGGAGTTAAAGTCTTCAGGGCCCCTCAGGCTCCTGGCTGGCCTTCTGCCCGATGCCCCTCTCCCAGCCCCAGTGGCTTCCTCTGTGGCGATGCTGGGAAGGGGGCTTCCGCCACCAGTTCCTAAAGCCATGCCCCCCGCCCCCCAGGAGCCCCCTTCCCAGGCCCCGAAGGAAGGCGAGGGGTACAAGGCTTCCCCTCTGGCCGGCTGAAGGGAGCCCTCCCGCTGCCTCCGCAGGTGACTCCCGGACTGGGCAGGCTGGACCTGGCCTTCGGACACTGGGCCACCCAGGAACACACCCCAGCAGCTGTTCTTCATGCTCTTGTTATCAAGGCAAGCGAGCCCCCCAACGTTCCTTCCAGGACCCTGGTCAGCGCCCTGGGCCTCGCTCCGGCCTCCTGGCCTGTCCTTCAGAGGGACACCAGAGGAGCCGTGCTCCGAGGAGAAGGGCTGGGGGCCAGGATGCCCTTAGCCCAGATGTAGAGGCCAGCGGAGGGCTCCTTTCCCTCGGCTGCCCTTCCTCTCCCTTCTCTGCTCCTGGCTCGGAGCCTCCAAGTGCCTCGGGCGCCTCAAGGCTGGAAGAAGGCCTTCCTGAGCCTCGGGGAAACGGCTCCCGAGCCTCCCAGCGCTCCAGGCGGGTTGCTCGGCGGCGGCGGCGGCGGCGGCGGCGGCAGCAGTGCTTCCGGCAAAGAACCCCTTCCAGGCATCTTCCCTCCTCCCTGGGGAGCAGGCCATGGGCCCCCAGGGCCTTCCTCCCACCATTGATGCTGCTGCTGCTGCTTCCTGGCAGGAAGGGGCCACTCAGACCCCCCCCCCAGGGTTCCTGGGCTGCCTTCTGGCTGGGAACATTTCCTAAGCCGTGAGTTGGGAGGGCTCCTGGCCTCCTCCTGGCCCAGACCTCGGGGTCCCAGGCGCTGGAACCCAGTGTCCCGTGATCCCTGCGAAGCCCCCCAGCCCCGGCTCTTCCCTGACTGGAAGGGGGCTGGAGGCGAAAGCAGGGGAGGGTCGGGTCCCTTCCCTCATGGCTCCCCTTTTGGGGACTGAAAGGAGGGCCAAAGAGGGGGGACTGCAGCGCCGACAGCCGGGCCTGAGTTCGAGTCGCCTTGCCTGCCTTGGCGCTGGCGCAGGGGCCCCGGCGGACGAGGGGCAGCCCTTCTCTGGGGTCGGAAGAGCAAAGGAGGTGTGGGGCTGCAGGGGAGGGCGGTTCTGGGGCTGAGCCAGGGGCGCCTTTAAGATTCCGATCACAGCCGGCGCCGGATTCCGAAGAGCTTCCACCAGGATCGCCCCTCCCTCTCCTCCGCACAGACACCTCCTTCTCCGCCCCCCCCCGGTCCGGGCAAAAGGAGGACGCGAGGAGGAGGACGGGCCGCCCCCCACCAGTGAGTAGCCCCCTGCCCCTCCCTCCGTTCCGGGGGGGGTCTTTTCTGCGGGGCGGGGCCCGAGGGAGGCCCCATTGATGGGGGTCGGGAGGGGTGGGGCCCCGAGGGTCTCCCCAGAAGCCCCGGGCCCGCCGCCGTCTGGGCCCCAACCCGAACCCAGGGCCCAGCAGAGCCATCGCCATCGGCAGCAGATCGATTCGGAAGAGGCAGGATCTGGGATTTAAGCCATGGATCTGTCCGCTGCAAAAGCATTCAGCCTAGGAAACCGAAAAGCAGGACGGAGGGGGACCTCTCCCCCGATGGCTCTTTTGCAAATGTGTTTTCAGAATGGGGGGGGGCATATCCAGACCTTAGCCTCCTTGCTGACCCTCAGATCTAGAGGCACCTCTCCCCCAATTCCCTCCGAAAGCCCCCCGACCCACTCAGTCCCCGCCATGGGGTTCCTGGCGGTTTGCAAGCGCTTCTTCGGGGGAGGCCACTGAGCCTCCAGAAGGTGGTCTTGGGGACCCAGATAGCCCCCAGAAGGCCTGGGGCTTGGGAGCCTGTTTTATTTGGGGGGGGGGCTTGTCCTGAAACAGGGCCTGGTCTGCCAGCCCCAGCCCCCCCCCCCCTTGTGTCTGGCTCTGTAGGATTTCCTTGGAGAAAGGCCTGGGCCTTGGACCCCCATCTAACGCTGCCCCCCTGAACTACCACTTATAGGCCTCCTTTCTCCCAGGACTTGAGACAACTTTGATCAGGTATAATTAAAAGTTTGCATGATACAAAAGTCTAGAATACAATTAAACAGCTGACAGAATAAAAACCAGTGGAAAGCTGAACCAGTAAAAGAAAGATGCCGACAAGGCCAGGCCTTATGCACAGAATCATAGAATTGTAGAGTTGGAAGAGACCACAAGGGCCATCCAGTCCAACCCCATTCTGCCATGCAGGAACTCTCAATCAAAGCATCCCTGACAGATGGCCATCCAGCCTCTGCTTAAAGACTGCCAAGGAAGGAGACTCCAGCAGGAAGTTCTTCCTAATGTTGAGGTGGAATCTCTTTTCCTGGAGCTTGCATCCATTGCTCTATTGTGTCCTGTTCTCTGGAGCAGCAGAAAACATGCTTGCTCCCTCCTCAATATGACATCTCTTCAAATACTTAAACAGGGCTATCATATCACCTCTTAACCTTCTCTTCTCCAGGCTAAACATCCCCAGCTCCCTGAGTCGTTCCTCATAGGGCAAGGTTTCCAGACCTTTCACCATTTTAGTCACCCTCCTTTGGACACACTCCAGTTTCTCAATGTCCTTTCTGAATTGTGGTGCCCAGAACTGGACACAATATTCTAGGTGGGGCCTGACCAGAGCAGAATATAGTGGCACTATGACTTCCCTTGATCTAGACACTATACTTCTATTGATGCAGCCTAAAATTGCATTGGCCTTTTTAGCTGCGGCATCGCACTGTTGACTTATATTCAACTTGTGGTCTACTTGAACTCCAAGATCCCTTTCACACGTAGTTTCATTCAGCCAGGTGTCCCCCATCCTC
>NC_056528.1:30225561-30339294 GCF_019175285.1 Sceloporus undulatus
GGTGGGGCCTGACCAGAGCAGAATATAGTGGCACTATGACTTCCCTTGATCTAGACACTATACTTCTATTGATGCAGCCTAAAATTGCATTGGCCTTTTTAGCTGCGGCATCGCACTGTTGACTTATATTCAACTTGTGGTCTACTTGAACTCCAAGATCCCTTTCACACGTAGTTTCATTCAGCCAGGTGTCCCCCATCCTATATCTCTGCATTTCATTTTTCTGCCCTAAGTGCAGTACCTTACATTTCTCCATGTTGAAGTTCATTTTGTTAGCTTTGGCCCAGTTTTCTAGTCTGTTCAAGTCATTTTTAATCTTGATCCTGTCCTCTGGAGTATTAGCTATTCCTCCTAATTTGGTGTCATCTGCACATTTGATAAGTATGCCCCCAATTTTGTCCTCCAAGTCATTGATAAAGATGTTGAATAGCACTGGGCCCATGACAGACCCCTGTGGGACCCCACTGGTCACTTCTCTCCAGGATGAAAAGGAGCCATGGCTGACCATCCTTTGGGTTCAGCCGGTCAACCAATTACAGATCCATTTAACAGTTCCTTTGTCTAGCCCACATTTTACAAGCTTCTTTGAAAGAATGTCATGGGAAACCTTGTCAAAGGCCTTACTGAAATCAAGATATACTATATCCACTGCATTCCCTTCATCTACCAAGCTGGTAATTTTATATATATAAAAAAAGAGATCAGGTTTGTCTGGCATGAGTCCTTTCCCCTCCGAACAGTCACCCTCAAAGGCCTGTCAAAATGGAAAGGGTCTTTCTTACATCTAAGCTGCCGAGCAGCCACTGCTGCCTCCCATGTCCTAACTTTAAGCCCCAATGCTTTGGACCTGAACAGCCCCTTGGCTGCCCCATATCCTCCCGGTGCCCCAGGTCCAGGGGGTGCCTCTACCCCTCCTTTGTTGGGACCCCAGATATTTGGGGTGAGAGGAGGGGAGAGTCTTTGGGCTTCAAGCATCTCAAGGGCTGCCATGGCCACCAGGCAGCTGGCCCTGAGTCCAGAGGCCTAGAGACCCCTGTGGGTTTTCTCCTTCCCTCCAGCACTCAGCTGCCCTTCCAGCAATGGGGCTGGCCCCAAGGAAGGCCTAAGTGGTTCAGGCTGAAGACCTGCTCAGGAGGTGGAGGAGGCAAACCTTGGAGCAAAGTGGACAGAAGCTGTCAACAAGCTGCAGCCAGAGCTGAATGGGAGAAGGGAGCTGGAAGCCTCTGGGCAAAAGAGATTTGCATTTATAGAGAGAGGAAATGCAAACAAATGCAAACCAGCAGGGCCTCTTCTTTTTCTTTCCTCCCTGGGAGAGAGGAATGCATTTGACTGGAAGCTGTTCTCATTCACAAAAAGCTGGGAAGCCATCCTTGATACTGAGCAGCAGAAGGGTCTCCAGAGGCATGGTTTTCCCCTGCTCTAGTTGGAGAGGATGCAGAGGGCCAGCCTGGTACCTTGGACATGGATATCCAGGGGTCCCTGCCACTGATTCATGGGACCTAAAGCCCTGTGCCACCTGCCTCTGGAGGGCCTCAGCACCTGCTCTGTCCCCTCACCTATGCACTGTTGGGCTTCTCGGGCGCAAGTATGCACCCTGCCTGGGAATGGGCATGGCCTCAGCCCAAGTGTGGCACATGTGCATTTGCAAGCAGCCAGTGCCCCTGAGACATGAGAGCCCTTCTTCATCGCACTGCCCTAATGGTAGGCAATGTGTGCTCCAGAGAAGGGAATCCCTGCTGGAGATGCTTCCACCTCACAGCAAAGGGAGCTTTCAGGTGGCACAATGGCCACTGGTGCCAGGAGAGGGTGAGGAATAGCTGCCTGCTGCCACACAGCCCTGGCATCTTGGCAAGGCTGCCCAGCTCAGGCAGAGCTCCAGGCACTCCTGGGCCCGCAAGGGAGGACTGATGTGAGGGTGAAGCTGCAGTGGAGGATCAGGGCTGGCAGACACTGCCAGGGAGTGTGGAGGCTCTCTGCTCTCCTGCTTCCAAGAGGAGGCAGCTTAGAACCGGAGGAAGGGGCCTAGGCAGCCAGTGATGCACAGGGTGCCTAGGAAGGCCAAACCAACCAAAGTCCCTAAAACCGAAAACCCCCAGAAAAAAACAAACAAAACAACAAAAGGGTTGCCAAAAGAAAAAAAGAGAGGGGGCTTTTCTTCACCCTTTCTGTGGTTTTATTGGCTTTTCACCAGGGTTTAGTTTCTCTGGTTTTGTATTTTTAATATTCTATTCACCTTTAGCATTTTTAGATCTTCCAGTGGGGTAATTTTACCCTTTTAGACATTACATTGGTTTTTTTGCTCCAGGGTGCTGTTATTCCCTTATAGTTTTTGCCAGAACCCTTTTGTTGTTTTTCCTAGAAAGGCCCCCATCCCCAAGGAGGCCCACCTTGAGACCAGGCTTTGGGAACTGGCCTTGGTGCACCTTTAGTCTTAGAATTGCTTCTACATTTATACCACCTTTTCCCCAGAGCTGGGACGCAAGGTGGCTAACATACATACAAACAGTACTAAGTTGGAAAGGGGCACAAATAACAAAGACATGCAAACAGCCTCGATTTAGCCATCTTGCCACTGAGCTTTTGGCTGTATTTATTTGTTTGAAACTTTCCTGCACCAACCTCCAAAATCCAACTTTTGGGTGTCAGAATCCCACACCCAGAGAGGCAGAATCACACTCCAGGGACCCCCATCCTCCTGAGGCAAATAACTCCCCCTCTGCAATGGTGGGGTTTCCAGAGCTTGGGTAAGTTACCTTTTGGGTCTACAGTACTCAGAAGCCCCCAGTCAAGGAAAGAACATCATAATATTTTCCAGCACGACCATAAAGAAACATGGTAAACAAGGCACAATTAGAAATTAGCACAGCGGAAGCTAGAAGCCAAAATAAAAGAAATAAGAAAGGCTTTGGGAAAGCAGGATTCAAGTTCCTTTTAACAGGAAGCTGAGCTCCAGTGCTTGCAAGAAGAATGAGCTGCCTTCCAAAGTGCTGTGCTTTTGATCCAGCTAGCTTTGCTCTGGGCATCTTGGTGCCTCTCTCCAGGTCACATTTGCTTTCCAAGGAATCCATCCCATGGTCGGGGGAAAGGGGGATTGATCCCTCCTTATGACTGGGGACCAAGGATCGGAGGAGCAAGTAGAAAGGTGTGGAGCATCAGGGGCCAAGGGCAGTGGGGCCACCCTGCTTCCCTTAGCACCAACCTTTCCTTGCCAGCCCTGACTAGTACTGATAAGCTGCTTCTCTTACAGGTGACGAATGGGGGGGGGGCACTCAGCTTTCCATCTCCCATCTTTTCCAATGGACATTGCTCCCCAGAGGTCAAGGCAGCAGTCAGAGGCCACACTGGGCCTTGGTTCAGGCAGGCCAAAGCCCTGGGCTCCTGGGAAGCATTGGTTATTGCTGGTCTATTCTCTTGTGGCCACGGGTCCAAGGGACCTATCTGGCCAGAGTGGCTGCAGAATGTGCCCATTGCCCATCAAGCCACGGAGCAGCCGCTGGAGCCTGACTTTTGGCCGTGCTGTTTTCCTCCTTCCATGGCTGCCCCAGTGTGTTTTTGCATTACCATTATCTCCAGAAAGGCTTGTCCTTCACTGTTACCTCCACCTTGGTGTATAAATAAGTAACCCAGCAGCTTCCAGGCATCAGAAAAAGAAAGGCTGTGTTTCTCAGAGCGCATGATGCTGAAAACAAATTAACTTCCCACAGGCCTCCCTGGGACTCTCTGGCTGTTTCTGTGAAGCACTGCTGCTCTTGGAGGGGCTGCAGACCCTGGCGGAGGGTTGCAGAGGGCCTGCTCCCAGTGAGTCTATTCCCAGTGAGTCACCCCGTCTCATCTCATGTCCAAAGTACAACAGCCTCCATTTAGTCATTTTAGAAACCTCTCAGTGCCTCCCTTGGGTCTACCTTGGACACTTTATAAAGTCACTGGAGACGTTGCAGTGCTGGTGAGGTGGAGTGGGGGTGGTGGCAGACAACCAGTTTGCAACAATAACTTGGGACCCATGAGAGACCTTTATCTAACAAGGTGGAGAGGAAGACCAATGTGGAGACCAAGGTTGGCAAAGAAAGAGGGAAGAAAGTGCAGCAGAATCAGTCCTTCCATTGTGCACTGAGCTTTCTGCAGACTGGAGGGGGCTTGCAAATGGGGTCCCAGAGGGTTTCATTGAGTGGGAAGGGGAGGGGGCCATGGGGCCTTCTCCGTGCTGCCATTGCTGCTGCCCCATTGCAACCCAGGGGTTGGGGAGGGAGAGGAGTGCCAATGTGGGTGCTGCACAGAAGGTGCTGCAGCAGCACTGGAGATGCGGCTTCCTTGGGATCTCATCAGGGAGCTTGTCAGTGGGAATCTAATGGTGGAATATTAATTTGCTCTGGAGATGTGCGAGGCAGGCAGAGCCGTTATGGGGCTGGACAGCGCCTGCAAAGCTGCAACAGCATTCAGCCTAAAAATGCAGCCTCTCCCCAGTGAGGCCCCAGGAAAGGCTGGGAGGAAGAATGCTAAATTATTATCCCCAGAAGGAAGAAGCCCTAAGATCTCCAGGGAGCCCCTTCCTGAGGCCAAGGGCCGGCCTGCAGTCTCTCCAACCAGCTGCTGGATCTTGACTGTTTCCTCCAAAGCAGCTCCTGTTTGTGAGATCTATGGGAATAGCTTCCAATGTGTATGTGGGGTGTCCCTCCCAAGCAGTCTCCTCAGACACCAGTGGGAGCCGCATGCTGAGATTTTGCCCGCTGGACCTTATAGGCTCTTTCACACTACAGACTTACAGCACTGTGATTCCATTTTAACAGTGCTGGCTGCATCCTATGGAATCATGGGATTTGTAGAATGGTGGCGCACCAGAAGAGCTTTCTGAGCAAGAAACCCTCCCTAAACTGAAGATCCCAGGATTTTATAGGATGTTGCTGTTGCAGTTAAAGTGGAATCATAGCAATGTCATTGTGTGGTGTGGAGGGATCCCATCTGGCTGAAAAGTCTAGGATGTGTTTGTCTCCTCTGGAAGAGACAAGTGCCTCTGGCCTCCCCCTCTTCCTTGAGAGCCCCATTGGGTGGGTCTGCTCTCCACTCCAAGAGGGACACAGGTCTCATCTTGGGAATGAAGGGAGGAAGGGGGGGGGTCTCAGGACCACCCATTTTGCTTCGGACCCCCACGCTGAGGCCTTGCTGTTTTCTCTCTCCTCTGTGCCATCCGCTTGCCCAGCCATGTGATGCCAGAGGAGGGCTGGGATGATATGGAATGTGGTCAGCTGCCTTCAGATGCCCTCCGACAGGTGAAGATCCAGCGTGACCCCCTCTACGGATTAGGCTTTGTGGCTGGCAGTGAGAGGCCGGTGGTGGTCCGCTCTGTCACTCCAGGTAGGCCTTGGGTCTGGGGGTCTGGGACTGTGTGCAAATGCGCGTGCACCGGGGAAATGGCACCGAGAGAGCAGCATTATTCAAAGACCAAGGCACCCAGGGTGGGGGCTGTTGGGTGGGCATGGGCTTTTCACTTGGAGAGACTACTGGTGCCAGGAGAGGTCCCACCTGTGCAGGTGAGCCAGAGAAAGCAGAAGTGGAGATAGCAAGGAGGCAGAGGGCACAAAAGTGGGCCAAGGGAGACAGACAGAGGGTGGGCACAGGCCAGAATGGGCAGGACCACTGCTTGCCCTGCATGAGGGGGAAAGGGTGTGCTCTCCATCCCATGGGGGACTTACACACACATCACACACCCATACCCTTTCTTGGCAGGGGGCCCTTCTGAGGACAAGCTCCTGGCAGGGGACCAGATCCTGGCCATAAATGAAGAGGATGTGAGTGACGCCCCCAGAGAGAGATTCATAGAACTTGTCAGGTAAGGGAAGGCTGGAACTTAAAGGACAACAGGTGTGTGTGTGTACCATCCCTAGCACACCCTTGGCACATACCAGGCTCTACCCTGCTTTCTCCCCAGGCCCTGTTTGTCCTGTTGTCCCAGACCGCCTTCCAAGGTTGTGACAAATGCACCACTGAGACCTGTATGGCTGTGCTTGGGACCCTTCCTCTGGTCCCTCCTCTGTGGCCCGGGGGGGGGGGGTTTCCTCATGCTGCCAAAGGAGGGTCTCTTCTGAAGACTGGCCAAGGGCCCTGAGAGCAGCCACCAAGTCCTGGCTTGGCAAAGGCAACGGCTGCTGTGTGGCCCCAGATGACAGCCGGGGGGGCCCTCTGGAGTGCTTCCAGGGTTGTGGAGCCCCATGGGCCCTTCTGCCAGGGGATTCCCCTCCAGGGAATGCACCTGACTCACTTCCCCCATTCTCTTGCAGGGGTGCCAAGGAGTCCGTGGTGCTCACTGTGCTCCAGACCCACCAGGTGAGAGCCCAGCTTTGGGGACATGGGGAGGAGGGCACCCCCTAACTGCCAGGCCCCCATAGTGGTGCCCAGATGCCAGTCATCACCTTTTTGTCCCTGTCTGCTCTCTCACTTCTTCCACCTGCCCATCTTGTCCGCTGGCTGATGTGCTTGCCCAACTTGAGGCTGGCATCTCTCCAGCCCTGGTGCCAGCAGCATTCAAGGGGGGCAAGAAGAGGCAGAAATCATAAAGTGGAACAGCCAGGGAACTGTCAGGCCCTGAATTCCCTTGGGGCCCTCGCAGAGAGGGACGTGCACTTTGCCAGAGAGTGCTGTGCTTGGCCAGAGCAGGTGAGGTGATGTGCGCACCTCCTGGGAAGGCTAATTGCCTCTATGCGCATGTGCCTGCATGGGAGGAGAGAGTGAGTCTCTGGCCTGCTCTGCCAGGGATCCCCAGGGAAGGCCTCCCCTCCCCAGGAGGCTGGCAGCATTTGCATTCAGTGCTAGGTAGCTGGAGCCTTTGACCAGCCGTGGCTGAGAGCGAGGAGGGCGCCCTGGTGCTCCAGAGCCCAGAGCAGCGGAACAGATTGAACTGTCATGCCATCGGCAATGAAGATGAGCTGTCGTTTCTGCTTTGATGAGCTTTTTGATCTTGGCAAAGTGGATGGGATCTGAGGCGCGAGAATCCCCTTGGTCTCCTCAAGAGGAGGAGGAAAAAGAGGGTTCAGCTGCGGGATTCAGCAAAGCCAGTGGTGGGTACCTGGCTCAGGCAGGCAGCTCTGCTCTTCCCTTGAAAGACCTGCGAGGTCAGAGCTTTTCCAAGCCCCTTTGGGAGGGAGTCCCCTCATCTGGAAATGGGAGAGCAGGCCCTTTGCCAGAGCACTGCCTCTTAGCTTATTCCAGCCCTAGCCCTCCAAAAAGTCACACCAAGTTATGAGCCAAGGAGACTGTGTGGACATCTTGAGCTACCCATGCAAAGGTCCCCAGGCTCTGACCAGTTGCCATAAGTGGCCCCAGCCACTTGCTGGAGACCTTCCTTGATCAATCCTGTCTCCCTTCCCAGAATGAGCTGAGTGTGTGGGGCAATGGCACCCTCTCTCTCGAACCTCACAACAGTCCTGCGAAGTGGGATCGGCTGAGAGAGAGTGGCCAGAGCTGGAGAGAGCAAAAGGGGTGCCAGACCAAGGCATCAGAATGTCTATGTCTCCCCAGTGGGGATTTGGTCCTCCAAGCCCTCCAGCCTGGGCAATGGAGCTGCTCTGAAGAGGCCTTTGCTAGATGCCTAAGACTGAGGCTCCCTCGGGTGAAGCACCTCCATGGGTGGGAGACAGGCACTGACCCCCAGGCAAGGGGTCATCGGGAAGTTCCTCCTTTGGTGTAACACAGCTGATCCTCCAGGGACCCACAGTCAAGGTTTTGCCGCAGGCTCCCTCCTTTCCTCCCTTCCTGCCCTCTTCACTCTCTCTGACCCTCTGACCAAACCACAGGGGAGCCCCAGACCCCCTCTGGCCTTCCCATCTGGCTTTTGTGGGCAACGGGGGTGACCTGACTTTGCCTTTCCTTCCAGTCCCCCAAGTCAGCCTTCATCAGTGCTGCCAAGAAAGCAAAGCTGCGCTCCAATCCGGTGAAGGTTCGCTTTTCAGAACAAGTCACCATTGGCGAGCCTGATCCAGTAAGTTCCCTCCCCTGCCCTTCGCCCAGTGCAGCCACCCTATCGCAGCTTCTGCGCTGCCCTCCAAGTCCCATTGTTCCTGGCAGGGCCCTGGCTAAAGGTCTCATCCTGCTCTGGTCACAGCTCCCAGATGAGAGACAGAGAAGAACTGGAGAGTGCAGCCCTCATGGCCAGCTGGTCCCACCAGGAGTGGCCAAATGCCCTGGGCTTTTATGTGCTCTTTCTTGGCTGCCCAGCCTCCAACCCTCTTCCCCAAAGGGAATGGTGTCTAGACGGCATCCGCTGAGGAGTGGGGAGCCCAGCCATGGTGGCTTCACACCTTGGCCAGCTCCCAGCTCCTCTGGAGGAGAACCAGACCCTGGAGACCACAATCTCTTAATGGCAGAAAGAGGTGGCAAAGTGACATGCCCAATGTGCATCACAGCTGCTGTGGGTGAGGGTCAAGAGGGGAGTGGGCCCTTTCTCCAAGGGACAACAGCTGGCAAGTGAGTGGAATGCTGTCAAAGCCAAAGCTCCCTTGCTCACTGGGCATGTGAGCCCCTCATTTGTAGGGGCAGAGCTGGCATAAAATGACTGGCAGGCACCGTCACTCCATCCCCCCTCTTTTCTCTCCTGTTTGCCCACCTGGGTGGCTTCCCCTACCTTTTCTGCCATGCGTGGCCTCCTTGCTGGTGCTTTGGTGGCCCCTGGACTCATAGGGGCCCAAGGCACACTGTCCCGCCTCCTTTCCCCTTGTAGGACATGCTGAAGAAGGAGGCTCTGCTCCTCATCCCCAACGTGCTGAAGGTTTTCCTTGAGAACGGGCAGATCAAGTCTTTCACCTTTGACGGCCGAACCACCGTCAAGGTAGGGAGCTGCCTTGAATAAATAAGATAAAACAAAACATCTTGCCTTCCCTGGGCCAAAAAGGGGAAGGGGGTCAGCAACTCTCTGCCTTGCTGGAGATTTTCAAACAGAGGCTGGATGGCCATTTGTCACAGAGAGGGCTTAGACTTAGGCAGGATTGGTTTGGACTGGATGGTCCTTGGGATCTCCTCTGTGATTCTACGGAAGAAGGCTATGGGGCCCAGTACAGAGGAGCTATTTCCCCTCACAAACCTTTCTCTTTCTCTCTCCATACCCCATGTGCCACCCGCCATGACACTAGGATGTGATGATGACCCTGCAGGACCGTCTCTCCTTGAGGCACATTGAGCATTTCTCACTAGTGCTGGAGTACTCCAGCCCTGAGCAGAGCCACAAGTTCCTTCTACTCCAAGACAAGCAGCCGCTGGCCCACGTAAGCTACTGGTGGATCTTGGGGGTGGACCCCTCTCCCCCTGCCTTCTCCCCCATTAGCAGCAGGAGACCCCAGAACATCCCCAGGACCCCTGGGCTTGGAGAACATTCCTCCCCCCCCACCGGCCTCATCCTGTCCCACGCTAGGTGGTGCAGAGGACCCACTACCAGGGCATGCGATGCCTCTTTCGCGTCAGCTTCTTCCCCAAGGAGCCAGCAGAACTGCTCCGGAGGGACCCGGCCGCCTTTGAGTACCTCTACATCCAGGTAAGGGGGGGGGGAAGGACAAGGCTGGAGGAGGGCCTTTTCCTGCCCTCCAAGACTCCCCACCGTGGCTCCTTGATCCGCCAGACCCATCTGTCTGTCCTCTTCCATGCAACTCTCCTTCCTGGGTGCAGCTGGGCAATTGTGGTTTTGATTGTTCTGGCCACAAGATGGTGTATCTCAGGTGGGCCTCTTCATTCTGGCCAACTTTGTGGCCGGTGGCATAGTGGTCAGGGCTAACTGGCCATCCCTGTTCCCCCTCTGAATGATGATGATGGGGCTGTGAAGATGAGCAAGAGAAGGGGATTCACCTGGACAGCAGATGTAGAAGGCTCTCTGCCCCCTTCCCGCCATGCATCCAAGAAGCCAGGCAATGGGGTGCAGTGGGGTGGAGGTCTCTTCTGAGAGCAAAGCCATGGATCCTGTGTCACTGCCTCTCCTTCCCCTTCCAGAGCCGGAACGACGTGATCCGGGAGCGTTTTGGCATGGAGCCCAAGCCGGAGATGCTGCTGGGCCTGACCGCCCTCCACATCTACATCACTGTCTCCGCCACGCGCCCCAGCCAGAAGGTCTCCCTCAAAAACGTTGAGTGAGTTCTGACTGCCCCCCCCCCATCACTTCCTCCCTCTTGGGGCCATCAGGGGCTTTGTAGGTGGGGGACAGGGCAGGCATTGGGTGCCATCCCTCTCCCTGGCAAGCAGTTTTCTTCTTCCCAACCCCCCCACTGTCTCTCTTCCAGCCACTGCCCCATGCTGCCCCCCACCTGCATCCTCCTGGGGGTCCCTTTCTGAAGGGCCTTGGCAAGATCCCAATGCTCTCTGGAGAGAGGACAGGAAACCTCATCCTGGCCTTATTCCTTGCCTGCATAGCCCCTTCTCCCCACCACCTGCCCCCCATCTCTTCTGAGGCATCCTAAGGGCAAATATGCCTTGGGTATTTGAGCCACTTCCTTACACAGCGTGGGTCTGGGCTTTTCTTGCTTGATCAGATTTTTGGTTGTTTTTATTAAAATGCCATGTTTATTAGTGGTGATCAACAGCTCCATGCCCCTCTATTGCCCGCTCTCTCCTCCAGAAGCATGGGCCGCAGGGGGTGAAGTGGGCAGGATGCCCCTCCTGCCCATCCACCTCCTCTTGCGTGGGCCTTGCTGACCTTGCTCTTTCCCCTCTTCTCTCCCTTCCCAGGAAGGAGTGGGGCCTGGAGCCCTTCCTGCCGCCCTCCCTGCTGCAGGGCATCAAGGACAAGAGCCTGCGGAAGTCTCTCTCCCAGCAGCTGAAGGCCCACCAGAACCAGCCACCGTGTGGCACCAAGGCAAGTTCCACCTGTCAGGGCTGCCCTCTCCTCTCCCTTGCCATGCCTGGGGAGGGGGGCTGGCCTTCACAATGGACAACTAGTTCGGCGGAGGATGCACTGGCTACCAGGGTTCCCTGACCAATGCAGACTGCAAGAAAAGGCCCTCAAAGGAGGGTCTCCTGGCCTGGCCCCCAAAATGTGTGCCCTCCTTTTCTGTGGCAGCCATCTTGCTCCCTGCCTTCACCTGCACGCTGCTCAGTTTCCCTTGAAATAATTAAGACAGAAGGATGGTTCAAAAGGCACCTGAACGAGTTTAAACTTAATCTGTTGCCTGTTTTATTTCTTAAAGTAAATTTAATAGGCTGATCTGTAATGAAAACGTATCTGTCAGAACATCAAAGCCTAGGAGCTAACTCCCTGCCCCACATACACACAATTTGTTGTGAAGAGTGGCATTTGAAGCCATTTCCGAACACACTGGCAGCTTGTTTTGCTTGCATTTTCTTGCAGCCAAGACTGTGTCTGCTGACACACTACAGAATTAATGCAGCTTGACACCGCTTTAACTGCCATTGCCCCATCCTATAGTCCTGGGATTTGTAGTTTCTTGTGGCACCAGAGCTCTCTGATAGAGAAGGCTAAAGATCTCACAAAACTACAAATCCCTGAATTCCATAGCATGGAGTCATGGCAGGTAAAGTGGTGTCAAACTGCATTAACTGTGAAGTGTAGATGTAGTCTGTGCTTTCTCTGCTTCCAATACTGAGGGAGGGGCCTTTCTTTACTGATTTGGGGATCACAGTGGAGTCATCCAATGCCCCATCCCTCTGGTGAGGAGCACTGAGTGTCATGGCCCCCTTCTTTGTAATAATAATCTGTCCGTACCCTATAGGACTGCGTATCCCACAAAGGCCACCCTACAAAGGCAGCCAAAAGCAATGAAAGGTCACTAAAAGGAAATGCATTTAATAGCGTCAACCACACTGGTCTTTGGCAGCAAAAGTAGCAGTGTATTTTCTGGCACTTAAAGGCAATCAGCAGCATAACGGTGCATGTTGTCCTGTGCTAGAGTCCACTACTTCAGCAGATACATGAAGAGCTTTCCTCAGTTTCTCTTCCTCTCTGTGTGCACATGCATGAATGCATGCACGCAACCACACACACCACTGGCTGCATCCAGGGTGCAACTTGTGCAAAAAGTCAGTTGTGGCAATGCTGCACAAAGCTTAAACTCAGCCACAAGAGGGGACAGGAAGGCGTGGTGTTCCTTGTGTGCCAAACCAACAACAGGAACCTCCTTCTATTTCTCTTGCAACAGCAGCCCTTTGATGCAGTTTTTCTCTGGGTGGTCCCCCCTCTCTTGCCAAGTGCTGCAGTTGGATGCCCAGAAGCCTCTGTCTCCTTCTTCTGCTGACCATAGAAAGCCTTTTCTGCCTTCTCCTCTGGGGAAGGAGCAGCACCCACAGCCTTGCCCTCCAGTGGCAGGGGAATGGGCGCATTTGCCTGCATCATCCTTGTGCTCCTGATGTGTCTCCACAGGTCTCCACTACTCAAGCAAAGCTCCAGTACTTGCGCATCCTGAATGAGCTGCCAACCTTTGCAGGCGTCCTCTTCAACACTGTGGGGCTGGTACGGTCGGTTGAACCAGTGGGAGGGAGGCTGGGGTCAGAGCAACTGCTGCCCCACCATTTCCCAGGGGCAGAAGTGGGGGCTCCTGTGGGGCTGGGTCTTAGGCCAGTCAGACCCCCTCTTCCTCAGAATGTCTCCCATACTTCCAGTGCATTTGCTCTTGTCCATCCTCCCTTCTTTCTTTTACACCTCTAAACTTTTCAAGCACAAATACAAGGAGCTTTTCTGTCGGGCAGGACCCTCCTGCCCACTTTGCACCCAAGCAGTGAGCAAATGGCTAAGGCTTAACAACAACAAAAGCCTTTAGCTCCAGGTGTGGAGGGAAGGGAAGGGATGGTGGCTTTGGGATGGCTTCACAGCCTGGCAACCTCCTGCCTGCCTGCCTGCTTGCCTGCCATCCATCTGGACTCTAATTGGCACCTACTCTGCACAGGATGAGAAGCAGCCGGCCACCACGCTTCTGGTGGGCCCCCGCCATGGCATCAGCCACGTCATTGACCTGAAGACCAACCTGACCACTGTGCTGTCTGAGTTCAGCAAGGTCAGCAAGATCCAGCTCTTCAGGGAAAACCAGGGGGTGGCACGGGTGGAAACCAGCATCCTGGATGCCAAGGTAGGTCCCCAATGCCTCTCGCCACTGCATCCTGTCCATCACACTTGCAACAAGAGGAGCCCCTTCTGCAGTGCAGGAAATTCACCGCTAAAGCACCCTGGGCACAAGTGGTCATCCAGCCTCTGTCAGGGCTTGGCAAACAGTCTGGCTATCAGTGATTCCACCGCTTAAACATGGGGGGGGGGGGGGCTAGATGTGGGTTCTGTATGTGAAATGCATTCAAGACACCAGCCTCCGGGAGAGCCAGGAGCAGCTGGCAAAGCAGTCAGGCCAAAGTCAGGCCAGGACCCCACTAAGGCTTCCTTCCTGCTTACCTGCCAGGAGGGCCAGTCACAGCAAGACTTGGTCCAGGGAAAAGGAGCCTTGACTCCTGCTCGCTTCGCTTGTGCTGAGGGTGGTGGGCTCTGCCGTGAACAGTGCCAAAAGAGAACTGGGTTGGGTGAATCCTGCACCACTCAGCCTGGGCTCCATTGGGCCTTTCCTTTCCCTGGCAATGAGCAGAACAAGCCGAGAGAGAAGCTTGGAGGGAGCTTTGCAAAGATCCATGGGGCACTGGGGTCCTGGCAGCAGGAGAGGGAAAGGCTGCTGTTGGTTAAAGGGGCAAGAAGCAGAGCCTGTGGGGTCCTCCATCACTTGGGGGGGCAAAACCTCTCAATGGAGCAAGAGCAGCCCCCTTCCAGGATGGTGAAGCTCAAAGCAGTGCTTCTGTTCCGAAACAGGCCTCAGGAAGGCCCAAGGATGCTGTGTGAGAAAGGGATGAAATCAGTCCAGGAATCCTTTGAAGTCAGGAGAGAGGCAGAAGTGGGCGGAAGATCTGCAGAGAACCCCCATATGAGACATCTGTGCTCCTTAGTTGCTGTGTCTTGTTTCCTAGAGCGGGAGGAATCTTCTGAGCCTTGCCAACTTTCTTCTCTTCCTACTTTTCTGTTTTGCCCAATTAGGAGATTGGGGGGACCACAAGGCAACCCCCCTCCTACTCTATTCAGGCTCCTGGCTCAAACTGTTGCTGTGATCATCACTCTTAAGAGCCTCGCCTTGCAAGTCCCCAAACGCTGGGGCTTGGGGCTAAAGCCTGCTAATTAGCTGTGCCAGGCAGGCCCTGGTAGCTCTCCTCCTGCAAGGATGGGGCAGGACAGCCCTGGCGCTCAGCAGCCCAATCCAGATGGCCATTCCTCCCACGGAGCCTTGTGCCAGTTTCTTCCCCTGGGTCCCAGCTGCCCCTCAGATGGGTCTGGCCCCTGCTTCTATGTATCCCAAAGAGGCACCACAACTTACCCTGCCTTTTTCTTTAAAAGACACTTAATGCAAATTTTGTACATTCTTAATAACCAAGTTCTTTACATCATGGCTTGGGTATGCACATATGTGGTGACTTGTGACCCAAGAGCAACCTTCTATGCCAAGAGGATGGTGAAATGGGGAGAAATGGGTGCCCACCCTGCAGCCCTGGGCCCAGGAGGAGGAAGTGCACCATCCAAAAGCACAAGAGGCACATAAGTGCAGCTGTAGCTCTCCTCCTGTGACCACCTTTTGTCACAGAGGTTCCAGGACTTGGCAGAAAGGAGGGGAACCCATGGTCACCAGCAGCCCCCCTTTCTGAGCCTTCCGGAGGCATGCAAAGTATGGTCTGCCCAGGCAGGCACTTGTCTTCTTCCCCTGGGGAAAGGAGCGCCAGCCACTGGGTGGGATTTGCTGCCCTGCCATAGTTGGAGGGCAGCACTTTGCTAAGCTATGTTTTTAAGGCTGCTGTGGCCTCTAACTAGGACGTTCGAGGAAAGAACTTCTCTCTCCTATTACATGTTGGGATCTGGTGGGAACGACCCATGGGCCTGGAAGGCTTCCATTGTTGCCACCCACCGTGGGTGGATTTCATCAAAAGGCAAGTTGGGAGCTGTGCGATGTTCATGGTTGATGCCCTTCTCTGCTTAGGAAGGGCAAGATGACTCAACGTGCCCCTGCTCCTGTCCCTCCTCCGTGCAGCAGGTGTGGATCTGTGCCCTCCTTCGGGGCTGGGGTGGCATCTCCTCCTTCCTGCCAGGGCTGAGCATGGCTGGCCTAGGGAGGATGGTGTTGGTTCAGCAAAGGCACTGCTCCTCCTCCATGGCAGTGCCAGCCTCCTCTGGCTGAGGGCTCCCCTGCAGCAGGTGGGAGAGGGATCTTGCTGCCTTCCATTCAGATCCAGCTCTGCTCTCGCATCTCCTCCTTCTTCCTTTCCAGCCACTGGTGCTTCTCATGGAATGGCCGGAGGCCACAAACTTCGCTGGCCTGATAGCTGGCTACTGCCGCCTTCTGGTGGACTCCAAGAGGATGATCTTTGCCCGCCATGCCAGCCAGCCCCCACCGCCCCCGCCTCCAATGATCAAGGCAGGTACGTTTCCAGCTCTCCTCTTTGCGCTGCTACAGCTGCCTCCTCCTCCTCCTCCTCCTCCTGCTGCTGCTGCTGCCCCTAGCTTCTCAGGGCTGGTGTTGGCAGGGGCAGAGGGTGGTGGTGCCCAGCAGGCATCCTCCTCTTGCTGGGGCAGACCGAGGCTTCTCTGCTCCTCACTGCCACCCCATTGGGTGCCTCTCACCCAAGGTGGCTGGAGAGAGACTGACCCAGAGGGGGAAGGGGAAGATGGGAACAGGGCAGCTGAGATCCTGCACCAAAGAGACATAGAGCAAGTTTATGCTCACCTCAGTTGCACTGAGCCACCTCATTGCAGAATTGGCATGTTGCACAGCCAAATGCATATCATGCATTGATGAAAAATACACAACTATGTACAGACATGCAGTCAGTGCACCAGGTGCAGCAACGCACAACATTTTACATGCAATGTGGAGTGAAATGCAATGGCATCATATCTTCAGTAAGCCTGCTTCAGTAATATTCAGTATGCAAAGTGATCTTGTAACACTCTTTGAGACTGACTGAAAGAAAGAAGTTGTTAGCATGAGTTTCCATAGACTTGAACCTACTCCCTCAGATGCATGGGGTGCAGAATGCCTATTGAAATGCAAAACTTTGTGGCCATGGATATGAGATGACAAGTTCAGTTTTTTTGGGGCACAAAGGCAGGAGGAAGGCTGTTGCCTAAAGCCAAGGAGAGTAGATAACGATATGAATGAGTATTGGAACATAGTGTGGGAACTCAAGAGGAGATGTGATGAACTGTTTAAGGATGCCCTCATGAGGATGGGATAAGATAACGCTGAAGTTTATGCAGTTTACCATGAAACCATTGCCTCTGTTTAACCCACTGCTGATGGCATGGAGTCTGTGGATAATTTCCAATTTCTGCTGTTTCTCTTTCCAATCTTCCTTTGTTGTCGTTTTATTCAAGGACTGCTGTTCCAAGGTCAGAGATGGACTACTTAGGAAGACTGAAGTGTTTCACAACCAGTTTTTATATATTCCCGTTCCTAATGTCTGATTTATGTCCATTTACCCTCTGGCACAGGGACTGGCCTATTTGCCCAACATAGAGTGCTGAGGGCACTGCTGGCATAGTATGGCATAAATCACTTTGGAGGATGAGCAAGTGAAAGCCCCTCTCATATGGGGGGGGGGGGTTTGATGTAATTAGAGCCTGTGATGAAATTTCCTGAATAGATGTGGAGAAAGATCTGGCATCTGGGTTTGTGGCAAGGCTTTGTACTGGTGTCCACATCTGTGTTGTGTATCCTCCTGTAGTTAAATAACTGTTTGAGGCTGTCTGTTGGCAAGTAAAAGCCTGCCACCAAGAGTCCTTGAAAGGGCAGGATTGCACAGCCCAGAATGGGTTGTAGTTCATTGATGCTACATTTGACTCAGCTGGGAGCTGTAAGCGATGACTAGTGGAGAGCTCTCATTTTCTGTTTTCAGTCTCTTCTGTAATAAATTAGTCCTGGGTACAAGTCTTGCCACATATATATTGGCATGTATAGTTTGGCGTCCCTGTTGCGGGTGTGAGCAGAAGCAATTGTATTTGAGGGCTTGGTTGTAGACCATTGGAGAAAAGATTCCTTTGCATACTGATTTTCCAGACCAACACAGCTATTTATTTGAATTCTGTAATATTCAGTGGGATACAAATTCTACACACACACTCCCAAAATAACCCATAAACAGCCATATGCACAAAGTTACTTAGGTATGCATAAGAAATGGAGAGGATGCCCGGTGGGCAGCTACTAAACAGCAGTGGGACTTAGGGGGAGGAAGCACCCTGCAGCTTTTGGGTGGAGGAGAGGGAGAGAAGGAGCAGGTGACGCCCTGCAGGCTGCGATCTTTCCTTCCAGCCAGGCAGAGTCCTAACGCTCCCATTCCTCTTCCTTTTAGATTATGCCAACGCGCCGCCTGCCAGCCACCGGCCTGCCCCCGTGGGGCACCTGGGAAAGAAAGAGAGCAGGGTCCTGGGTGGCCCTCTCCCCAGCCCCTGTGAGCGCACCCCCCGAGATCCCGTGGACTCGGACTCGGAGCTCGTCCGCTTTTGCTACCTGCACATGCGGGAGCAGAGGAAGGAGCGCAAGAACCGGACGGACATCAATGAAAACCTGATCTTCTTTGAGGAGTCCCGGCCCCGGACCAAGTCTGACCCAACCCCCAAGAGCTCTGGGCAGGACTGCGAGGGGGTCGCCCAGGACTATGACCCGGACGGCCTGGACCGGAAGCGCCGGGCCAACCGTACCCGTGCACACACCATGGATGGCCATGGCCACAGCCGCTCTGTCCAATTCTACTGTGACTCCTGCAAAGCCAAAGTCAAGGGGGGCCAGGGGGCTGCCACTGTTGCCACCTCCATATCGTCCGCCCTCAGCACCTCTCGCAAGGGTGGCAACCCCAGCGCCTCCCGTGACAACACGGTGGTGGACCTGACGTCTCTCCCGCCACCTGGGAGTGACGAGGAGGATGAGACCACCGCCCTGCTCCCGGCCATCGCCGCCCCTCCGCCTGGCTTCCGGGACAACAGCTCAGACGAGGACGACTCCAAGCGCCGAGCGGCGGCTGTGGCAGTGGCGGCGGCAGCGGCAGCAGCCCAAAGCCAGGAGTCTGGACGACACCTCTGTGGGCTCCTCTACGACGAAATCCCAGTGACACTCATCGACAGCGTGCAGACGAGGACGGTCAAGGACCATGCGCAGGATCTGGACGATGCACTGGTCTCCACCCTGCAGGCACTGGAAGCTCTGGCTGCCTCGGAGGATGGACCGCACCCCCCGCCTCAGCAGACAGCAGGTACCCGTACCCCTAACCTTCCCTCCTGTTGGCACTCTCTGCCAGCCTTTTCATCTGCTATTTGGGGCAGAGGGATGCTAGTGGTCTGGCTCAGTCCCTTCGATGGCATAATTTCTAAGGGAAAGGGTCAGAATGAAGGGTTTGGGCTCTCTCTGGACCATTTAAGGCCCCGAAGAGGTCTCTTATTTCTTGAACAGGTGACCCACAATACTGTCCTCATGTGGCCCAGGCGCCACCTGACCCCCACATCAAACCAGCTCTGTCCCAGGGTGGAGCTCCTTGCATGCAAACCCTGGCTCCTGGGCCAGTTGCTGCATGGCTGGAACTCTAGCTGAGATGGAAGTGTGTCTGCACATGCCTTCAATTCAGTTCTTGTAACCTCTGCAAATTCCCAAGTCTGTGGGCAAGAGTACAGTCATGCTGGCCTTGTATGCATCAGCATCCAGAAGAGGGTCAACATGACCTCAGAAACGCCCCATTGTCTTGAAAGCTGAGGCATAGACAAGTTGCCCAGATAAGCCCCTTCTGAAGGGATTGATGGACACCTAGGTTGTGACAGCAACTTGACACTTGTTTGGAACTGAAAATCTATGCTTCGTACGTAGCATGCTGTGACCACACAGCATTTTCCTAGGAACTTCACCCAGCACATCCTTAGGTGTCTTTCAAGCAATGCAGAGGAACCAGAGATTGCTCACGGATTTGCACGTGACACATTCCTCCTGGTAAGACGGCAGCGTTCCAGTGCGAGCTCCCTGCCAGCCTGGAGGAGGGCCACACGCTTCCCCTCCCTGGGTCACTTCCTGACCTTTAAAGGATGAGTAGTCAGGGAAGTTGGGCACTCCTCCACCAAGTGCTCCTAGGACCCTTTTAAATGTTACTCTCTTACTCATCTCAGCCCCTTGCAGGTGTCATTTTACAGACCTTTTCCTTCCTTAATAAATGTGCCAAATTATTTGGGGGTTGTGACTTTGTGCTAGTAGAATGAGCAGAATATCATTCTACTAGCAATACAAAATCAGGAAAGGCCCTCATTTTAGGAAGGGTCTGGGCAGATCCTGTCCTCCCCCCCACTGCTGCTGCCCAAAGAGAGCCCGCTCCCACTTTCAGCTCATTCAGAGGATCCAGAAGGGTTCCTTTCTCAGAGTCCACCTTCTGAGAATGCAGAGAAAGAGACTGAGAGAACCTGGCTATCTCTGGCCCACTTTGGGTCTGGCAAAGGCACTCCTCCCTCCTTCCCTCTCTGCTTCTTAACCCAGGGGCCCTAAGGAAGCCAAACCGGCCACTGGAGCCATGTGGGGCCAGACCAGCTGGGCCCTGAGCGACAGCAGCAGCTGCAGCACTGCGACCTCAGTGGCATCCACCTTTGAGCACCTCCTTCTGCCCAGCAGCTGGGGGTGGGGATGGCTGGGCTGGGTGGTCAGTGGACGTGGGTGATAAACTTGCCAGTCACTGTCTTTGATGCAGTGGTGCAAAGCAGGGATCCCATCCATCTCCCACAAGCTTGAAGCAGGCTGCGGGAGCAGGGTCTGTGGTCTCCGACTCTTTGCCCTCAGGAATCTGGTGTCCCAGAAAAAGCCAGAATACTCTGGACTCATACACACATACGGATCCTCCTACACACAAGATGGGCCACCAGCACGCTGGCCAGGGCAGGAGAATGGATGCCTCTAGGCCTGCACCCTCTCTTTACCTGTGTCTTTACTCCCACCCAACTAGTTGATAGCTCACAGGTGGGTGGGAGGCACGTGACACAGCAGCATGTGCTCTATGGCCCCCCTGCTCCCGAGGAGAACCACTGAGGTAGAAAATGACACACATACACATGCCAGTTCTGACCCTCAGCTTCTCTCTCTTCAGGCCTGATTGTTCTAGCTGCCATCACCCCAGAGTCCTCCCTTGATTCCGGCCATGAAACCAACTCATCAGAGATCACGGACGTCTCAGAGGTGGTCTCGGCCATGAAGCAGCACCAGAACGCTGCCTTCTTCCTGGCCCAGCACATCAACAAGGAGGGCCTGCTGGCCAGGAAGGACCTCCCGTTCCGCCTCCAAGGCTGCACTGCGCAAGCCATCCTCACATCGCCTTACAGTCTCCGGCACCCAGAGCCCAGCTCCATTCCAGCGGCAGTCACCTCAGAGTCCAAGGCTGGCCCCATCTGCAGCAGAAGCAAGCTGGAGCCTCCCTGTCTGGGACGGAGCAACACCTCGGCTGCGCAGCCAGCAGCTCCACAGCAAGCTGGGGAGACCAGGAGCCAAGGCACGCCGATTCTGCCGCTGCCCGAGGGCAAGGGCTCTGGGCCCCACCTGGCGGCCTTTGAAGTCTCCCTGCGCACCGCCACAGCTTCCCTGAGCAACCAGCAGAACCAGGAGGGGCTGCAGGACAAGAGGCCCACAGAGTTCCGGCTGAGCCCCACGCTGGTCCTGGATGCCGAGGGCCTGACGACCCCGGCCCTCATCTCAACAGCTCTGCAGCAAGCGATCAGCCACAAAGCCTCCTCTCCTTCTCCTAGAGTTCTCTCACCAGCAAGCACTGTGCACAATGACAGCCACAGTTGTAGCTGGCCGGTTGGCATCATGCTTGGCCGCCAAGGATTGGTGACCATGGACCAGCCTGTCCCCAACTCCAAGGCCTCCCAGAAGGAGCAGGAAGGGGTCTCTCCCAGGCCCCCAGGGAACAAAACCCATGATGGCTGCCCTTGCTCCCCAGAAGAGGTGGCTGGACTGGCTCCCAAGAGAAGGCAGGAGCCAGTGGAGAGGCTGGGGGCCCAGGATTTGGGCCAGAAAGGGGCTGGAGAGGCTGCCAGCATGGCTTGCAACAAAGTGGCTGGCTCCGTGAGCCAAGGGGAAAGGGGGCAGGCCGAGATGAGGAGCCTAAAGGCCGAGGCCAGCACCCCAAGGCCCCCACCTGCCAGGAATGGGGGCATCTTCAGGGGACCCGGGAGCGAGGACCCCAAAGGGCAGGTCCAGCTGGGAGGCAGGGCAGAAGGCATGGGCACCAGCTCTGTGACTTTGGTGCAGCCCGAAAAGGTCCTGGCAGTCACTCTGCCAGACACCGATGTGCCTGCAAAGCCCAAAGTGCCCAAGGCCTCCTTCCGCCTGCGAAGCCTCTTTTCAGCCACCTTCCCTGCCCGGCTGAAAAAGGAGACGGATGAGCGGCAGGCTCAGCTGCAGAAGGTCAAGCAGTATGAGCTAGAGCTGTTGGAGGAACTGCTCAAGCCAAAGGCCCAGCCAGGGGAGGCCCTCCTCCTGCCGTCCCCATCGCTTCCCCCACAGCCACCAGAGCATCTGCTCCCCTCGGCCCCCGGGGGGCGCTGCGCTTGCCAACTAAGGACCAGCCCCGTTCAGAAGGTGCCCGGCCTCTCCCGGGAGCAGCGGCGTAGCTGCGACTGCAAGCGCCTCAGCCGCGGGGTGAGGCCCCAGGCCAGCCAGGCGGAGCGGCGTGGGCGGGAGAAAGCCCCTCAGCAACAGCAGCATGGGGAGGCCCCAAAGGGCACTCATGTCTGGAGCCCCTGCAAGGGTGCCCGTGTCCGTTCCACCAGCCTGGAGTCCAGGGACTGCCGCTCCAACCCCGAGCCTAGTGTATCCTGCCTACCCACATGTGCCTCTCGGGGGGAGTGCCTGGGAGCCCACCACTACCAGAGACTCATGCGCCGCTACAGTGTTGGAGAAATAGACAAAGCTGAGCCCACCCAACCAGCCATGGATGTCTATCGTAGCGTCCATGCGGCGGCCAAGTTGCTGATGAAAGAGAGCGATGCTGAAGCTCAGGCTCCTCTGCCACCAACAGGTAGACTTCAGGAGCCAGCCCCTGCCATGGGGCCAGACCCCTCCTATGTCCAAATGGCTGCCCAGGAGAAGAAGGTCCAGAGGGACCGAGGCCCCTGTCCAACCACAGAAGACATCTACCCCAACCACTCCCGGCTGCCGGAGGATGGGGAGCCAGAGGAGGAAGAGGGGGCCAGTGAGCATTGCTGCTCCATCCGCTACTGCTTCTACTACCGGAAGTGTGATGCAGCTGACGACGGGAGTGAGAAGGACGAGCTCTCCTACTCCATCCCCATGCAGATACTGCCCGGCATGGAGCTTGACAGCCAGGCCATTCCAGTGGTCAGCCGGACCCTCCAGGTCCTGGACGCCACGGCCTGCAGCAGCCCCGATAGCCACCAGACCCAGGAGATAGACCTGCGAACCTCAACCTTTGAGGGCAGCCTAGCCAAGATTCACGCCCTGAAGGGCCGGACCTACGCCTTGCCTGACGGGTTCCTGGCTGCCCAGATGGACACCAGCGAGCTCCTGACCATCCTGAGGCAGTGCGTAGTGAACCCTGACGTCCGGGAGGGCAAGCCCTACCTCCCGCAGCTGATTGAGCACAAGCAGGACCTGGCCCTCCACTTCAAGGAGTTCCGGGCCTCCTGCCGGCGTGTGGCCGCCGTGGACAAGAGTCCGGCCCACATGCTCTTGGCCATCACCAGCAGCTTCCAAGTGCTGGGTGCCCTGATCGAGACCTTTGTGCGGCTGGTGCATGTCGTGCGCTCCGACTCCCAGCGCCAGGCCCTGCTGGCCAAGGTGGAGGAGGTGGTCAGGAACTACACATTCCTGCTGAGGGCCGCTGAGGAGTCCACGGCCAGGACGGCCACTCACCGAGGGGACCCGGCCGCCGATCCATTGGGCCGTCCATCGATGGTGTCTGTTGTGAGCACGTTCACACGCTCCTTGAAGACACTAATGAACAAGTGAGGCAGCCTCTCCTGGAGCCTTTCCCTTGAGTCCAGCTGGGCAAGAGGGAGCCCCTGCGCTTTCACTATTGGGGGGCATGTGCAGGCTGGAGGAACAACAGGGGAAGCGAGTTGCCTTGCCAGCTGCTGCTGGTCCTTTTGGGTAGAGAGAGGGGGAGGCCACCGTGGCCACATCAGCCCTCCCCATCTCTGGCTCCTTCACTGGCCTGTCAACATAAGGTTGCTTTTGCCCCATGAGGTTGGGTGGAGGGCAGCCTGAAAATCCCCCCACCCCACACACAAACACCAAAGCTTTGCCAACATTGGGTGAAACAGTCAGCAGGCCTGTGGGCACATCCTGGGCCAGCTAGGGAGCAAGATGGGGGGCATCACCCCTTCCTAGGGGCATCTCTAGTCTCTGAGCTGGAAAGGGGCCATCCTCCTTCTTGCTCAGTGCATGTGTGCGCACGGGATGGAAAGTGGAGGTCACGGTGGGGCAGAACATCCCCATTGCCTGAGCAAGAACAGATTTTGTGGGGAGGGGAGGGAAGGCCAGTGTCCCTGTCTGAAGCGAATGGTCCAGGCTGGGACCCGGGTGGGAGGGGCAGATGCCTCTGAGGGCCAGGGTCCCACATTGCCCTCCCTCTGGACACATGCGCAAGACACAGGCGGGTGGGTTGGGCTAGGCCTGGGGGGAAGTGTCTTCCTGCCAGCCCTTTACTAGCTCCTCTGGACTGTTGTTCCGTTGGGGCTTCTTTCTTGCTTTGAATGTAAGGCGATATGGTGCCAAAGGGGTCCTTCTTTCCGTTCCTGGGTCGCCTCCAGACGTAAGCGCACAGGGCCCTGGCGGGCCCCTTCCTCACCCCAAAACGAGGCAGAGCAGAGGGACCCCTCAGGCTCCATGGCTGCCTTGGGCTGAGAGCAGAGCGCCCTTTCGGAGGGGGTCTCTCTCTGGAGTGTCCCTGGCTTCAGTGCCAACGGGGCAACCATCCCCTGCCTCTTCCCGAAGACAAGGCCCAACCCACCTCCGCCCCCTTCGCCCTTGATATGGAGATGCACACTGTGGCTCCCAGCCCCCGTCCCTCCAGAGTGCCATGAAGCCCGGGGCCAGCCCCAGGCCTCCAGGGAGAAGGGCTGCCTTCTCTGCCGGCCCCTGCCAGCCCCCTTCCTTCCCTGCTGCATCCAAGGAAGGAAGGAGGGAAGGAAGAAGAAGGAAGGGGCCTTTTGTAAAAGGAGAAAAGCCTGTACAGACTATACATAGCACCAAAACTATATATAGATATGGATATATATATTAATATATATATATATATAAATAAATATAAGTATAAATACATAAAGTTATGTCTTGTTTTACAAACAGGAGAGAGCAAATATATTAACCTTAGTACCAAACCTCCAGCCTCTGAGTGTTCTTTCTGAGCAAAGGTTTGTCCTTTGAGGACCAGGGGCCCCTGCAGGGACCCTGAGCCGGCTTTCCCCTCCAGGCCCCGGGCGACGAGCAGCAGAGGGGCCTCGGTCGGGACGATGGAGGACGGCTCACAGGAGTTATGGCTGAAGGTGGCTCCGGGGCTTTCGCTGCGGAGAGAAGGGTCCCTAACAGCATGGCACACTCTCTCAGCCTCCTGTGGCCCTGAAAAACTTTGCCAAGAAAACCACAGGACTCTGGGAGTTGTAGTCCTATTCCTCCTTCCGGTCAGCGATCCCATCACTTCCGGGGCTCCACACCCCCTGCGACCCTCCCCTAACTATTGATCCGCTGCTACTGCTGGACACTTCTACGCATGCGCACACTCCCCTCCTTCTCCCTGCTCCCCCGCCCACTGTCCTCGGAGAGAGCGCGCCCATTGGCTTCCGGGGCCCCACCCTCCACTCGCTGGCCCAATCGCCGAAGCGCTGGAGGAGGATGGGTCGGCAGGCGCATGCGCCTTTGGCCCGCCCCGTGCACCGCGTTGCCATGTGACGGGCGGGGAGGCGACAAAGGGGGCGTGGCCGGCGAGGAGCGCCAAGATGGCGTCGGGGAAGGCGCAGGCGGCGCAGGCGTTGCGGCGGTCGTCGTCTTCGTAGGCGGCGCCCGTGCTGCTGCTTCCCTTTCGTTCCTGGGAGCCGGGCCGCCAGGAGGGCGGAGGGCGCGGCCGCGGCTGGATCCTCTGAGCGCTCCGCTTGCAGCCGAGGCCGGGCCCGGGGAGCGGCGCCGCGAGGCCGAGGAGGAGGCGGCGGCCCAGCCCCAGCCCCAGCCCCGGGGAGAGGGCTCCGCGGCGAGGGCGGCGGCAGCGGCGGCCCCCTGCTCCTCCTCGGGCTCCGCCTCGGCCCCGGGCCCGCTGGCCGGCAGGATGCCCAACATCAAGATCTTCAGCGGCAGCTCCCACCAAGACCTCTCGCAGAAGATCGCCGACCGCCTCGGCCTCGAGCTCGGGAAGGTCGTCACCAAGAAGTTCTCCAACCAGGAGACATGGTGAGGCAGCGGAGGAGGACTCGCGTTCCCGGCGTGCCTCGCGCGGGAGGGGGCGGGGCTTCGCTGTGGGAGGCGCAAGGGAGGCCAGGGCCCCGGGGTTCTGGGACATGGCGCTGCTGCCAGGCCTCCGGGGGCTCCAGTCCTGGCCAAGGGCCGTCCCTAAGGGCTCCGCCCGCCTCTTGCAGCGTGGAGATCGGGGAGAGCGTCCGCGGGGAAGACGTCTACATCGTCCAGAGCGGCTGCGGGGAGATCAACGACAACCTGATGGAGCTCCTGATCATGATCAACGCCTGCAAGATCGCCTCGGCCAGCCGGGTCACGGCCGTCATCCCCTGCTTCCCTTACGCCCGGCAGGACAAGAAGGACAAGGTCAGGCAGGCCCTCCCTCCGTGGGGAGCCCTTGCAGCCCTGGCAGAGGCTCAGTCGCAAGCCTCGGGTTTCACGCAATAGGAGAAGGCAGCGTCCAGCCGCAAAGGAGGGAGCATGGAAAGCGGGAGAGAAGGAGGCGGTTTATATGGCCCTGGATGAGGGTCAGAGGAGAGGGTCTAATTACTCAGACAGCCCAAGTGTTTATGTCCAGTCATTGCAATAGGTAGAAGGCCCAATGGAGAAACCGGGGCTTGGGATGAGGAGAGGCACACAGGCAGCCATACTCTCCAATAACAATGGCCCATGTGTTCCCACTGCTGTGGCTTCTCTGGGCACCAGGTCAGCTGTGACTCTGAGGCCTTGGGCTTCTTGGGGCAGGGATGCTGCAAGGGTGGGTGCTTTGTGCCATGGGAAGAAACCCAAGACCTGTTTCTGGAGCTGGGAGAGAGGGAAGGAGATGGGGTCTCTGTGGTGGGAGGTGGGGAGGGGATGTTGCTGCTGTCCCTGGCGGCCAGAAGAGCTCCCACCCTGACCAGGCTGCTTTCCTTTGCAGAGCCGGGCCCCCATCTCTGCCAAGCTGGTGGCAAACATGCTCTCGGTGGCTGGCGCAGACCACATCATCACCATGGACCTGCATGCCTCTCAGATCCAGGTTGGTCCATGCCAAGGAGGTGTGCTGAAACCCACCCCAAATCAGAGCCTGTTGGGAGGATGGGGGAAGAGGTACATGACTTGGCAAGTGGGCAACCCACACGTGTTCATGGCGTGGCGCTGGGCGTTTTGGCCTGAGGTGATGTATGTGACCTTTTAGGACGAGAGAATCACAGGGCCAAAACACACTGCAGAAATAACCCAGGTTGAGACCACTTTAACTGCCCATGCTAGGGAATTCTGGGATCTGTAATTTGTTGTTGTGGCATCAGAGCGCTCTGATAGAGAAGGCTAAATCTCTTGCCCAGGGCTTCTTCGATATCCCTGTCGACAACTTGTACGCCGAGCCTGCAGTGCTGAAGTGGATCAAGGAGAACATTGTGGAGTGGAAGAACTGCACCATCGTTTCGCCAGATGCCGGAGGAGCCAAGAGGTGAGCCCTTCAAGCAGCAGCTGGGGGCCTATCCTCTTCCTGAGGAAACGTTTGCTACCCCCCCCCCAGCTCTCTTCCCACTTCAGAATGGCCCTCTGGTGTGGTTTGTCTTCTGGCCAATGGGTCTTGATGGCTCCCTTGCCATTGGGGGGTCCTTCTCTGGCAAGCTAAGCTGAGAAGTTGCTTTTGCCCCAGACCTGGGTAGAATCCCACTGATTTTCAGACAAATGGGTATTGTACAAGTGTGGGGAGGGAATCCCTTCAGACCTTCAGGTACAAGTCTTACTCCTATGCTGCATCACCACCAGCCAGGAATCCTGGCGGTTGGAGTACAGCTACATACGGTGGACCGCAGCCATATAGGCACCCGCCCTGCTGCAGTCTCAGGTTCCTCTCAGTTGCCCCCCTGTACAGTCTCAGTGGCTGCCAGCTTCCTGGTGTCTGGTTGGAGGACAGGTGGGTTTCCCCCAGTGTTTTATATGGCTATACAGCATGGCTCTCTCTCCCTCCCTAGAGTGACCTCCATAGCTGATCGGCTGAATGTGGACTTTGCCCTCATACACAAGGAGAGGAAGAAGGCAAATGAGGTGGACCGCATGGTGCTGGTGGGGGACGTGAAGGACAGGGTGGCCATCCTCGTGGACGACATGGCGGACACCTGTGGCACCATCTGCCACGCAGCAGACAAGTGAGTGGGGTTCCCTGTGCAGAGAGTCCACAGCTGCCTCCATCTACTTTTTCTCTCTGGCGCTGAGAGTTCTTTCCTTGCTGTGCTCTCTCCTTCCTTCGGCTGGGGCTGGCTTTAGTCTGCCTTAATAAGATTGTTTTCTGATTAAGAAAATTGCTTCACGCTGTTGTCATTGAGAGCATGATGGGTGAGGTTTGTGATGGCATAGTGGCAGGTTGAGGTGCTCCAGAAGAGCCTTGGGCCTGGTTAGGACATGCCTTTTCTCTCTCTCTCTTTGCCATGCAGACTGGTCTCAGCCGGGGCCACCAAAGTTTATGCCATCCTGACTCATGGGATCTTTTCGGGGCCGGCGATTTCCCGAATCAACAGTGCCTGCTTTGAGGCCGTGGTCGTCACAAACACCATCCCCCAAGAGGACAAGATGAAACACTGCCCGAAAATCCAGGTAAGGTTTTCTGGAAAAGCAGGAGGAGGCGCCTGGGAAGGGCAGAATCTGCTGCTTGAAAGTTGTTTTTTATAAAGTAATGGGAGGTGTGGCTTGTTCTTGTTAACGATATACTTGCCAGTATCATTTTCAGTATCTTGTCACATTATTGGTTACTTTGCAGCTAAAAGAATAAGAAAGCAGCATAGAATGAGCAATTGCTTCAAAATGCTTTATTTCTCCCACCCCCACTCTCCCCGGGTGGGCTCCCCACAGAGTAAGGGGTAAACATGCCTCTTTTGGTGGGAAGGGGAAGATGCTACGGGGGTTGCTGTTGTTGGTTTTGCCAAAGGGCTGCCTGTATTAACCCCTCTTCCCCCTTCCAAAAAAATTCCTATCGCGTTACTCCAAGTCCTGGTCAGCCCTTCCTCTTCTGATGGCCATCCTTTCCGGCTCCCTTTCCCTTTGCAGGTGATCGACATCTCCATGATCCTGGCTGAGGCCATCCGGAGGACTCACAATGGGGAATCGGTCTCTTACCTTTTCAGCCACGTCCCGTTATAACAGTAGATGCACCGGACGCTTGTGTGGCTCCCCCCCCCTTTTTTTTGGAAAAACCAAAATTTGTTTTAAGGTTCAGTAGAAGCTGTTGCTTGTTTGACTGCACCTCTCCTCTGTTCTGCCTTTGCGCTTCCCAAAGCTTGGTAGGGGAGGGTCATCTTTCAAGCACTCAGTCAGTCTTCTGCAGACCCCTCTGGTAGTTTTAGATTTTCGTGGAAGTAGTCAAACCGTTTCCATTCAGCGGAGATTGGAACTGACCGGCCGTGCAGAAGGCCACACGTCCTGTGGGGGAATGGGTCCAGGAGGGGGTTAGTTTGCACAGCTATCTTGTATGGATGGGTCTCTCACCACCCCTTGGCAGCAGCAGAAGAGAACTCTGGGTTCAGGGAGGCCGTTGCCTTGCTTGGACCCCTTCCTTGGCCTTTCTGTCCAGTTCATTTCAGAGGGGGCCCCACTCCTCCACCCTCAGCCTTCTGGGGCATTTTCTGTTTAGATCTCTGGTAAGCAGCACTTTCTGGCCCCTGGTCAGCTTCTCTCCCCAGTTCCTTTCCTTCTGCATCTTCAGGTGCCTTGGGGAGACCTGGGCGGCTTTTCCTAGTGAGCCGGGCGGTGAGACTTTATTTATTGGTGCTTTTGGGTTACCCTTCCTCACTCCCCATTGACACTCCCAGAATAGGGCTGGGCAGGGATCTCTCGGCCTCATGGGACAGATAGCATCAAGAACCCAGAACCATGGCCACCTTCCTCTGGCTTTCTCAGTATAGAATCCTGTGTAGCTGGCTTGCTTTCTTTATCAGTAGCTTGGTCTAATTTGGAAGATGGTTTGACGGTGGAGCCACCTGGCCGCAGCCCCCCAGGGATTGGGGGGTTCAGAGGGGGTTCAGCCCTACCTCCCCGGAAGCTGTAGGTGTGGAGGGAGGCCAGGGTTGTGGTGCCTTTTGAAATGGTGGCCCGGTCTGGCGTTGGTCCCACAGCAATTCATCTCCTCCTTTGTACGCGCTGGTTTATGTTTTGTTCTGTGTCTGTCTGTCTGTCTCTTTCACACGCGTGTGTGTCTGTGTTTGCTTCTTGGCTTTGGGTCCTTCCACTCTCTGCAGCCGTCGCTGCCTCTCTTTTGCCCGAGGCTTTGGGGCGGCAGAAGGATTCAGCAGCATTTCTGTTCTTCACAACCTCAAATGAAGGAGGAATTAAACTTTTATTTAAAAACCAAGGGCTTCTGGTCCCTTTTTGGGCGCTCAGCATTTCTGGGAGACCTTGTGGTGCAGTGGCTTTTCTGCCAGAAGAACAGTTGCCCCCCCTAAAGTTAGGATGTTGGGGTGCCACCAGCCTCCCTTGGAGAATAAGGCAAGGAAGTCCAGGGCAAAAGGAGCCGAAAGGGAAATGGGGGTAGAGTGTGGCCAAACCGGTGTCTCCAACTAGGACTTCACTTCCTGTGCATCACAAGCCGTTTCTCGCCAGTAACTGGGAGGGGGTGGGTCTCCTGTGTGGGCAGAAAGATCAAATGGCAGCTTACGCCTCGGGGGCAAAGCCAGGGGGTGCTTGCCTCACTGAGGCTGCTCCTGGAGCTCCTGTTTCTTTGGGAGGGAAGGGTCAGCCATGGTCCTCTTGCCTTGAGAAGGTGCCCCTCTGAGCCCCCCCCCATGTGCTGGCAGGCCCCCGTCCTTGGGGCAGATTCACTCAGGACCATCGGGGGGGGGGGGGGGTGGAGAGGAGGCGGTGGGGCTGAAGGCTGTGTGCCCCCTCCCCCGGTAGCAATGTCAGGGCACCGGCTGAGGTCTGCGCCGGAGGAGCTTGGCCTGTCTGAACCCAAGGGGTCATCTTGAGACCCTCCCTCCTTCAGCCCCAGGGATGGCGGGGCAGACTCATCTCCCCCTTTGAAGCCGGGCTGCGCTCGGAGGTAGACGTTTCCCTGACCCGGGTTGCCTTCCCTCCGGCCACTGGGCAGCTGCGGGGGGGGGGGGGGCTTTGGCCGGAGGAGGAGCAGGAGGGGGGTCTCCTCGCAGCCTCGCCAGGAAAAGAAGACGAAACAGGTGCTCCCTCCGCCGGAAGCGCAGCTGGTGCCTCTGCCTGCGGTGCTGCGAAAGAGGCAGGCTCAGCAGCGGAGGAAGCGGCCCCCGGATGCAGGGCAGGCGGCGCCTCCATCCATCCATCCATCCGGCTGGGCTGCTGCTGCTGCTTCGGTTGCACATTCCTCCTCCTCCGCGGCAGGTAAGTGGGGCCCAGCTGGAAGCATCGCAAGGAAGGAAGGGGGCCAGGGCAGGCTCCCACTCTCCTCCTCTTTCCCCGGGAGAGAGCCAGGCAGACAGCCCCCCCCCGGCACAAAGGGCGCCCCTCCCTCCCTCTGGGTCCTTGGCCTTCCTGGGGGCAGCCAGGGGTCTCCTTCGGAAAGCTCAGAGGAGGTGCATTGCATTGCATGGGGGGGGGTCTGGTCTGGAGCTCATGGGGCCCCCCTCTAGGTAGGAGAGGAGGCTTGTGGGGAAGGGGTTTAAGGCATGGCCCCCAGCCATAGTGCAGCTCGTTCCCCGCCAATGCACTGAGGCAGAACCTCTGCACAGGCCTCTCTCTCTCCTGCTTGGGGAGGGGGGCTTCTTGGAGGGAACCCCCCATTCCCCCCCCCCCACACACACACACACACATGGCCCTCCTTCATAGTTGTTGTGGTTGTGTGTGCCTTCAAGGCGTTTCTGGCTATCATGGGGTTTTCTTGGAAAGTTTCTTTATGATGTGCGTGTGTGTTGCCATGGCCCTCCCCTGAGGCTGAGAGAGTGAGGCCTGCCCAAGGTCCCCCAGTGAGTTTCCATGGCCAGGCAGGGATTGAGTCCAACACTCAAACCATTAGGCAACGCTGGCTCTTCATAGAGAAGCATTTAAAAATTATGTCCCCTCACCTGACACCTGAAGCAGTAAAGCCCATTAAAGCTTAGGAGCATTATTTTGTGGTCTCACAGAATCCCCTAGGTCTTGTACCCACTTGGCACACTGTCTGGGGCTTGCGTCTTCTTCCCTGTTGGGTTGCCTGGCATGTAATGACCCTGGGCATGGCAGGACCTGAACCCTGGGCCGAATGGCCTGGCCACATGCCTCATCCTCTCTTTCCTTGGGCTTCCTGTAGGCCTTCCATCTTCACAGCCAAGGAGCAGCCAAGGCCTTTCAGGGCAGGACAAGCCTTTGCAGAGGAGGCGATGGAGGAGGAGAAGCACAAGCGGCACTCAGACCCTGGGCGCAGCTTCTGGGTGGGGGCCGCCTCCAACTTCTTCTCAGTGCTGGCCACCTTTCCCTTCCACAAGACCATGTTCCGCCAGCAGCTCCATGCCTTCTCCATCCGGGAGGCCGGGCACCAGCTCTGCCAGGAAGGCCTCCGCCAGTTCTGCCGTGGCCTCCTCCCTCCGCTCCTGGCCAAGACCCTGCAGGGGACCCTCATGTTTGGCACCTACGACACCTTCCTCAGGGCCCTCTCAGGCTGCCGGCCGCCGGGGAATCACCACTTGCTGAGGGACCGAGCCACAGCAGGTGTCCTGGCAGGCTTCTCTGAGGGCCTGGTCCTCGGCCCCTTCGAAAGGGTCCAGAATGTGCTCCAGGACAGGCGGAAGGTCCTCCGTTTCCCGACCACCAGGAGCATCCTGCGGGAGTTCAGCTCCTATGGCAGCTTCAGGGAGAGGATGGCACTGGGCTACTACCGGGGCCTGGGCCTCATCCTGCTCCGGAACGGCCTGGGCAGCAGCCTCTACTTCTCCTCCAAGGACCCCCTCCGGGACCACTTCTCTAACAGGGGCCTCCCTGCCTGGCTGCCCTCCCTCCTCTCTGGCTGTATCAACGGGACGGCCATCAGCTTCCTGCTCTACCCACTAGGCGTCCTAATCACCAACGTCCAGGCCCAGGTGGGCAGGCAGGAGACTCTTGGCCTTGGCGCCTCCGTGGCCGCAGTCTGGAGGACCCGAGGGGGCAGAGCAACACTGTTGTACCGAGGGGGATCCCTCCTCATCCTGCGGTCCGGCATCACCTGGGGCCTCACCACTGCCATCCACGACTTCCTCCAGGGGCCCAGGGGCCAACACTTGCACTCGCAGCCTCCTCCTCAGGTCCCAGTGCCCTAACTGAGCAGCTCATGGGGGCTGCCATAGGAATACTGGGGCTACAAATCAGGGTGGGGGGGGCAGCCTTTGGGCTTGGATGGAGTGGCAAGGGGATCCTGCAGAACTAATTGGGAAGGAAGGAAGGAGGGAACAAGTGACTCTGCTGGGTTTGAGAAGGAGGCATCAGCCAGACTTTCTCTTCCATCAGAACAAGGAGGACCCGGGACATTGTCCTGAAGATACTCTGGAGGAGTCGGAGGCAGGGGCTGCCAGATGGGGTCCCATCCCACCAGCCTGCCCAGGGGCCCCTTTGGAGGCCTTGGGCTTTGACAGGGGAGGGGCAGCCCCCTTCTGCATGTTTTGGGGGAACAGGGAAAGAGAACACAGGCCTTGAAAGGGGAGGGGACTGGCTTGCATGGACCCAAACTGACCCCTGGGTGGGTGGGTGGGTGGCCTCCCTGTGGTCCTCCTTGGATAGACCTTGAGTCTTTGCAGAAATCCTGGGCATTATTTCACAGATCCCAGTTCTTTTGAACAGACTTTAAGGTTTACTTTGGAGAGAAGGTGCTTTGGCTGCATGGCTGATGATGGAAGCAGACTCAGTTATGCCAATTCATTCAACCGTTTTTGCCTTGGACTGGGACCCTTCGCTAGAGACTTAATTGCCTTTATGGAACAGAAAGTAAAATGGTACAATTATCGCCTGCCCTTTTTTGGTAATGAATAGGCTCTCTTTTGCTTTTTAATCGCAAGGCGACAGACCTTTTGGTTGGTTTCATTTTCGATTCTAGCAAGATACAATGTATAAGACTTGGTTTTAACAATTAAAAACTTGAACTCAACTTGGCCTTTAGAAGTCTCCGCTTTGGCCGCTGGGTGGCGCTCAAAGCAGCAGCAATGGCGCCGGGGGGCGTGGCGTATGCGGAAGGCTCCGCCCACTACCCCCGCTGCGAAGTGCTTTGCAAGACCTGAGGAGCAGCCTGGGAACTGGGCTCAGGGGCAAAGCGGGGGATGATGGGTCTCCCGGTGCTTTGTGCCAGCAGCCCTGATGCCCCGATCGGAAGCTCCGGCGCCTTTAAAGTCTGGATAAAGCCCGGGACGGACAGGGCCGGAGGGGGCCTCCGTCCAGCCATCCATCGGGTCCGGGCCAGGAGGCCCAGGGTCCCTCTCCGGGGGACACTCTCTCAGCCTCGCTGCTCCTAGGACTGTCCTCGCCTTGCAGGCAGAGACTCTTTGGCCCTTCGCTCGGAGGGGTCAAGAGGGGCGTCGGGAAGGAGACCCCCGAGAGAACGGAGGCGGAGAGGAAGAAGGGAGGTAAGGAGAATAGAAGGGAGGAAGAAAGAAAGGATAGAAGGGAGGGAGGGGCCGCCGCCCACGGATTTGGCTGCTGCTGCTGCCGCCTTTTCCTCCCTCCCTTTCTCTCGGCCTTTGGGGGGAGCCTTGCCCGGGGGGGGGGACGTGGAGCGGTGGACTACATTTCCCGTGGTGCTTCGCGCTCTGCCCTATAGGTGTGTATATATATAAAGGGCGGCCCCGGCGTCGGAGGCCCCAGAGAGCGCGCAGCCAGGAGCCAAGGAAGGAGGAAGGGAGCCAGGTGGGGCCGGGCGGAGGGCGGCGGCTCTGGGCGGGGTGGGTGGCCCTTCTTCCCTTGGTCTGGAGAGGGGCTCAGTCCCGGGGCCCTTCCCTCCCTCCTTCCCTCCCTGAGGCGGCCTTTGTCCTTCCTCCCCGCAGAGAGAGAGAGAGAGCGAGCCAGAGAGAGCGGGAGGCCCGTGGCGTGGCGTGGCGTGGCGTGGGCAGGATGTGCGACAAGCCGGACCTCTCGGAGGTGGAGAAGTTCGACAAGAAGAAGCTGAAGAAGACCAACACCGAAGAGAAGAACACGCTGCCCTCCAAGGAGAGTGAGTGAGCAGCGCCCGCCCTGGACCCTTCCCCCGGAGGTCCCGGGGGGGTCCTGGCCAGTGGGGGCCCGTGGCCCTGGGGAGGCTTGGGCCACTCCGGACAAGTGGGGAAGGGGCCCAGCCCTAAGTCCAGAGGCGGCAGCAGCAGCAGCAGCATCCCTGGCTCTCGGTGGGCAGGGCTGCGGAATGGGCCTGGACTGGGGAGGGCCGGCCCTTGGGGCGGGGGGCCTTGGCCCTTCTTGGGTCTGTGTGGGACCCTTCCTGAGGGCCTCTGTTTCCCTTCCAGCCATCGAACAGGAGAAACAGTCGGCCAAGTCCTCCTAGAGAGATGGAGCCTCCTCCCGGCAGAGTTCTCCTCTCCTTCCCCTTTTTTCTTCCTTTCTTGACCAATTAACCCCCCCTTTTTTTTAAATGCCATGTTCCTTTGCAAATGGAGAAATGCTGCCACCTGAAGACCCCCAGGAAAAGGGAAAGGGCGGCGGAGGCAGCCTTTGTTCTCTCCCAACGCTGTTCCCTTCCTTCCTTCCTTCCTAAATGGAGCAATGCCATCCCTGGGGGTCTGCTGAGCTTCTTGGCTCATCATGGCTTCTGCACCTTTGCTTGGTTTGTTTTCTTTAAAATGGAACAGAGAAAAGACGTCTATTAAAAAACAGATATGCAAAGCAATCCTGTGGCTTTTGTCTTCTGCGCCCTCCTTGAAGTGGTGGCCAAAGCGGTCCGGCGAGGCCTCGTTTTGTCTCTGGCCTTGGCCACTGGTGGCTTTGGGAAGGGTTTGTCAGGTGGGCAAGGTGGTTTGGAGCAACAGCCATTGCGGACGCCTGACCAGCCTTCAGGTGGGGGTCCCAATGGACAGGGGAGAGGCAGCCCCCCCCTGCTTTCCCCACAAACAGCAGCTGCTTCTGCTTCTCCTGGGGGTGGGAGGTGGGGGGCTCCTTCCTGGGCTGGGGTCTTTTTTATGGGGAGGGGGGCTGCTTGGGAGTGAGTTGGAGGGGTCAGCTCTTGCCCATGTGAGCTTAGTTTGGGGTGCTATCAGTGCAGCCTCAGCCATCCTTTGGGTGGGACCTGACCCCTCGCCCCCTCCCCAGTGTTGAGGGCTGGCTGGGTGAATTGGCCATGAGAGGGCCTTTCTTGGGGGGCTGGTGGAAGGGCCTGTGCAAGAGCTGCTTTTCCAGGGTTGGGGGTTGCCTTGGCCTGCCTGGAGCCTCCATGCCCTGCAGGGAAATGATTCCCCCCCCCCCCTTGCATGGCTTTTGGCAGGAGAGGCCTCAAGCTCTCCTCCAGAGCTTCCTGCTTTCCATCTTCCCAGCCTTGGGAGGGAGGGAAGGAGAAAGAAACGGAGTCTGCTCTCAAGGGGTCTGCTCTGGCCCTCTGTGGCCGACTGGAGCCCCTCCTCTCTCAGCAGCTTCTTCGTGGGATCAGAGCCGGGCAGAGAAAGGGGCCATAGAGGCAGCTGCTTTTCACCTCTGCTCTCCTTGTCTGGACATCTGGTCCGCTTCAGCTGAAGAGGTGTGTCTGTGTGTGAAAGGTGTGAACTGCCAGGAAATGGTGAAGGCTGCAAAGGAGGCCCTTGTGCCCATGTATGTGGTGTGCCTCCAAGCAGCCAGGGCAGTAGGACGGGTGCAGAGCACCTCCCTGCAGACCGACCATCTTCAGGGGAAGGGGGCGAACAGAGTGACCCTTCTCTCTCCAGGCAACTGACCTCTGGTTCCAGACCAGGACAGGCCCAGCCTGGAGCTGCATGTTTGCTGCAGCGCTGGCTTTCTGGCAGGTGCCCTGAGTGGCTGCCTCTGCAGAGCAAACTTTCTTTGGTAATCCCTTGAGGACCCCATCATCTCCTAAAAAGAAACCTGAAGAAAGAGGAAGTGAGCGAAGGAAGTGGGAGAGCAGAAACTGCGGATTTTAATAAAACTTCCCCCCTCCCTGCTGTCCGCCATTGTGCAAGCAGCGTTCCCTTCTGACTTGGTTTCTTGGGCCGCCTGGGGAAAGGCAGGGGATGCTTGTCCCTGAGCGGCTGCAAAACCAGTCCATCTTGCCCCATAGCATCCCAGCCAGTGACTCGTGGCGGGGTGTGTGTGTGTGTCTGTCTGTCTGTCCATTGAGGCGTTTCCATTGAGCCTGGTCTGACAGTCCTGCAGCTTGCAAGGAAAGGGTTCTGCCAGCTGGTCAGACGTTGCTCTCCTTGTGTCCACAAACTCTTCTGCTTTGTGTCCACAAACTCTTCTGCTATGTGAAGTGCTATGCAGGCAGCCTGATGTTGTGCTGAGGACCTTCTCACCTCTGGGTCTGTGGAGATGCTTTAAGCCTGAGGGGGCTACGGTTGGCCATTTCTTCAGTGGTGGAGGAGGTAGCCTGAGCTGCCACTGTGGACCTCTGAAGGTCCCTCTGTGAAGACATGGCTGCTCCTCCACACCTTCCTTTTCTTGCTCTCTTGGGTTTTGGAAGCAAAATGGCGACTTGCTTTGCTTGGCTTCCTGTTCAGTCCTGCACTGAGCCCCATTCTTGGAAGGGACAGGAATCCAGCGATTGATGGATTGACTCTCTGGCCAGGCTCCCTCCCTCCTGCAAAGCAGGGAAATGCGGAGACAAGCCCCAACGTGCTTGTTTGCAGGCAGGCATTTTGTCCGGCATTTTTCCAAGATCTACATGCATCTGAGTCCAAGGCCCTGGGCAGTCCTGAGGGCAGGAATAAACCTGGATGGCCTGTGGAGAGTGTGGGTCTGTGATCTGAGCCGGCAATGGAGGTTTGCATGCTCTTGACCTCCATGGCAGCGGGAAGGAGGGAGGCAGACAAGTCCGAAAAGGCCGCCTCTGCTCCCTTTCTGCCTGTGAGTCATGGAGACCTCGGGGCACACCAGGCGGGGAAGCAGAAAGGTGTTGCCAGTGGACAGAGCAGCCCTGCAGGCCCCAACCTGGCTCCTGGCACTTCAGAGGCAGGAAAGGCAGCAGCCATGGCGGTCCCTGGCAAGAGAGGGGCATAGCTGCCAGGCAGGACCCGTGGAGGGCACCAGCACCCTCCCGTTGGACAGTGGCTGGGCCACGCCAAGGGCTTCCTTTCGCAATAGCCGATGGGCAGAAGCCCACTATTTCTGCCTTGGCTCCTTTCTGGGGAAGATGCCCTGAACACATGCACGCACACACACGGCACCTGCAGAGTTAAGTCTTATCTCACCCACCTTTTCCAAACAGTTCCCTGCGAATGTCAACAGCGCATGGAATGCCCCAGGAGCCCTTGTTTGCATGGGTTTTCAACAAAACCCTTCAGTAAAACTCTCAAGCTCATTTAGCTTCCATGAGATAAGAAGGACTGGCCTCTTTGGGAGGAGTGAGTGGCTGAAGCAAAAGGCCGTGGGGAGAGAGACAGAAGTGGGGCAGCGGTTGGGGGAGACCCCCTGAGTGTATGGTGGCTCAGGGGCTGCCATAATGAGCCTTTCTCCAAGGGCCACTTGCCTTCCAGCTTGTCCTCCTCATTTTGGAATTAGCAGAGGCCATAAGGACGGAGGGAGCCCCATCGCCCATCTGGGCCAAGGAAGGGCCAAGGGAGTGCGCTCCTGCCATGGGATCCAGGCCAAGTTGGGGGCAGAAGAAGGTTGCTCTCTTGTGGGCTCTCCATAATGGCTCTGGGTCCATAATGGCTGAGCAAGGTTGGCTCCCCCAGGGATTATGGCTGAAATGATGCCATGCAGCTCTTTCAGGCTCAGCACAGTTCCCAGAGCCATAGGATGCCAGAGCTGGAAGAGACCCTAAAGAGCCCTTCAGCCCAGCCCCACTGCCATGCAAGGAGACCCACTCCAAGCCCTCTTCTTGACAAATGGGGGGCTGCGAAGGCCTCTTCCTCAGCCTCAGCCCCCCCCCCCCCAGGAAGACCCACCCACCCACCGCCTCCCTTCCTCCCTGGGGGTCACTGGGCGTGGCTTGGGGGGAGGGCGTGGCTTGTGAGGGACCGGAGGCGGAGATGCTCTGACAGGGTCCCGGGTCCCTCTGCGCATGCGCACTGCGCCGCTCGGGCACTGGACCGCTGGAGAGACCCGCCTCGCCTCCGCCGGGGGCTGCCTTCCTCGCTTCCAGGCCCCGCCGAGACAGAAAGAGAGGGAGAGAGAGAGAGAGAGAGAGAGAGGTGGGCTCCGCTGGAGGGAAGGGGCAGAGCCGCAGGGGAGGGCGCCTACATCGCATCCCTGCATCCCATTGCAGCATCCCTGCAGCATCCTGCATGGTAGAAGGGGGCTGGACTGGATGGCCCTTGCGGTCTCTTCCAACTCTATGATTCTATGATCTCAGCATCATCCCTGGGGCCTCGATGGTGCCCTCTACGGGATCGAGGCCCCGGCGCACCCGATGCCCCTGGCGCGGCCCTTCGGTCGCCCTCCTCCTGCTGCTGCTGCTCCTCTTGCCTCCAGCGGGCCTTCCTTCCTCATCCCGAAAGGGAACGGAGAAGGAGGAGGCACTGCCTGGCCCAATCGCCAGCCCTCATTGGGACCCTGCCGGGGGTGGGCTGGAAAGGAGGACCGGGGGGGGGCAGCCGGATCCGACCCCAGCCCCAACCCCCCCTCGCCCCTTGGGGAGCCCTAGGGCCAGAAGCCGGCCCAGGGGTTGGAGTCCCAGGGCTGCCCCTCGCCCTCCCTCCTTGGGAAGCCCCAGAGGTCGAGGGCCCCCTTCCACAAGCTGACTTGGGGCGAAAGGGTCAGTGGAAGGAAATCTAGGCAAGCACCTAGATCTGGGTTAAGTGCTGGGGCTGGCTCTTAATGGTTATTATTTAAGAAGGAACTATCAACCCCTTTGGACTGCAAAGCCAGTTACTGTGTTTTTATACCCTAAACACATGCAAACATTTAAATCCGATGAGCCCTCCTCCCTGTTTGACTCACTGCCCTCTCTCTCCCTTTATGCCCCCCAATAGGAACATAAAGAGACCTCCCATTTGAGAGCAGTTTGGGCTGGGAATCTGCCCTGGGTTTCAGTCCGAACTCTGAAGGATCCGTTTCCAAGCCCTGCTTCCCCAACAGGCCTGGGATCTTGGCCTGGGAGCCCCGGCCGGCCAGCCCTGTGCCTTGGGGGGGGGTGCCCCTTCCTGCCCTGACCCTGTGCTTCCCTTTGGACCTAGGCATCGTCTCAGCCTCCATTTTGGCCACCATGAGTGGGAAGTCTCTGCTGCTGAAGGTGATCCTTCTAGGGGACGGAGGCGTTGGGAAGAGCTCCCTGATGAACCGCTACGTCACGGACAAGTTTGACTCGCAGGCCTTCCACACCATCGGGGTGGAGTTCCTCAACCGGGACCTGGAGGTGGACGGGCGCTTCGTCACCCTCCAGATCTGGGACACGGCCGGGCAGGAGCGCTTCAAGAGCCTCCGGACCCCTTTCTACCGGGGAGCCGACTGCTGCCTGCTGACCTTCAGCGTGGATGACCGGCAGAGCTTCGAGAACCTGGGCCACTGGCGGAAGGAGTTTGTCTGCTACGCCAATGTCAGGGACCCCGACCACTTCCCCTTCGTGGTCCTGGGCAACAAGGTGGACAAGCTGGAGTGGGCGGTCAGCCCCGAGGAGGCCCGGGCCTGGTGCCTGGCCCACGGCAACTACCCTTACCTGGAGACCAGTGCCAAGGACGACACGAACGTGGCTGTGGCTTTCGAAGAGGCCGTCAGGCAGGTCCTGGCCATGGAGGAGCAGCTGGAGCACTGCTTGTTGGGACACACCATCGACCTCCGCTCTGGCGCCAAGTCCAGTTCCTCCTGCTGCTGAGAGTGGCCAGAGCTGGCTGCTCCAGGGCAGAGATGGCTGGGGAGGGTCCGGCCAAGGGCCCGCAGCCCCAGAGCCAAGGGGATTCCTGGGGGGCTCTGCACCTGCCTTGTGCCCGTTCAGCCCACCTGGCCGACCGTGGAGTCTGTGGCCACTAGCAGAGCCATAGAGAGAGACCCTTTCCCAGTGTCCCTGGGACATTTGGCTAGAGAGATGCTGGAAGAGAGCCCCAGAGGCTACTGAAAAGGTGCCCACCCCTGGACCCACCATCCCTTGCCAGATGGAGGGGCCCATCAAGAGCCAGTAAGCTGGGCAATAGAGCGGTTTCTCCATGGACTGGTGAATGTGTGACCCCTCTGCCCTGCCCTGCCACTTGGGGGATGGTGCCAAGGGGTGGGGGAGAGGGACTGGCTGGTCCCAGAGCAACGCCTTTGGGTGCCCCCCTGGGAGGAGCCGTGTCTGGGAGCTGAGCCTTGCTGCCTGATTTTCTTCCTTGTACCCAAAGTTCTTACTGGCTTCACTGGTACAAGGGGGATTGGAATTGGGAAGAGGAGCACAAACCCTGGTGTGCCAAGGCCATACCAAGGTGGATTGCCAGGGAAGGCAGCTGTCCTCGTTACCTGGGAATGAAGGCCTGAAAATGGACCAGAGCTTTGAGGAGCTGGGCAGAGGGAATGCAAAGGTGTGACCCACAGATGCCAGCGTGGGTTTGTGGCCTTGGGGCACCAAGCACTCAGCCCAGGTTGCTCCATCCTGCTGTGAGCAGAAAACGCAGGGTTTTACCTGGATGCCTATTTCCTGTCCTGTGTCTCTCCCTCCAAAGGGTGGGGGGCATTGTCCCCCCAAGGGGTCCTGCGCAGCCTGGGGGGGTCAGCTGCCCCTGGGTGGGCTCTGGCCAGTCTTGCTGCCCCTCAAACAGCTCCCCCTCACCTCCCTCCTGTGGCAGCCGGGCGCCCTCTGCTGGGTCCTCCTGGAAATGGCAGCCTCTTCCTTAGTCAGGAGCTCCTTAGGCCAGTTGGAGTTAAAGGTCAAGGCTGGGCCTTTGGGATGGGGAGTGGAGGGGGCTGTGGGAAAGGAGGGACAGGAGATGCCAGTCATTTAAGGGAGGGGTTGCGCCCCCATGCAAAGCCTGAAATGGGTTCTTTGGCATCTTAAGAAATGGGTGTTTACATGTATATTATCATCACATTCCTTTTACATTCTGCTAGCATTGCCAAGTTATGAATAATTTTTATTTTGGAGCAGTTTTCAGGGTGGAGGGATGGTTGTCTTGCTATGTTGCCACAAACGCAGCAAGTTGTGTGGCACCTTAAGATTATTACGTGAGATGCCCTGGTGGCACAGAGTCCATTCCATCATCTGCACTCACCATTTGCCACAACTTTCTCTCTCGCTCTCTGTATGTGTTTATGCTTACACTGTGCAGCTGAAGAAATGTGCTTTTATTCATTGAAGGTCCTGCCTTGTTCTATTACTCCATCATGAAGGCAAAGGTGGGAGATTGCAGCCTTTCAGAGGTTGGGTGGACTCCAGTCTGCCCACCGCTCAATGAGGCTATGGGAACTGTAGTTCACCTTCAACATCCATGGGGCTGAAGGACCCCTGACAAAGTGGCTCGGATGCCCACCAGCCCAGAAGGCTCTGGGGAGAATGTGGGTCTTGCCTGGTAGGACTTGCTTGCTTTGCCTGCTTCCTTCCATGGATTTTCAAATGGTGCCGATCCACTTATTCTCAACAGGAGCTGCGAATAGAAAGGGGCAAAACTGACAAGTATTTAAGCCAATAAAAATGTGAATGTATTAAAGGGATGCTGAGTGTCCTCCGCTTTGTCATTTTTGCAAGTGATGCAGACCCTTGGCCTGCTCCTCCGTCCCCTCCCCAGATAGACCAGAAATTCCCTCCTTGGATCCATGCTGTGCTTCAGCAGGAGCATCAAGAGCAAGCAAGATGGTGGCTGTGAGAGAAGTGTCTTTGTTCCCTGGGGTTGTCCTCCTTGGGGAGGGGGCTTGGGAGCTGTGGATTGCCCCCTGGTCTGCCTGCCAAGACTGGTTGGATGACCAGAAGCTTTCCTCTTCTTGCGTCCAAGGAAAGTGTTGTTGGGAGGGGGAGCTGGGGAGTGAACCTGTGACCTTCTGCATTTGCCCCCACCCCTGCTCCACTGACCCCCTGACTTCACTACTACTTAAATGGGGAAAGACCCCTGAAATGACCCAGGGCAGCCTCTATCCCACAGATGGCAAAAGGAAGAGGCTCTCCTCCCCCTGTTTTCACACTGGTTGGAACCACCCCCCAAGGGAAACCCATCCACCTTCATCAAGGCTGTAGCCACCCTTGTGCCCCTCTGGTGCTGCTGCTGTGCCCAGAGGCAGCCGGTTTTGTCAGTGAGAGAGCCTGCCTTGTTTATGTGCCTCTCCCCCAGCTTTCGGCCGATCCAAAAACACCCACTGGGGCCTTTCATGCTGCAGAGAGAGAGAATGCCTGCAATCTGGGGGAGAGCGACCCTAGGACAATGCACCCCATTGATGCACCACAGAGAAGGCCCACTCAGGCCCACAAGTGTGGGCGCTAAGACCTGGCTACAGATGTGTGGGGAGGGCAAAGAGAAGGCGAAGGGCAAAGAGAGGAGCTGGGGTCCAATGGACAGTTGAGCCCAAAGAGACCCTCTCCTGCCTTCACTCTGGCACTTCTGGAAATGGTGGCCTCCCACCTGGGCCTAAAAAGTGGCCCTCAAGAACCCTTAGAGACACAACGTTTGCTCTTTGTGGACACTTTTGTTTTGTTCTGTTCCCAGAGGTGTCCCCAGCCATCATGGCTAAAGCTGAGCAATGGTTGGGAGAGCAGAGGTTCAAAGCCCCTGGGGACCAAAAAGGTTGAGCCTGAGCCACTGCTCTACGCCAGGCTTTGCTTTTCCAGGTGCTATGCACTGCCTGCCCCATTGTCTTTATATGCTTAGGGGAGAGTATTTCTGGACTGTCCTGTCCAAGGCCCCAGACTCACATGCCTTCCTAGTAGGTCAGCCAGCTGGCTCTTTGCCCCTTAATTAATTAATTAATTAATATCCTGCTCTTTTCCCAGGACTCCGACTCAGAGCAGCTTCACAGCAATTAAAAAACAAGCAAACAAACAAAAAGTACAATTAAAACATTTTAAAAATAAATAGATAAATGACATGCATTAAACAGTATGATTAAACTAGTCCAACATTCCTGCCTGTTCTTATAGTGATTCCTTAAATTGATGGCCTGCTCTTCTGGACCTTAAGGATGTGTTGAGTTTGTCCTGTTTTTTTCAGCTTGCATTCTTGCATGGATGGGGGGATCCATCCAGCGGTGGGATGAGGGTGAGTGTACCCCAAAGGAAGAACCTCCAGGGCTCCTGAGTGGGGGGGGGGGCAATCTTGGCCAAAGTGGGGCTGGGCTGGAGATGGGGGCACTTCCATTTGTCTCCAGCCAGACTTCTTCTTGCTTTGGCTCTATCTGAGCAAAACTGAGGAATTGCCCAGCTTGAGGACTCCACTCTACACTGACTCTTGGGGAGAAAAGGACGAGACAGACAAGTGTTTGTTCAGAACATTCTTTACTTTTATTTTCTTTAATTTTATAAAATACACCTTGTAAGGTAAGTCTGTAAAAACACAATCCCTTATGCTTTGTTAAAAAAAAGTTGAAATTCAAGATCAGAAGTGAACACTTTCAGCTTATTAATTATTTTTGTTCTCCTTGTATTTATTTTCAGGGGCAAGTTGGGAAGGAGGGAGGGAAGGAAGGAGCATAAGTCCTGATTATGTGTTATGGAAATCAAAGTGAAGGATAAAGGTATGGATGACGTTCCTAGTCCCCGATGTGGTCAGTTTCTAGCCTCCCCACCCCTTCCCCTTTTGGCCCTGATCCTCCACCGTCATCCCTGGTGGTCCCTGTGTGTGGTGGCGGCCCAAGCCTTCCCTCCCTTGCTTTGGGCATCTGCCCTGCTCTGCCCGCCATATGCCTCAGACCACCCTCATCCCACGGAGACCAGCGCAGGCAGCTCTGCCCATGGCTTTGTGCGCTCTTGATTGCCCCAGCAAAGAAACACCAGCCCAATGATCACACTTGCATAGTTCCAGGAGTGTTTGGCCATGGAGCATCAAGCCATGGGTTTCTACATGGCTCTAGATAACTGGGACAGGCTTGGGGTGAGCCTTTAAGATGCAGAGGAGACAATAAAGAGCAGGGAAGGGGAAAGATGTTACAGAGTTGTTTATATGCTCTGCAAAAGGTCATCATCCATGCCTCAACCTAAGACACCAAGGGAGAGAAGAAGAGCACCATTGTGAAGGTCAGAAGGAGGTGGCTCCATGCTAGCTGCAAGAGGGAAGGCAGATGGCCAAAGGGCAAATGAGCCCCTAGTGTTGCAAACTCAAGCAATGGCAATGGAGACGGCTGGTTATGGATTTGGCCCCACAGGGAAGACCATGTCCAAATGCTTAGGAATGGCAGCGCATGGGACACGAGAAGAACAGCCTGGCTCTTCCCTGCCCAAGTGCAAAGGCAAAGAGTCCCCCGTTCCAGCTAAGAGAGTGGGGGGGCACCAAGCTGCTTCTTGCTTGTCAGTTGGGTGGGTTAGGTTACAGGAAAGGAGGGATCCTTGTTGGCCTTGTTGCTGGGGTCAGTGCTCTCTCCCCATTGTGGGAAGATCCTTGCTCTAATCCCCTCCCCCCACACCTGAGCAGCGACAGGCAGGGCTGCACATGTATGTCTCTCCTTCCTCTGCCTGCTGAGACCCATCTCTTGTGCCAAGGAGAGCCTTCCTGAGCACATGCCTTTCTCTCTCTACTCGCTCTGGCTCTGGCTCTGGAGTAGGATGGCCTCAGCACCTAACAGTTGGGATTTCTTTCTCCTTTGGAGCAGAAGCAGTGGAACAGACCTGCTGGGTTGCTCTCAGGGAGACTCCCTTCTGGGCTGAGCCAGAGGGCCGCTGTGGGGGCCAAGGCAGAGAGCCAAGGGGCTGCCAAAAAGAGTCCATCCACCAACAGAGGAGTGTGTGTGTGTGTGTGTGTTTTGGGTGCGTGTGAGTCTCCCTTTCCACTGGCTCCCCTCCAAGCAGCTGCTAAAGGAAAAAGGAGGGGAAACAGGCAGTCAGGTGGAGTTAAAGGAGGAGACTTGGTGCAGAGGAGCAACCGGGTTAAAGCCTTGTAGTTAGAGGAGGAAAGAGCATCTTGCAAAGGTGGCGCCTCTCCCTCGCTGTTTAGAACTTCGTGCCCCGGCCCATCAGTTTGAGGACCGCAAAGTTGTAGGTGGCGGCAATGATGAAAGTGAGCTGGAAGGAGAGAAAAGAGGCAATACAATGAGAACACATCCTTGGCAGGCATCCTGCACAGAGCAGAAGAACAGCCCTAACCCTGCTCCCCCCAGACATCCCACTTTGCCCCTCTGCCAGGGTTTGCAGTGCTTCCCATGTTGACCCCCAGGCTTTGCTCCCCCCTGGATTCATATTTCCCAGGTACTCCCTGCCCTTTTGACCCTGGGTTTCAAATCTAGCAAGAAGGGGCCCCACATCTGACCCTGTGGAAATCAGGAGTGCTATAACTGCTGGGCAAAGAAGCAGTTGAAGGCAAGCCTTACCAGGGCCACCAGAGTGATCGCAGCACCCACAAACGCAGCAACAAACAGGTGGAAAGTCATCTGGAACTGCAGAGAAAGGACACAAGCAGCTATCAGTCTGAGGTCTTTGGGAGAAGGCAAACGTTGGCTCCCCTCTGAGACAGAGGAATTGGCACCAGATGGCACTGGATTGCATGGCTCAGGTCCAGGCTGTCTGCAGACCCTATCTCCCCATATGAGCCAGTCCTGGCTCTGAGATCGTCCGGAGAGACCCTTCTCTCAGTCCCACTCCCATCACAAACACGGCTGGTGGGAACACAAGAGAGGCCCTGCCTTCTTGTTGGCTGCCCCCAGATTTTGGACACAGCAACCAGGGGCCTTTTGCTCCACAGTGGTTTGTTTTGGTAAACATAATTCAAGCTGCCTTTCTTGGTGTGATGCCCCCTGTTGACCTACATCTGGGTTTACCCTAAGCATCTGGTTTGGCTGTTGTTGTTTTCTCTTCCTTTTGCACAAAAAGTTCAAGAAAGGGGGCTGGGAACTTGCCTCAGATGTCTTGCAGATGGAAAGGAGGCTCTGGCCGCACACTCTTCCTGGGGAGGCATTCCACGGAAGGACACCTGAAAAGAGGGAGGGGGCACAGAAAGCCATCTGGAGTCAGGTGAGGCTGGAAAGGAAAAAGAGGCACCCCCCTCCAGCGGAGAACAAGCCCCACTGCCACCTGCAGGGCAAGGGTGCCTTGTGGGCCGGGGAAGGCGTCTGTGCTGACAGAGGGACCCTGTACTGGCCAAGCCTGGAAACCAGCCAGTTGGGCTGCTTTTCACCCAAGGAGCTTCTCTAGGGCCACCTGGTTGTATACAGAGACATCCTGGGACAGTTAGTGGCTGAAAGAAGTCAGAGGATAGCTGGGCAGTGTCCAGGAGAAGTCCCACAAGAAATAAGACTTCCTGGATTGCCAACCTTCAGTCCTCACTGGAAGTCGATTAGAGCCAGGGGCGGACAATGCCCAGACCCCCCCCCCCTTGCCGCACAACCCTAGCCATGCTGGCATGCACTGGCATGGAAAAGGAGGGCTGTGCTGAAGGTGGGGTGAGTCCCTGCAGAAGGTGAGGGATGCCTCCACGCACAATGGCCCACAAAGCGCATACCTGGAGATTACCTAAGAGGAGGTTGTGCCAGTTCCTGTCACCATGAAAAGTGACCCATAGTTTTTTTGTGGGGTTTTTGGGTGATGTAGCCATGTTCTAAAAGAGTTTATTGCCAGCATCTGTGGATGGTATCTTCAGAGAATGCATGTGACTGTGTTGTTTCCCTCATTGGTTACATGAGGGTTTTAAAAATTCAAATAGCATACTCTGTGCTTTCTGCAGTTGATGCTTTGTGGCCCATGCTTAATGACCTTGCCAGGGCCTGCCTGCTCTGACACCATGGTCTCAGGGCCTGGTATAGTCCTCACCTGGCAACCTGACTCACCGTACATCCTGGCATCAGTGCAGAGATTGCCAATGCCAGCTGCCGTCTTGCTGGGGTTGGCAATGGAGTTGCATGTTGTCCAGGTGTTGAAGTAGATGTAGACGGGAACTGCGGCACAGGCCAGCACCAGGAGCCAGATGACAGCCAAAGCGTAGGTGATGCCCACAAACTGAAACGAGCGAGAGAAGCCAGAGCTGTGAGTGGGCTGGCAGGAACCTTTCACCAGGGGACATGAGACTGGAGATCTGCAGACTGAAGTGAGTTTGGGCAGGCAGCCTCATCCCATTTTGGGAGAGGCAAGGGGACATCTCTGGCCAATCGCACTGCAGAAGGGCTGAGTTATTGAGCCCATCCATGCATCTCAGTATGCCTATGCAGGCATGCACAGAGATGCTGCAGGCAGCTCTGATTAATATAAGCAGCCCAAGGCCTTTCTGCAAAATCCATCCTTGCAGGCACGGATATGTTGCACATATTACATATGCTCTCTGCATCTTTCTTCCTGGGGTTGCACACCTGGTGTAGGACACAGATCTGCCCAGGATTCAGAATACAAAGTTTTTCAAGATCTTTATCCCCCAGGAAAGAGAGGGTGCCTGTGAGGCCATTTTTCAGAGGCTAATGTGTCTCTGAGGAGCACATTTGGACTGTGCAGAAAGGCCCGGAGGTGCAGGTGATGGCTTCTGAATGGGCCAGATGGTCCAAGAGAGGCACCCTGGGTTCATGTGGGTCTGCAAGAGACATGCTTGTTTCTCCACCCCGTGCAATTGGACCTTTGCTCACAGCCCCTGCAGAGTATGTCCGGTGGTACTTGTGTGTCCCCAGAGTGTGACTCAGGGTGGTGTCCACTGGCCTCATGATGAGGGTGGCCCAGTGCTGAGCTGTGTACCTGTGACTTACGGGATGCGGTGGGTGCCTGACATGGAGCATCTGGCCCAAGAGGTGCACAAGGGGACAGATCTTGAGAGAAAACAGCACGCTGCTCGGCCCTGCCCCGGCCCTGAGTCGGAGCCTGCCTTGGTGCTGGAGGGCTTCAAAACGGCTTCTTTCTGCTGCGGAAAGAATTTGGGACGTCTCTGTCGTCTCAGACCAAGGTGGAGCATCTGGTCATTTTGCACCAAGGGCTTCCAGGAAGATGGGGAGAGGCTCAGAAATGCCTATTTGATTCATGGGCAAAGGTCCTTTTTTCTGAGGGCAGCACCAGCCACTGGGGAACTGACCCATATTTCCGCATGGATCTGGGTCAGGCAAATTAGGTCCACTGCTACCCCAAACCCAAATCTGCATTTGCAGAGCAGGCCCGCCAAATCCTACCTATCATTCACTCTGGGCTACCGCTGTGTGCCCAGGGGCCACTTCCTGGGGCCACTTCTTCCTGGGACCCTCTTGTCCCTTAGGCCACACAAGATGGACAAAAAGCAGAAGTGGCCAGATGCCCACTCTTGGTTTTGAACCGCTTATATTTTATGAGTGTTTTTTAAACTGTGCCAGAGGAGGGGCTGCACCCTATTCAAAAGCTGAATCGCTGCTTAGGGAGGCTTCTGGGAGAGGCAATTTGTTCCCTATGGGGTGAGTGGAGGTAGTCAGGTCTGGGGGCATTTAGGGGTGCTAAGGGATGCAAAAACATCCAGGGCTGGATCTTGCCCACCCCACTTTAACTTTAGGAAGGGGGCTCCATTTTCCCCAGGGGACTGCCAGATCAGGATTCCCTAGAGGACTGAGACCCTGGCCTCCCAGACCCATGGCCATGCCTGCGTCTGTTCTGGTTCCAGAGTCCCCGATTTGACAAATATGGCCATTACAAATAAGCAGAGGGACATCAAAGCAAGAAGAGTCTGGAAGGATGGTGGGTGGGAGAGAAAAGCCATGGGGTGAAGGGATTAGTGTGGGCAAAGGCTGGGTCAAGTGAGGCAGAGGCTCCAAGGGGGAAGGAGGGACAAGGGAAGCGTGGGGCAGGAGTGCTGGGGGACAGCATCCGCAGTGCCGTTTTCTCTCCAAGGCCCAGGGCCCTCCTGGCAGCGGGTGCTGGTCAAGCAGGGCTGCAGTCTCATGCCAGGGGTGCCAAGGGGGAGCCAGGGAGGGGTTGCTGGAGGGAGGGGGGCGGCGGATGAGATCACCTTGTCAGGATGTCCTAGCCATTTTCCCAGACACTGACACACCAGCTCCATAGAGTGAGCTTGCCGGTGTCCTCTGGAACCCCTCCCCTTGTGGCCCCCTGTTACCGTAGCGCTGAGGCCCTTGCCACAGATGGTGGTCTTGTAGTCGCCAAAGATCTGCCTGACAGCGCCGGTGGTGTAAAAGCCTTCGGCCAAGAGGAGGGCTCCAAAGAGGAAGAAGAAGCCAGCAATCCCGTAAATGGCGTACTGGAAGTCATGGATCCTGCAGAGGAGGAAAGAGAGGGGGAGAAAGAGAGAGAAAGGAGGGGGTGTTTTTGCATGCCCATGTCTGCCCATGTGCGCTCTCTCCATCCTCTCTTGGGGGGGGGGGAGTCATGCCATGCAAGGGCACATGCAGGAGTCAGGGGCCGTCTGTGGGGTGCAAGCATCCTACATAGGATGCAGCTATCTGGCTGCTCTCTGCTTGCTCCAGTTGGCTTGAAACAGCTGTTCCCACTGGAGGGACTTGGGGCTGGGGCCAGGGAGAGTACATGGCACTCGCAGGTGGGTGCAAGGTGGTGGTGGTCCTTTAGCACCCTTGTTTTGGTGGGGTGTTGCGCTGAGGAGAGACCGCATATTTGCAGGCAAACTTTGCAACCAGCAGCAGTGGAGGAGAGCTGGGAGACTGGAAAGACTGGAACGACTTAGCAGCAGCTTCCAAGAAGGGGACTGGGGTTCCCCATCAGGGAGATGAGAGGAATCTCAGGATGAGAGCAGTGCATTGAAAACTGACTAACTAACTCTCTCTGTTGTTTTCCTTTCTTAAACATGATTCTTTTTTTTTTTTTTAAAGAAATCTGGATGGCTTAATGTGAACAACAGCAGCTGATGTTTTGTACGTCATGCTCAGTCACATCACCAGGGACTATCCCTGTGGCACCATATCGTGTGTCTGTGTGATTCCTTGAATTCAAGCTTTGGCATGGTACCACCTTGGCAACCCTAAAGGGGATGGGGAGAAGACCAGTCAACGGGGCAGTGAGAGGTGCTTAAGCCCCAGCCACCCTGCAGGATGCTGTAAGGGATAGAAACCCAGTGTGTCTCTGGGAAATGGCACATGGGGATGATGGAAAAGTGGACTCAGGCTTCGACCCCTCCTTGCTAGGAGGATACTTACACATCCACCAGATACTCATAGTCCTGGTAGTTTTTGGAGAAGTAGGTCTCGACCAGGTGCTCTGTGCCCGTGAGTGCTTCATGTCCGCAGCCACAAAAGAGAGCTACCCCCAGGAAACACAGTCCGGTGGCCACCAGAGAGGCAACAGGCGCCCCGACAAGGCATCTGGCACAGCAGTCTAGCAAACCTGTGGAGAGTGAGGAGGGAAGCAGAAAGGAAGGGAGAGGAAGGGAGGGAGAGTCAGAGCTGATCAGCAAACATACGCTTTGCCACTTAAGAGAGAAACCAAGGGAGGCGGGTTGGAATTAATGGAAAGTGGATGGAGCCAGAAAGATCTGAGAGAGGAAACTGGGGAGAAACTGGGGAAGGACAATAAATCGCACTACTGGTGCCCTAATTATGACTCTGTGCTTCTAAAGACCCAGCACAACGACAGAAAATCTCTTTGGTGACAAAACATCTAGAATCTGGCTGTTCCAAGGAGGCCGCCGCTTCATTCCGCAGCGTGAAGACCCAGGAGAGGCATTTATCTCCTTCCACACTTGTTCGCATCTTGCATCCCTTTCCATCTATAACATGCTCAGGGCAGTTAACTCACAGCAGTATTAAACACGCCACAAAACAGCAGTAAAATGCAAAGTGAAAAAAAGGAAATGCTGCTACGGCATACAAACAAGGTAGGCCAGGCCTATAAATGGAACACAACCAGTTGACATCATCTTCTGCATGTTTACTAGTCAGATTATGGGCTAGGACTGATCTAAACACATTTGTCCACTGGTGGGAGGTCACCAAGAGTGGTTTCAGGCAAACCCCTTTTGGCAAGGATTGTAGGACTCTGGGAGCAGCCACCAAGGAGCCTATGATGGGAAGGAAGGAGGCAGTTACACATAACACACACACCACATATACACCCCACCTGGCTATGCTTGGCTCACCCCAGCCCCCAACCCCTTTGGAGATCCTCCTCCTCCTCTTCCCTGCCTGTTTTCCTCACTCCCAGAGAATGAGCCCATCAGAAACTCAAGGGGTCAAAGCTGCAGCCTGTGCTGATCTCTTGGTGACACGGAGGACAACAGCGGGTTTGTTCTTCCCCACCAGGCTGGGAGGACAATCTCATTGCTCTTCTATCTGTGCCTGGGAGGGCAGGCGGCCCAGAGACAAGAGGGGACAGGCACTGAACAATGGCAGTCACTATTTGCTTGGCCACTTGCTGGGGGCAGCCTCTGCCCTCCTCCCCAGAGTGCACAACTAGGGGCTACAAGGCCTGAAGCGGGGCACAGCTCCCTCCCTCCCACTTTCCCCATGGCATCTGAGGGTTTGGGGGTAGTCCTGGGGTGGGGCACTGCTGGCTTGTGACTGGCTCCTTGGCCACCTTTGTCCTGGGCTGGGAGCCAAGCCAGCCTCAGCTGACCTCATTCCATGCCCCAAGCACCCACCCGCCCTGAAAAGACAAGATGGAGCAACTTCGTGAAGCTCTCCCACCACAAGGGATGGCTCTCCTACGGCCCACTTTTCCATCGCGCATGTAGACATGTGAAGCTCCCCAATCCTGACTTGGTCTGTTGAGCCCTCCAACCGATGGTGGCTCTTTCTCCGGGGTCTTGGGCAGAAGGATGGCTTTCTCAGCTTCATTACCTAGCCTTTGGGGCTTTTTGGACCAGGAGAACCCCTTAGGACTGATATATTGGCCCCTCTGCGAAGTCTGGGCTTCTATGGCCTTCCCTAGGTAGGAAAGAGGAAGCTCCTTGCTTGATCCCAAGACATGCCACACACACCTTCTATGAACACCAACCTGTGCATGAGGACTACATACGCCTCCTGCATCTGACAAGATGGACTCCTTGCCTGAAGATTTCTGCCTCAATCCACCTCTGCAGCTTTGCGCTGTTGTGAGACCCCAGTGCTGTGGCTGCTACTTTGACAGATGTGGCTGGTTTTGCTTCCTCTTCTCCTCTCCAGGCTAACTTAGTTCTTCCTGAGACCCTCCAGCACTTGGGGAAGGTCATCCTACAGGCTGGTGGCCTCCTCCTTTTCCTGCCTCACGTGTGTGGTTGTTGAAACTTCTGCCTCATCCCTCCTGTAGTTGTCTGCTGGTCTCTGCCTCTCCATTCCTTTCTCTCTCCCCACAGAGGTCCTGACCATTTATCCCTCCTCCGCTCACAAAACACCCACACATTCAGACATTAGAAAAGTTTGGCACAGCAAACTCTGATCCCAGGAGACAGTGTCTGGAAGGGCCATGACTGTGGCCCCAAAAGGAGCCTGTGGTGGCTGTGGAAACTGAGCCAGGTTGGCAGAGAGCGCCAGGCCTTGGCCCCCTGGACAGGTCTCTCTGCAGCCGAGCGGAGACCGGACCCAGTCCGCTTCCTCTTTGCCTCCAGGCACGGCAGCCTCCCACTTCAAAACCTATTCCCACTTGTCTTCTCTTGAACTCAGAGCTAGGAAAAGTACTTCTTAAAAAGTTATTTATTGCATAACTCATCCCTGCCCAAGAGTGATTTGTTACCACAGACATCAACAAACGGAAGAAGGAAGGAAGAAAGGTAGGAAGGTGGTGCATCATGTTGATGTGTTACTTTTTTCCTGGTACTTTTTAAAATAAAAATTTAAAATCATTTAAAATTGATCAGACCGTGGCATAAAATATGGGGGAGAAAATCATCTCCAAACTGCTCCAAATATGTCCTTTAAAGTCATGCAAAATATTCATTAAAAGCAGGGCAAAAAAACCCTTTTACACAACCCCCATGGCACTTCCATGCATTACATTATTTCTGAAATGTGATAACATTATATCGTTGTTACCCCTCAAAGCCACATGTTGCAGGTAAGGATGCAACTAGTAATGCTTTACTTCCAATTCTGCATCTAGTGTCCAAAGTGAAATTCCCTATTTCCATCAGTACCATCTTGTCAGCACCAGAGTGCCACTAGGGTGCCTTGCTGCCAGCCTTTCCTGGTTCCACAGATTTTGGTGGCACCCCACAGATGCCCAGCCTGGAGAGCCATGGAGCAGCCATATTGCCAACGCTGTGGGTTGTGCAGGTGGGCCACTTCATCGGGTTACAATGCCAGAGACTTTATAGTTTGGAGGAAGGCAAGTGAAGGTGACATGAATGACAAAGGGATTTATAATTCAGCATGAAGAGGAGTAGAGGAGGTTCTCCTCTCTCCTCGCTCATCATACTAAAAGTGTGAGCATCCTATGAAGCTGAACAGAGAGAGAGCCAACAGGGCAGGTAAGAGGGGGAAACCTCAGCCAGGTCACAGTTAAACTGTGGAATTTCCTGCCACAAAAGGTGGCAGCAGTTGCCAACTGGCGCGGCTTTGAAAGGGGATGTGACGCATTCACAGAAGACAGGGCCCCTCATGGCTACTGAATCAGGATGAAGAGCTCCCAGGATGAAAGCAGGACCAAATGCCCTTTTCCTTGGGACTTATCCAGCCTTGAGGCTCCTCTCTTGTTCCTAGGGGTGCAATGCTGCCCTTTTCACAATTTATTGCAGAAGAGCCACTGGCTTGCCTCCAGCACAGCTGCCAAGCACCCATTTCCAGTCTGGCATATGCCCCTCCACCCTCTTTTTCATGGCCAGTCACTTGTGGGGCTTTGCTCCAGCCAGTCCTTGCACCCTTTGTCTCTTGCTGGTCCAAGTTCTGCACTTTCTGGGGTGACAGAATGAGGGGGGACCATGCCCTGGATGGCTCAGTCCAATGTCCTTCCCTTCAGCCAAGATGGTGCCAACCCATTGCATCTTGCAGAACACCAAGGGGGGCACCCTACGGTGGCGCCTTCCTGGGCCCTGGCCATCCTCTCCTTGCAAGCTTCCAAGTTTCGGGGGCAAAGCCAGAAGCTCCCCAGCTGAGTAGCAGCAGCAGCAGCAACAGAAGGGGGGGGCTGGGCCAGAGAAGGCAGTGGAGGTGGGGGGCATATTTGGTGCTGGAGGTAAAAGAAAGGGCCCCTTGTCTGCGCACAATCCCGGGCCTTGTGCTCGGAGGCAAAACAATGGGCGCAAGCAATGGCTGCTGGGGATGAGCCCCTGACAGATCCTGGCTCCCTGCCTCTCCCACCCGGCCTCCTCCCACCAACATGGAGCCCCTCTGGAGGGTGAATATGGAGGGGGGGCTGTGGGCACCGTGGGCAGCTGCGGATGGCACAGGAGGGGAGGGGGAATGGCACTATGGGGCCGGGGGGGGGGCCCTTTGGAGTCACTCACGCTTAAGCTGGTGGGGCTGAATCTTTAAAAGGCAGAAAGGCTCTGACACCCTTCGCACTCGCTGCCCCATTTCCCTCAATCTGCAGAAAGGAGTGGGGAAACACAGGCCACCATCCAGTTAGCACCAGGCACATGTCTACATTGCACTAGTCAGAGGGAGACAGTATCTCCACAGAGCAACAGAAATTTTCTGCTGACAGCAGCAGAAAATGTGTTGCACATAAAGCAACACTGAGTTTGCGTATGGCACACTGCAATTGTGCATGGTGGTTGCACATTATGTCTTGAAGTTGCATGTTTTGCATTGCACAGTGGTGGACAGTCATTGCCACGTGTTGCACAATGCTGATGTTCTGCATGGTGGTCGCATAACTATCTCCACGTGCAGATTTTCACACACACACAACACACACACACACACCTGTCTAGCAGGGAGTGGAGACTGTGAGGCCTGGCTGCTGAGCTGAGCACTCTCCCACCTCTCTGTTCCTCCATTCCTCCATCCATCTCTCCATCTATCTATCTCTCTATCCATCCCTCCATATCTCCATCTCTCTCTCCATCCATCCATCCATCCATCCATCCATCCATCCATCCATCCACCCACAGAGAGACAGTCTGACACTGAGGCTCTCCATAGCCCTACAGCCACCAGGAGAACTGTATTAATTGCAAAGCAGAGGTGACCACCACCTGCCCCTTGGCACACACCAGGGCAGCTCCATCTGCCAAGTTTGGGATGACTTCCCTTTCAGGCATCTCCCCCCCAAAAAACAAATGCTCCTGAGCATCTTCTTCCTGTGAGGCTCCTGTCTCTGGTTGCCAAGGAAACTGCAATTGTTCTCTGGCTCTGGACCTCCCTTCCTCCATTGGGGAGGTCTGTTGAAGGAGGAGGCTTTTGGAGGAGTCACAGGCTTTCTTTGCAAGGGGATCAAGGGGGCAGGGACAGGAACGCTTTCTCCCCACCATCACCATCACCCTCACCATCATCGGTGCCCAAAGCCACCAGCATCTCTGTGGGAGCTCTTCTTTGCAGCTCTGCCATCCCTGAACCAGCCACATGTCAGGGGCTTAAAAACCAGGAACAAAGTCACCGCCTCTTTTGTTCCTAGAAGTTCCTCACTGGCGTCATATTGATATTTGAATGAAATATTTGAATGCCCTGGAGAATTTCTTTGGAAGGGTGGGGTGCCAACGCCTCCTAAGACATGAGCATGCCAACATTTCTTGCTCTCTCATAGCTCTCTAGATAAACACCAAGGAGAGAAGAGTAGTGAAAGCAGGGCTCAGGAGACAGAGCCTGCATCCTTTTCCCATTGCACAGTGATAGTGCCATGATCCCTCTGCAATTGCCAGGGCTGCATCCTATGGGACTGCAATGAGCCAGTTTGACTAGAGCTCCCTGGCTGACAGCTCTAAGTCCCTCATGAAACTAGGAGTCCATAGCTGCAGGAATGGCAGTTAAAGTGGAATCGTGTCTCTATTAACTTTGAAATGCACTTTGTTGTATAGTCATAGCACTTTGGTCCTGCTGCCCTTGGCTCATCCTCCAAAATCCTGGATGTGCCCCTGTTTCTCCTTTCTAGAGAGCTCTCATGCATTCCCCTGAAAAACAAGCCCTAGGGTCCTCTTACAGGGGATTCTGGTCCTTTCAATGAGCCACAAAGGGCAGGGTTTCATTGGATGAAGCCATCCCAGTTAAAGCAGGACCAAAGTGCTGCAGCTGTGCAGCGTGGTCCCTTTTGAGAGGCCCGTCCAGGAGCAGTGCATCTGGAGGGGTGCATTGATGTGCCTTTCCTTGGATGCACAAGGGGTTCTTCACAACTTTTTCCTCCTGGTAGTATCTGCCTGAACCGACTGATCTCTCTTGTTCTGGTTCCTGCTCTGTCTGAGTTGATGGTGAGGGGATGATGGGTCCTCCTCTGGGCCACAGCACAGCAGAGGAGCCGCATTTGATGACCTCCATGGGGCTTCAGAGAAGAGGCTGCTCTTCTGTTTGGCTCCTTATCTCAGGAGGCTTCCAGAGCAAACATGGGAAGGGAAGAGAGTGCAAAGAGAACGGCTGAATGCAGCTGCCTAAAGGGACAGGATGGCCATCTCCTCTCCATGGACTCCAGCCTCCAGGGCCAGATGAACTTCAGCCAAGAGTATTAAAAGGGCTAGCAGGAGTCATCTCAGAGCCACTGACAATACTCTTTGAGGATTCACAGAGGTCTTGCAGGGCTACTACGGCTGTCAGAGCCTGGCTACCTTTCCAGACTCCAGCTCCCAGAATCCTCCATGGGCGCGGGCGGTGCTGGGAGCTGGAGTCTCCGAAGTAATTTCCCCAAACTCCGTCCCTCTGCTCCGGGGCCCTCGGGGGAGTCCTTAGGACCGGGCCAGGCAAGCCCCTCTCCCCGCCCAGAAGCCCCTTCCCGGCCGGACTCACCCATGGCTCCGGTGGCGGTGGCGAGAGAGCTGGGCCTCCGGTTCCTTCCCGCGCGGGTCCCTCTGTGAGTCCGGAGTGGCTGCGGCTGCTGCTGCTGCTGCTGCCTTGGGCCCGGGCTCCTCTGCTGCCTCGCGCCTCCGGCAAAGAAAAGGCGCCGGTCGGGAGCCAAGCCCTTAAAGGGACTGCCCTCCCCGCCCTCCCCCCGCCCTCCCCCGCCCCCTCCTCCCCCGATGGACTCTCAGCCTGGAGGACCAAGGGGGAGGGGGGCCTTGCTTGTTTATGGGGCTTCAGCCAAGAGTGGTGCTGGAATAAGGTGCCCGGCAGCAGGGCCATTGCAGAGAACGAGGGAGGAGGATGCGCGCAGAGGGCGCAAGCGCTGGGGCGGTGGGTCCAGGCCCTCCAAGGCGGGGGTTCCTTAGGAAAGGGTCAGTGCTGGCCCCTGGCATGAGGCTAAGTTGGGGGGGAGGGGGCGGGGTGGGTGGGGGGCCACCCAGAGCCTGTATCTCAAAGGGGCTGGAGGGACTCCGGGGGCCCGGCACCCAAGAGAGGGAGAGGGTCCTTCACTTTACCTTCTGGCCCATGTAAACTTCGCAGGCACAGCCACAACTGTCAGAGGCAACAGATGAGTGACATCCCTTAAAATCCCCCAGAGTACACTGGGACCCTTCCAGGTGTCAGTTCCGGGGGGGGTCCCTTCCTCCTTGGACGGAGGGGGCCACAGACAGAGGCAAAGGCAAGGTGCTGCATTTGGGGGGCACATGGAAAGGGTGGATTATTGGGGGCACAGAAACATGCCAGCTCTTTTGGGGCTGAGAAGGGTAGCCTTCAAGGATTTGGCTCCATAGCCAAACTGGCACCATTTCTGGAGTTTTCCAGGGGTGGCAAAGGTGAGCTCTGCAGGGCAAGGTCATGCGCCCAGGTTGCCCAAATGCCCCTCAGCGGAGGCCCTTCTACCATGGGGGGGGGGCATGGGCACAGTGGGGCACGTTGCCCTCTCTGGCCCTCCCCTCCCCTCTCCCCCCCCCCGAAGAAGGGCCAGGTGCAACTTCGCAGATTTGGGGAGGAGGGAGGGCCCCCCTCTATGGCCTCCTTTATCCCCGGGGCTCCCAGAAGGCCTTGCGGGGCATCGGGAAGGCTGGCAGAGCGGCGCCGGAGCAGGGCACACACTGGGCCTTTATGCGCCCAACAATAGCGCCCACAGAAGCCGAGGATCGGCCAGAAGGCCCCCTCCATCCCGAGCGAGGAACAATGGGCCAAAGAGGGGCAGAGGCAAAGTTTGGGGCTGGGAAGGGGGCAGCTCGGCTCTTCCTCCTCCTCAGGGTCCAGGAGGGGGTCTTGGCACCGCTTGAACTCTTTCTGGCTCAAGGCTATGGCATTCTGGGAGTTGGAGTATGTTGTGGGATCTTGAGCGGAGGCCCCACAACATACTCCAACTCCCAGAATTCCATAGCCTTGAGCCAGGGAGGCAGATAAAGCGGTGTCAAACCGGGTTATTTCTCTAGTGTGGATGCAGCCTCCTCCTCCTCCTCCTCCTCCTCCTCCTCCTCCTCCTCCTCCTCCTTTTTCTTCTTGGCTCCATTAGTCCGAAAGCGAGGCGCAGGGAGCAGGAAGGGTCCCCCGAGAGTCCTCCAAAAAGGCTTTCCTTGCTGCTTGGATTCCCCTTCAAGAAACCCTTCAAGATTTCTAAGTGCAGCAATTATTTCGAAAGGCTGAACCGTGTCTTTCTTGGAAGGAATTCAGAGGGAAGGCACGCTCTCCTCCTCCTCCTCCTCCTCCCTCGACCCAAAAACAGCCACGGAAAGAGAGGGAGGGAGGGAGCGAGGGGCACAGGACCAGCCCCAAAAGCGGAGCAAAGGGGCCCGGGGTGTGTCTTGGGGGGGGGTCGCTAACATCCCAAAGGGAGGGGGCACTTTGCTTTGGGGCAGGGGCTGGTCTGAGGGGAGGCCACCCCCAGGGTCACCCCCTTCCTCCCCCCCAAAGGACACACCCTTCTCGAACACTTTGGCCAAGTGGCCAGCTGGCCTGGTGCCCCCTATTCTTCTCGCTGGACGAAGGACCAAAAGTGGCTGGAGTGGGGCTGCCCCCCAGAGCTCCCACTCGTGTCTCTCGCCCTCCGCCGGGCTTCGTGGGACGTTTTGGGGGCTCACTCTCCTCTGAGCCGGCAGGGGGCGCCAGGCTCCGTGCGGATGGCCGGCGGCCGGAGCGGTGGCCATCATCAGCCTTGGCTTGTTCGGACTGTTTCTCCCAAAAGTCCCCCGCCGAGAGGAGCATCCGTGGCTCCGGTGCGAAGAGGCCGAGGGCAGGCATCGGTTTCCCGGCTGCTTCGCTCTCGGTGGGTCGGGGCTCTTAGTGCTGGCAAAAGGGTCCGGCCATTGACCCTTGGGGTCCCTTCCCAGCCCATTGGCTCCTCCTGTTCTCAGCAGCCCACCCCTGGTGCCCCAGGAGGGTCTCACTCCAAAGAGAGGGGCTCCAGACTCCTGAGGGACAGAGGGAAGGACCCCTTTCGTCCTGGGTCTGTGGGGTCTTACCCTGGGCTCTGTCTGGGGGGGCCTTGGCCAAAGTCCATTCACAAAGGAGAGGGAGTTAGTTGAGAGAGCGGTACACTACTTTTCAAGACTCTTTCACTTCTTAGGCCTGTTACAGACTGCCAAAATAAAGCTGCTTCGGGTCTCTTTGGAGGTATGCTGTTTAAATGATGCATGCATCCTAAGAATCCAGAAGCTGCACCAAAGCTGCACTCCAGTGCTTAGGAATGGAGTGTGGCTTTGGCGCAACCTCCGGACTCTTAGGACCCATGCATCATTTAAATAGCATACCTCTAAAGAGACCCGAAGCAGCTTTATTTTGGCAGTCTGTAACAGGCCTTAGTTTGCAAAATAAAAGCGCAATACAGCAATAAGTGAAACCAATGTATGTAATAAAGTCCAGCCCACTGGGGCTTGCAATGTCCAGCAAGCGCTCCAAGCAAGAGCTTCAGGCCCTTCCTAGAAGAAGCAAAGGCATCGTCCACATTAATAGGAGTGGTCACTCTGCATTGCTCCAATGGGCCCCAAAGGATGCCAAAGGGATCCTGGTTCTGGGGATTTCATGCACCAAGGGTCCAAGGGAGCATGCACAGGTGGTACCTCTGCCCTCTCTGCTCCTGAAGAGCTCCAGATGGTGGATGCTGGAATATGTAGTAATAAAAACTTGAGGCTGCATCCACCCTGCAGAAATAACCCAGTTTGGGACTGCTCTAACTGCCCTGGCTCAAGTCTATGGAATTCTGGGAGCTGGAGTTTGTTGTGGGCCCAGAGCGGAGCAAGGCAATCAAAGCGGTGCCAAACCAGGTTATTTTTCCAGTGTGGATGCAGCCTGTGTAGCTTATATATTAAGCACAGCAACAGCGGCATGTGATCCAGCCGCGTGTATCTGAGCTTCTGGTAAATGAATTGGACACATTGGTAAAGTAAAAATAAGGTTGCATCCACACTGCAGAAATGGTCCAGTCTGAGGCTGCTTTAACTCCCCTGGCTCACTACAAACTTCGGTTCCCAGAATGCAGTAGCACTGAGCCAGGGCAGTTAAAGTGGTCTCAAACTGGATTATTTCTGCAGTGTGTTTTGGATCTAAGTGATTAGGGGGGGGGGGACCCAACTATACTTAATACAAGGGTCCCTAGAGCTGACCCTCATGAGTCCAAGTAAGAACCAAAAACATGCTCAGAGGCCCAGCCTTGTGGCTGCCTCCATCTTGGAGGAAGGCAGGAAGAAAAGAGGATCCAGAACAAATGGTCATAATAAAACTCTGAACCATGAGCAGAGAGTGGGAGGAGATAGGAAGTGACCTCTCCACAGTCACACTGACCAAATGACCATAGAGATGACCAATGCAACTGTAAGGAAGTCAGCCCACCCACCACTTTCTCCCATTTCCATAGACACAAGCACTTATGCTATACAGTTGTCCCTCCATATTCGCTAGGGTTTGGGGAACAAGATCCCCATGAATATGGAAAAACCGCAAATAACAAAAACACTGTTTTTACCTGAGAGGACACCTCTCTAGGAATCTCTAGGTCCTCCAGTGCAACTCTTTGGTCAATGTCCAACATGTTAAAGTTGACCACAGAGTTGCACTGGAGGACCTAGACAGTCCTAGAGAGCACATATTAATGAAATCCGTGAATAATCAAATCCGCAAATATCAAAGCCGCAAATATTGAGGGATGACTGTTTTTCAAAAATGGGCAGCCTTTGGGCAAGAACCCAAAAGGAGGGTCCTTCCCTTCAGGATTCCCTTTTGCATTTCCTTCAGGATTCCCTTTTGCAAAGTGCATTTTTGAAAAACATTTCACCCTCAATCCAAAGTGAGTAAGTGGGGAAAAAAGAAAAGAAAAACAGGGGTCGCTTTTAGGAACAGGGAGGAAGGCATGAGTAACTCTGTAGTTCCCCCTGCTCCCAACCTGCATGGATGGATGGACAGATTCAGCTGCATCCAACCCTCCCCCAAACTGGGACTCAAGGCCTCTCCATTAAAATCTTGACTTTTCTCCATGGATTTCCTGGGAAACAGTCTCATCTCTCTTTGTGAATATTTCAAAATAGCGTCTTGGTGTGACTCAGGGGTCTTGATCCAGAAACGGGGGCTTCTCTTAGGTCCTTCAACTGAGGCCTCACCCAGGTCCCCCAAATGGCTGGTTTCAAAAGGGGAGTGACAGCTTCTCCCTTTCCCCTTCTTTCCTGATGTACTTATCCCCTTTCCTTCTCTGGCCTCTCTTCCTCCTTCCCTTGTTTTCTCCTTCCCTTCCTTCTCTCCCTCCTTCCCTGGGCCCTTTCCCCTTCGGTCATGGCCTGGGTACTGCAGGGCCTTCTCCATCCAGGAGCCATGCATTGCTGGCCAAGGATGTAATTGCTCCCTATCTTTGGAAAAAAGGGAAGCAAGAGAGAGCAAGCTCCCTGCCGCTCTGGAGCTATTGCAGGGAGAGGCTTTGACATTGCAAAGTGATAAATATCTTGCACTCTGTCTCTGGGAGGGCATTATTTTCTAGGACTCACACAGAGAGTTGAGCAATTTCCCTCAATTCCCTCAGCATCAGGGGACTTGGGCAAAGGGAATCTGGCTTTTCTGTCCACACCGTCGTAGTCTCATGCCCCATCAGCTGCATATAAATGCCATTTGTACACCATCCAACAGATCTGCATACTCATTTAAGGGTTAAAGTGAGAAAGGTAACCACTGATCATATTCACATTGGAACTGGCAAGAACAGGGCAAGGAAGGAAAGAAGGAAGGAAGGAAGGAAGGAAGGCAGGCAGGCAGGCAGGCTTGTTCTGGTGGATTAACTCTGGTCCATATATTCTCTTAGGACCACCTCAGTTTGTTGGGACTTGACATCTCCCACATCATCTGGGGACACAGGGAGAGATCTCCCACGCAGGATTATCTCTGACCTCACTAGTGAGAATGAGAGGGATGCGGTGGTGGTCCATGGCCTGCAGGCTGTGTCCAGCCGACTTCTTCCCTGGTGCTCCCATCTGACCTCTTTCCTTCTCCACGCTTCCCTTTCTGCCATCCTCCTTTCAGTCACATTAATCACAGCCATGACATGGAGTCCAAATGGGCCCAGTGGGTCTGAGGCTGGTTGCAACCAGCGCAGCATGGAGGGCATGATAAGGGAGCCAAAGGGAATTGCTGCTTCTGCTAACAAGCAGAGAGAGGGAGGGAAGGATTAAAAAGCAAGAGATGAGAAAAGAGGAGGAGGAGGAGGAGGAGGGAAATGATTCAAGAAGAGAGGGAGCAAGTCTGAGAAGGAAGGAAGGCTATAAAGCACAGCAGAAGTGCAGAAAAAGAAGAGGATGGGGCAGGCAATATTTACCACTTTGTTTCGGCAGGATGTCAATTGACTGCATTTGCAAATGAAGAATCATCTCCATGGGGACCTCAACTAAATCAACTCAAGTTTTGCAGAAACCCATTTTAACAGATATCCAATTGTTGGCAGTTTTGACTTTGGAGCTGAGCAAGACTGATCAAAGTGTTGATTGAGTTGCAAAGCTGGAAAAGCATAAGGGGGGGAAAGGCAAGGAAAGAAGGCAGCAGAACGTATTAAAGACCCGGTATAGTTACAGCTCATTGCATTACGGTCTTAGCTGCACAAATCTGGACACAAAGCAGCTTTGCCTTGTTACTAAAACTTGAAAAATCTCTGAAAACATGGCCTTAAATCATTAAATAACAAATGTATTAGATAGCATTTAGTAAATTTAGTAAATACCGTTAAGTAAACTGTGTTTATGTTCCAATATACAAAGGAATCCTGTTGCCCCTGAGAGAAAGAAAGAAGCCGATAGCATCATCTTTTGTAGACTTAAGTCTGCTTCTTCAGATGTGTTGATGTTTGCAGTTTGGGCAAATGTCCTTCTTCAGCCAATGTGGGCCTTTAGTCCTCACAAACACACACACAAAGACACACACACACACACACACACACACACCCTGCAAGATTCCTTTGCAAGAGGATAGAAGCACAAGGCATGTTCCTTACTGGAGTGGAAGTAATGCTACACAAAGGAAGGCACTTGGAAACAAGGAACCACAGCAAAGTGTGTAGATGTACACACACACACACAGAGAGAAAGGCATGCACGCATGATGTGCACACGCACACGCAAATGGGTACAAAAAGCCAGATCACCTGGAAGGCAAATTTCCCTGTGAATCTCTCAAAGCATGTTTGCTAATGCCACTTATCCGTTGGTAAAAGGCTTTAATCAACTCCCTCCAGGGTTTTTGTGTCCCATTTACATTTGGAGATGGCAGGATCATGCAAATGGATGGCAGGCGGGCTCCTCAGGAGGCCATTGCTCCGACACATATTTGTAGCAGCCTGGCTTCCAAAGCGACACCAAAGTGCACTGCATGATGCTCTCGTGGCTGCATCCACACTGGAGAAATAACCCGGTTTGGCACCGTCTTAACTGTCCTGGCTCTAGGCTATGGAATTCTGGGAGTTGGAGTTTGTTGTGGGCCCAGAGGAAGAGCACTGGCTTTGCTCCTGCGTCTTCTTAGGCCTCAACTAGAGGAGGGCATTTCTGATTTAGAGCAAAAGGCTAAGGTTGGGCCATTGTGCCTGGAGGCCTCAAAATGAGGACCCCTCTCCCAACTGTGGCTCTTAGGTGCCACTCATGGGCCCTCCATCAGCAAGGGCTCAGCCTCTGCAGGAAGAGGCTTTGGCTGGGATTCAGCTTCAGTGCCCTTCCTCTCTTCTTCATGTTAGGTTACCCTTCAGGGAAAGTCACAGCCTTCCTGCTCCTCATGGCAGGTCTTAGTCAAACAATTGATTCATTAAGTGCAAACATTTCTCCTGCACTTTACCCAGCGATCTTTGGGGAGGGGGGGCCTTGTTCCTCAGAACTGGGAAGCCATTTCCAGCAGCAAACAGGCAGGGAGTCCATGGAAAGGCATCTTCCAGAAGGAGACAGAATCAGGCCAAGGTCTCAGCCTGCAATTGGTATGGGGGGGGTTTTGATGGGGGAGGGGGCCTTCTTGGGGGGGGGGGGGGTCCCTGGGTGTTGGCGACAGAGTCCAACATCTTGGATGTTGCAGGGAAGGAGGCCCCACTGGTTCCTGTATGTCCTGATGGGCTCCAGGTGAGGTTCTCTGGGCAACACTGGTCCATACTGGGAGAGCACCCGGCCTCAGAGGGCTAGTCCATAGGAGCACTGGGCCAATGGCTCTGGCTGCCACTTTGTGAGCCCTTGGCAGCCTTGAGACACAGCAGTGGGGATGCTGAGTACGAATGCATGCCAGGGTTCCTGGGTGACTCTGGCTGCATCCACACTGGAGAGATAACCCGGTTTGGCACCGCTTAAACTGCCCTGGCCCGAGGACAGGGAGCTGTCAGATTAAGAGAGGTCCTTCGTGGCTGGAGGAAGCCCTCCTTCTCCCCTTGGTCCAGGCTCCCCAGAAGCACTCTCCCAAAGAAGGAGGGGAGCAGCCCAATCCTGGGTGTGTGTGTGTGTGTGTGTGTGTGGTTCCTCTGTGCTTTTGGGAGGGGGCGAAAGGAGGGCCAAGGCCTGCCTGACTCTGGGCCTCCCTGGCCTCGGCTCTCCCTCCTTCCTTCCCATTAGAGGAGATCAGACCTTCCATCTGTTTTCTAGGGAGCGAGCGGCGTTTCTGGGCCCAATTAGCGGCCCTGGAGCTCCGCGGGGGCGAAGTCCGCAGCCCCGGCGCCGAGGGATTTGTGGAGGGAGGGGGCTTCAAAGGCGGATCCACGACCCCCCCCCTCCGCCAGCCCCGTGTGCTGCAAGACCCTGAAGCGATTTCGCCGCCGGTTCCTGCAGAGAAAAAGGCTCGCCCCCAGTGTCTCCGCTGCCAAGGGCCAGCGGTGATGGGTTTTATGGGTTCTTCCAGGTGAAGAGAGACACCTGGACACCCCCGGCCCACCCTCTTAGGGGCTCCAGGCCTTTCCTCGGTGAAACCTCTGCCTCCAGCCTCTGGCGGAGAAGGATCTTGCCCCGGAGCTGTCACCGGATCAGAGTATCCATGGCAGCCTCCTTTGCTCTCCCCCGCTTTCATCCCGCATTAAATATTCACACTTTCCCCAGGAGTCAGGAAGACAGTAATGGGCAGAGCATCTCAAGACCCTCCCCAAAGCCCTAAAGACCCCTCAAGACCCTCCCCAAAGCCCTAAAGATCCCTCAAGACCCTCACCAAAGCCCTAAAGCCCTAAAGCCTCCCAAGATGTTTAACTGCCTCCCTGGCTCAAGGCTATGGAATTCTGGGAGTTGGAGTATATGGTAGCGCCTTCCTTCCTTAAGCTCCGCTCTGCTCTGGGCCCACAACAAACTCCAGCTCCCAGAATTCCATAGCCTTGAGCCAGGGAGGCAGTTAAAGCGGTACCAAACCGGGTTATTCCTCCCAACGGCGGGAGATGCCCCCCAGTCCTGAGAGAGACCCCTCGGAGATGGGGAGGCCAAGGCCCAGAGGCGCCACCTGAGTGTGTGTTGTGGGTGCCTTTCCGGCTGTGTGTCTTCCTTGCTCCGTTTCTCCGCGTGAAATGACGTGGAAGGAAGAAAGACACACAGTGATTTGGAATTGCGTTGAGCTCTGGATGGGTCTATATTTAAACCAAGCTGATAAATTTTGCATTAAATTTTGCAGTTTAAGGGGAATGAACAATTCATCTCCGGGAAAGATGGCAGCCTGAGGAGGAGGAGGAGGAGGACGAGGCGGGTCTGGGGCTGTCTAAAAGTCAGAGCCCCCGTTAACGTCCAGGACCCTCCTGCCCCTTGATCCGTGTCACCAAGGTCCGTGGGAGTGGGCCTTTCCCGGGCCAGGGGCAGCCGTGGGTCGCAGCTGGGGAGTGTCACCTAAGGAGACCGAGAGAGCTGCTCTTCTCGCCCAGGGTCTCTTGGCCCCCTCTGCTTCGGACTATGCCTCCGGCCAATGCCCACCCCCCGGATGACCCATGGAGCCAGTGGGAGGGCAGGCAAAGAGGGCCTGCCTTCAGTCCCTGGACAGCGCCGCCCGGGAGGCCAACGCGCATGCGCAGTAGGGATTGAGCGGCAGAGGCGCGCGGTGTTCGGAGGGGGGGGGGCTCTGGCACGAGGAGGGTCTTCTTGGTCGGACCCTTGAAAAAGGGAAGGAAAGGGTTCTGCCCTTCCCGCCCTTCAAAAGAAAGGAGGGGGGGGATGAGAAAAAGTCCCAACTGGGTGTGGGTGGGTGGGTGGCCATAAGCCAAGCCCTCCGCCTTGGGACCACCGTTAGGCGCCCCTCTGCCCTCCGCCCCTTGCTCTTGCTTGGCATCTTCGGGTTGGGTCGCGTCTTTGCCCTTTGTTCCTCGCCCGGCAGTGGGGCTGCCAGGCGAGCGGGGTTTCCGCTGCTCTTTGGGGGCTGAACTTTCCCAGGAGGGCGAGGGGGGTGAGGGGAGAGACTGAGACAGAAGGGGGTCCCACTTCGGGGTCTCTTCGAGGGACAGACCCGCCCCCCGCCCTCGGCGGAGGCAGTGTCCCTTCCGGCTCTGCGACCCACTGGCGAGGCCGCCCCCGAGGATCAGGCAGAGGGAAGGCGGGCGGGCGGGCGGAGGGGGCAGAGCCGTCGGGGCTTGACGTCGCCCCCTCCCCTCCCCTCCCTTCTCCTCCCTTCCTCTGCCCTCCCCTCCTCCGGTGCGCTGGAAGGCGGGCTCAAACCGGCGCCAGAAGGCGCCTCGCTCTGTGTGTGTCTCTGTCCCGGTCGGAGGGAAGGGAGGCAGGAGGGTTGCCGTGGGCTGAGCAGCGTCCAGAGGCGAGGGTCATCGGCGGGCGAGGTCTGGGCCGTGGCTGGCCGTCGGGCGGCTCCATGCGGTGGGGCTGCCGGAGGGCGAGGCGGCGAAGCAGCAGCAGCCGGAGCGGGAGCGGGACATGCCCAGGCGCCTCCCGGGGCCGGGGCTCCGACGCCTCCCGCCTCACCCCCCTCCTCCTCCTCCCGGCTCCTCTTCCTCCTCTTCCTCTTCCTCTTCCTCGCCGGTGGAGGGATGCGAGGACCGCTCCCGCTCCTCCTGTTCCCCGTCTTTCTCGGAGCCCTCCTCAGGTGAGCCTCCGGAGGCGACAGAGATAGGGGAATGGGGCGGGGGGCATCGGCCTGGTCACGCCCCGCCCGGACAGGGGGGCAGGGGCTTCCCGGGGAGCTCTGCACGCGCTCAGAGGCACGCGGGGCGTTTGCGGGGGTGGAGGGTGGGGCGCGGGCCGCATGTCCCCCTCCCTTCCTTCCTTCTCGCCTCCAGTGACTTGGAGGAGGCGGGTGTCCTGGGAAGGAGGGTCCTTCCAGGCCAGATGGAGAGGGGTCCTGCGGACAAAGAGGGGTGGGGATGGGGGCACTTGCTCTCAATCCTCCCAACACCCCTTTCAGCTTTTCTCTTGCCCTTTGCTCATGGCGCCTGTGATGGGGCTCTGGGCTGCCTTTGGGGGCCCCTGCCACTGGTCCTTCCCAAATGGGCTTCAGGGGTCCATCTCCAGGGCGGAGCTCTGGTTCTTCTTCCCCCCTCCCCACCGCCCCCCAACCCAAGTCCCCTTCCTTCAATGGAGCCACAGAGTCCCTTAGATGGTAAAGGCATGGAGGGACTTCGTTCCCTCTTATGAATGCCCCCCTTTCCCTCAGGGCGGCTTCCTAAGGAAGGAAGGAGTACTATTGCGCACCGGGAGCATGGAAGGAGCAGCTGATGTGGCTGATGCGTGGCAAGAGGGAGCGAGGGCCTTTGGGCAGAGGAATGGCCTCCTTCCCTTGGCAGGAGAGCCCAAGGCCAGGAGGCTGGAGCGGCGAGGCAGAGGAGGCTTTCCTCTCCATTGAGAATCGTGTCTCTGGAAGGGACCCAAGGGCCATCTGGTCCAGTGCTCCAGTGGGGAGAAGGGGGGCAGCCACGAATACGGGAAGGGGTTTTCTTCGTGGAAGCCTTCTTTCCACCTGCCCCATCCTTTGAGATGCTTGGTGGGCTTTTGCCTAGCTTTCTCCCTTGGTCCCCATGGATCCTGTAGCCTTCTGAGGACCTTCGAGTCTGGCTGCTCCCATCCCATGCTTTGCTATGCAAATGCACAGCTGAACTCTCCAAGGTGCTGAACTCTCTGCCTGGAGTGGATTTCTCTGCCCCCAGTGCTCCCCACATACTGGACTGGAGGGAATGCCTTGCATCCTATTGATGTTACGGGTGGACAGGATCACCCCAAATCTCAGGGATGGCTGGTCCCAGCCCCCTGATCAGTGGGTGATGAGATGGTAACTAGTGGCTTTCCCGATTTTGTCTGGGTTTGTCTGAGCACAGGGGTGGGGTGGGGGGTGGGGGGTGGAGGACAAAGTACCAGGTCTCTACAGATCCTTCCACCATCTCCATCCCTTCCTGGTCTTCTGCCTCCTTCTCACTGGTAGAAAGTGCAGAGCAAGAGTGGTCCCTTGCAGGCAGTTGAGTGAGCCTCTGCCCATCATTGCCATCTCCAGACTGGAAGAAGGTGGTGGTTTCCTGAAGACCCTATAAGAGGCTCCCGCCAAAATCCCAAAGGAACACCCAACTGTGTGCTGCAGGCAGAGTGACCTCTGAAGCCACCCATCGGCTGCCATGGCCTCTGCATCACGTGCCTTTCTCTTTGGGCTCAGCCACTTGGGTGAACAGTGCAAACTTTCAGGTTGCAAAGGATGCATTGCCCTTCTGTGAGCAAAGGGAGGTAATGATCCTGGCTATGGGGCAGTGTGTGGGGACCTCACAGCCTCTCCTTGCACAGGCACTCAAAGATCCCTTCTCTGCATTCGTTCTCCACCCCACTCCTGCCGCCCGCTGCCTCCTCCTCCTCCATCAGCCTCCTTTTCTAGAAGAAGCCGCTTACATTCCCCTGGGATGCATTGCTATGCCAGACTGTTCATACAGCAGAAGAAATCATACTGGGCAAGAAACAGCACTTTTAAGGGCTCCTTGCGTTGCCCAAACAGTGGTCAAAAGAACTGGGCAAGGCAGGCTGCAAAGTTTGGCCCCCTCTTTCCTTCCTGGTGACTTGTTGGATGGATTTGGGCAGACAGCGTCATCTGTGACCTGCACAGATCATCCTCTTTCCATCTGAGAGTTGCTCCTACAAGCAAAACCAAGGTGCATCTGGCTCATAGGAAGTTGCTCTTTGCATTTGTTCAGATGCTATGTAATCCAGACTCATCTAGACAAGGCCCCATTCTACACACTGCCATTTTTTCAAGGCTGGCAGCTAGATTGGCTTGTAAATTACACCAGGTTTTTGACGGAGGAGGAACAAGCGGCTGCAGCCCTCTGTAGAAATGGCAGGCTCCTGGAGGGCATGCTCCTCTCTGGTCCCCTGCCTAGGCAAAAGTGAGGAGCACAGCAAAATTATGACCAGAGGCGGGGAGTGTAAGTGCAGATCACATCTTGCCTTGCCTTGGCTTGTAAAGGAGCTGCTATGATTGCAAAGAGCACTTGGGCTCCCGGGATTTGCAAAAAACATCACTTCACAGGGCAAGGACCATGATCTTGCAATGTGCTTTTCATCCAGCAGATTGCTTTCCTGCAAGGTTACTTTATTTTTGAGAGCAAGATTTTTCACTTGGGAGATCAATGATAAATCCTTTCACAGCTTTGGAGAAAAAAGAGGCATTCACAGCAAAATATGGGAACTGCGTGGCAAAATGTTGTGTGGGTGGGTGGCCTGGGAGGATGGTTTGAGTCAGTCTCCTCTGAGCTGGTTCGCCTGCATGAGGAAGAAGACACGAATAGTGGCCATTTGTAGGTCTCCAGATAGCAGTCGCACAGAGGAAAGACTCCCCTGCCTGCCCCCAGTGTCCTGGTATGGGGCAGAGGCTGGGGCTATGGGGGTGCTGCCTCTCTCAAGTGTCGCTCCATGGGGTCTACATGTGGGACCTCCACCAGGCCCAGCGCAGGATACTGAAGGCACAAAGGCTGCAGCAGCGGCCTCTTCTTGCCTGGGGAAGGGAAGAGCGGAGGCAGCAGAGAAGAGTGGAGAGGACAGGGCACATCCCCCGGAGTTGTTCTGTAGGAAGAGAAGACTCCCTTGGGGTGCAGGAAGGCCTACTTTTGCGGTGGCAGCTTTTCCAAAGGCCTGAAGGACTGCAGGGGGAGGGAGGGGGAAGAGGAGGACAGCAGCCCCCTGAAGCTCCATGGCCAGCGGTCAAAGGAGATGGATACTTCGCCTGCCAGGCTCCTGGAGTGTGGACTTATTGCATCTGCCTATTGATGGCTTATTTGTTTGGAGCAGCTCTGCATGAACCGGGATGTAATCTGGGGAAAGTTTCCCTTTTTGGGGGCCCTGGCAGCACCAAACCCTTCCAGGTGAGGAACAAGCTAGGTCCAAACTGGCAGCAGGAGCAGAAGGCGAAAACAAAACCCTCCTGTGCCCCTGGCTCTGGGGAGGTCCAGCCTTCAGGCCCAGCATCTTCTCTCTTCTCTGCTCCTTCCTCCAACTCCTTTCCAACTGCTCCCCAGGGAAACAACTGGGTTTTTCTGGCTCATCGAGAGGTCCACTCTGGAGGGGAAGTGCTGCTGCACATGGGCATCCACATTGGCAAGACTGGGCCTCCATGGGCTCTCCTCAAGTGGGAGGACAGAACAGGCCTTTCAAAGAGGGCTTTCAGCAGGGGAAAAGACCCTGGGGCCCTGGGGTCCAATACAGCCTCTCATCCATGCATCCACTTCCTATGATGGCATTGTCATCTGGAGGCCAAACACTTCAGGCTGGCAGGCACTGACAGAAAAATCCCCAAGGGATGCTCTTTCATGTAGACCGGGAGTGACAGGTCAGTTTTGTTTTCAGCAGTGAAGTGTGTGCTTGTGTGTGTGTACATCTGGGGAAATGTGGCCATCTGACTCTTGCTTTCCTATCTCTCTCCATCCTCACCCCTTCTCCCACATCCTCTAGACTGGTGTCAGGAAAAGGAGAAGCCAAATCCGCCCCACGGAGCGTGCCCCAGCCCATGTCTCCCTCTGATTTCCTGGACAAGCTTATGGGCCGGACCTCAGGGTATGATGCCCGCATCAGACCCAATTTCAAAGGTATTTGCACTTGGTTTTGTGTGTGTGGCTTTGTCAGGGGCTGCTGCCAGTTGGTGCCCATATCCCATGAGACTTCTGGAAATGGAATGGCCTGAAGTTCTCTAGAAAAGGAGGGGTTTGGGAGCACAAAAGGAAAGGCATTCTCTTGTGGGAAGGCAGGAGAACAATGGAGAAAGCTGAACCTTGACAAAGATACTGGGGGAGGGAGGATACAGGGAGTGAGAGCCTGCCCCATGGAGGCAGAGGGACCCCTTTGCTTGCAGAAGGAGGGGGCTCAGTCCCATAGGAAGGGCCTCTGGAAACCTGCCACAGGCCAACAGCCAAAGGCTCTTTGATGGGCACTGTTGTGGAGACAACCCCCTTTCGTAGCCTTGGTTGAAATGGGAATGTTGCCCTCCAGATATTTTGCCCCCACAGCTCTCATTATTCTTGCTATCTAGGATAGCCAATGGTCAGAAGTGATGGGATTTACAGTCTAAAGCTCCCAGAGTAAAAGAGTAGACTATTGATCTCATTTTGTCAGAGGAAGCTGCTTCATACTGAATGCAGGCATGCACACGCAGGCTGCCATCACTTGTCAACTCACATGCCTTTTCTCATTGACTTCCAGGCCCTCCTGTCAACGTGACATGCAACATCTTCATCAACAGTTTTGGTTCAGTCACAGAAACGACCATGGTAAGGTTCAGCAGTCCTCCCACCGTCCTCCGCTCCCTTCTCTGCTGCTGACCACAGCAGCGTCTTCCTCCCAGATCTTGGAAATAACGTGTTATGGAAAAGCAGCACCGCTCCTATTACCCTTTTCTTCTCCAAGTGACAAGGGGAACCTATGTTCCTCTTTAACAGAAATTTAGTAGACCTCACCTCACAAATGTGCTCTTCCAATAAACATAACCAATTGGTCCTTGTTACTCCTAGCCTTTATCTTAGTTATGTAAGGCGGTTGTGAAGGAGGGGGGTGTTTATTTATGGGACTCACACCCTGCCTTTCTCCCAAAATGGATTCAAGGCAGCTGATGAAGAACCACTGTTTTAGGAGTTCCAGGAACACATGCAGAACTAAAACCAGCCCCACTGAGATGGACGCTGTCAGCGTCCTCCGATGAGACCCCTCCCCAACCAGCCCCAGCCCAGTATTTCCCTTTGCTGCTGCCTTTCTCCCACACACACGCCTTGCTTCTGCCATCAGGACACTGAGCCTGCTGTGCCCATGGCTGGGCACCTAGGAGGGCGTCTGTCCTGAGGGGCCACTTGCCCCTGGCCCTGCAGACAATGGTGACTCCCTTTGGCTCCCTAGGATTACCGGGTCAATGTCTTCCTGAGGCAACAGTGGAACGACCCCCGCCTGGCCTACCGGGAATATCCAGACGACTCCCTGGACCTTGACCCCTCCATGCTGGATTCCATCTGGAAGCCAGACTTGTTCTTTGCCAACGAGAAAGGGGCCAACTTCCACGAAGTCACCACTGACAACAAGCTCCTGCGCATCTTCAAGAATGGGAACGTGCTTTACAGCATCAGGTCAGGAGAAACACATGCTTGTAGGACAGGGGGGTCTAGACCCTAGTAAAGTTACATTGGGGGACTACAATTCCTAGAATCCCCCACAGTCTGCACTGCCAGGCTGCACCATCAGTTCTGGGATTTGTCCCTCCCCCCCTTTAATGTTGCTTTTCCTTGCTTTTGGGTTGAAATGGGCCAGTGAGGAGTATCGGGCATGGTATTGCACAAGAAGGACTGAGTGTGCTTCTTAGTGCTCACATGTGCACCCCCCCCACACACACACACCTTTCTCCTGTGATGCTGACCCATCTGCATCCCCCTTCCCCTCAGGCTGACACTCATCCTCTCCTGCCCCATGGATCTCAAGAACTTCCCCATGGATATCCAGACATGCACCATGCAGCTTGAGAGTTGTAAGTAACTATCGCTGAATGTTGTGTGCCAAGTGGGTCGGCAAAATGCCAGCCTGAGGCCCCCTGTGGTCGGATTTGTGGCCGTCAGCCTGTTAGATTCCCCAAACTGGGGTCTTCCCCAACATGCCTCCCTCTGCCCACCCCATTCCCTCCCTCACTCGCACATGCCTCCCTTTGCTTTGCAGTCGGCTACACCATGAACGACTTGATCTTTGAGTGGGTGAAGGGCCAGGACGCCGTGCAGGTGGCAGAGGGCCTGACGCTGCCCCAGTTCATTCTGCGGGACGAGAAGGACCTGGGGCATTGCACCAAATCCTACAACACGGGTAAGTGCCCCTTGGCCCGGATGGAGAGCAAGCTGATTTAAGGGACCCTAAGTCCCCTCCATCGCGCCAGCAGAGGGAAGAAGCCGGTGGAAGGCAGGCTTGCTCCAGAAGACATGGCAGCCACCCAATTGCCACCTGCCTGGGCTGCTGTTGCTGTTGTGTTACATTCCTTGCTTGCTGCTTTTCCTTTTGAAACCTTTTGAAATGGGGAAGGGTGGACTGAGATGCACAGTGCTTGTGTGTCCTGAACACATTGCCAGGTGGAAGTCATGGCTGCAAGTTTCAAAACCGCTGCAAACGTTTGCCTCCCTCTGTCTCTCTCTCTCTCCTTCCTTCCTTCCTTCCTTCCTTCCTTCCTTTTCTTCTCTCTTTTTCCCTCCCAGGGAAGTTCACCTGCATCGAGGTGAAGTTCCACCTGGAACGGCAGATGGGATACTACCTCATCCAGATGTACATCCCCAGCTTGCTGATCGTCATCCTCTCCTGGGTCTCCTTTTGGATCAATATGGACGCTGCACCTGCCCGGGTGGGGCTGGGCATCACCACCGTCCTGACCATGACCACCCAGAGCGCCGGCTCTCGGGCATCTCTGCCAAAGGTCAGTGCCAGGGGATGGGGTAGGGAGGGACAGCGGGGGTCTCTGGAGCATGAGCTACTCTGCAGTTGCCCTCTTCCGGCCCAGGGTTCAAGGGGTCCCATCTGCAAAGCCATTTGCCTTGGGAGAGAATTCCAGGTCCCTCCCACCAACCTCTCTGCCTGGGATGCTGCTGTACCATTCCTGCTGTTGCCATAACAACCCAGGCAGCAAAGGTGCATTTCCGGGCTCAGCACGCCCCCCAACTTCAGAAAGCTTAATGGAAGGTGGAGAAGGAAGCCTCTTGGGGATCTGCAGGAAGCCTCCAGATTGGTCTGGAACAATCTGCAGGAAGGTGGGGCTGCTAAGATGGAGGAGCTGTGATCATCATCATCATCATCATCATCATCATCATCATCATCATCATCATCAAGCCATTCCTAATCCACCTTCCCTCCACAACTGCATCCCAAAACAGCTCACAAAAATTAAAATACATATAAAAACACATACAAAGATATAAGAGACAACTTAGTAAAAAGTGATGGTCTGGTGGCATTTGCATTGTGCATAGAATTAAAACCTTGCCTCAACTCCATTAAAAAGCGAGCAGATAAATGCCAGGTTTTTTAAAAAACAAAACAAAAAACATGCACCCTTAAAAGCGCCTGTCCTCAATTCCTAACCAGACCCCCCCCCCCCATCCCACGGGAAGTGACGGGGGAGAGGAATGATGGGGCAAGCTCCTTTTGGGGGGCCTGGGAGTCCTGCAGGGTCTTGCTAGGAGTGGCCCCGGAAGACCACTGCTCTTTCTCTCTCTCTATCCCACACACACATACACACCCCTGAAATCTCTTGCAGGTCTCCTATGTAAAAGCCATTGATATCTGGATGGCTGTCTGCCTCCTCTTTGTCTTCGCTGCCTTGCTGGAGTACGCTGCGGTCAACTTTGTCTCCCGCCAACACAAGGAGTTCATGCGCCTCCGTCGAAGGCAGCGGCGGCAGCGGATGGTGAGTGGACGGATCTTCACACAGATACAGACACACACACGCACCACGCTCCTTCCCCTCCTCTAGACTGGCTTCTTGTGGGGCGGGAGAGACCAAATCGCCACGGTTTAGGGGCAGGCCTTGCTCCTTATGTGGCAATGGCAGGACTGCTCTCTGTGTGGCATTACCTCTGTGAAAAGGATCAGCACCTATTTGTCTAGCCTTTTTCCAGCAAAGGAAGCCTGCCATTCCTTGGGCTTTCTAGCCTGGCCCTTTTGTCTTGTCTGTTGGGCAAGTTTCAGCTTCTGGGTGGGCAAAAGTTCTGGGAGGTAAAGAGCTGCCTCTTTGCCTATTGAAAACTTTACTTATTTGACTGAATGATGGATACCTCCACCTTGTTCCAAAGAACTAAAGCAAAACAGCTCAACAATGAAAGCAATAAAAATGCTAGAAAATTAAATCACAATGCAAACACCAGTCAAAACGAAATGCAGCTGGTCCTGCCTAAGTGGAAAGGGCCATTTCCTGCAGGCAGAAATAGCAGAGAGGACATGGAGCCAGTGCGAAGGCTAATCCTGGAGGCCTTTCTGCATCACATTTTGTGCAGGCTTCAGTTTTGCTAAGCCTAAGCCCCACTGGGTCTCTGCAGCAGAGTCAGGTTTCAAATCTAGCTAGTAAGAGAGGACAGAACTCTTGCGGAGGCCATTGCAAAGGCAAGGCAGGCTGTGTGTGATTCTGAGGTTTTGCCTTAGGCCCCAGAGCAGGAGAGGGTCGCAGCCCCATAGGGCTCAGCTGCAGAGTCCTGGGCAGAGCAAGATGTGTGTGCAAGACTTGGCTCAGAAGCCAAGGATCCCTGGCTGCTTGCCCCAGGCTCTGGCCAGAGCCCACATGCCAGGCTCAGTGGGGGAAGCATCTGCCCACTTCCCGGCCTGGCTGGCCAAGACATGGGGCCAACCCACAGACCACCTCCCCATGCCCACCCTCATCCTGTCCAGCAAGGATGGGCTGCATTGGGAGTCCTTTGGGAGCCCTTTGGCTGCAGACACAGAGTGATCAGATCTCATAAACTGCAAAAGAGGACAAGGCACCACAAAATGTAGGAGGTATGCAGAGTAGCTTATTTGGCTGTAGCAAAGCCCTGCCAGTCTAAAATTGAGGGGGAAATGGGGAGCACTTCCTGGTCCTGGCTGTTACTCAACCCTGCAGGATAGGTTGGGGGGGTATGTTGCTGGTCCTTCATCCTCCATGCCCTCCATGCCCCCCATCAGATCCTCCTGTTTGTGGGAGCCCTAGTCCTGCCTTCCCCCGCAGTCACTTCCTCCTCCTACATTCTCCCACTGTTTCCACCTCATCGGTAGAGCAACCCTAAGGTGAACCCATCACAGGGCTTTCTTGGCAAGGTTTGTTCAGAGGGGATTTGCCTTTGCCTTCCTCTGAGGCTTACAGGGGGACTTGTCCAGGTGGCTTTTCCTGGCGAAGTGGGGATCTGAGCCTGTTCTCCAGAACTGTAGTCCAGCCCTCAAACAACTGCACCTCACTGGTTCTACACAGTTGCAACAGTTTGATCCCATTTTAACTGCTGTGGCTTTGTCCTATGGAATCTTGTCATCTGTAGTTTGGTGAGACACTAGAGCTGTCTGGCAGGGAATTGTATGTCCTTCCATCAAACCACAAATCCCAGGATTTCTCAGGATAAAGCCACAGCAAAGTGGGATCAAAGGGCTATAATCATGTTGTGTGAATGAGACCACTGTTTCAGAAACCTCTGGTGGGGGTCTGTTTCTCCACTGAAGAGCTTCCACCATCAGGGAATTCTTCCTTTTCTTGTCCAGTGCACCCCATTGATCCATGCCATTGCTCCCTCCTTCCCTCCCATTTCATGCTGCCTGCAGAGTGTGTGTGTGTGTGTGTGTGTGTGTGTGTGTGTGTGTGCAGGGGTGCTGCAGATCCAGGATCCCTATGGAGGGGGGAGGGTGGTCCTCTCAGTGCAGGCCTCCTGTTGAGGGGCCCAGTACCCCAAAGTGCCTTGCCCCACAACTGCGGCGTTTAGCCCAGAGCTGCCACTGCTGCTCTTGCGCCGGCCGAGCCAAGCCAAGCCCCATGGTCACCCGGTCTCCTGTTTCTGTTTGATCCACACTCCCTGCTGGACACCAAAGGGTCTGGCCAGCCGGACGCCCAGCCTGGAGTCCCTGCAGCAGCTGGAGGACCTGCCCAGCAGCGAGTCCACCTACGAGACCCTCTCTCAGTTCAGCAGCACCGACTCCAGGGTAAAAAGACAAAAGCAACACGCTGACCCACCACCACTCATTCCTCACCCCCCACCCACCCCCACGTTCCCCACCCCCCACGCTTCCTCCATGGGTCATGCCATTCCCAGCCTGTTCTGCGTGTGGACCCTTCCCACCCCAAATCTCTCACAGCTCCCCCCCCCCGTGCACCCCTGTCTCCCCATTCATGTGTAAGCTTGCCCTGCAGAGCAGCCCACAAGGGCACCATTCTGGGGGGAGGGACAGGCAGGATGGGTGGGGTCCTCCAGCAAAGGGCCATCAAAAGCCACATGGGTGCGGGGCAGAGGGATGGGGCAAGGGGAAGTCAGCTGGACCAAGAGTGTTGTACATACTGAGAATTAACTTAGTTTGAACCCACACTGTCTGCTATTGCTGCATCCTGCAGAACCCTGGGATTTGCGGTTTGGGGAGACCATTAGGTTCCTCTGCTCAGTAACTGTGGACCACTCCCCTGAGCTACTCTGGCAGTGGATTCTAAGTCCCATCCCAAACTCTAAACCCAGGATTTCTTAGGATGCAGCCACAGCAGTTTAAGTGTAACTAGACTTGTGACTTTGCAGTGCGGATGCATTGCAGAACAGAGCTGATAGGCAGGAAGAGAGAAAGAGAGTGGGAAGAGGGTAAATGGCAGCTTATGCTGTCCAAGCAAAGAGGCTGCTGACACAGGAATGGGAATGTCCTGGAGGTTCAGAAATAAGCGCTCAGGCCTCAAGGCTAAGCAGCCGCTGGTGATGGTGGATTGCTGCTGCCACTGTCTTTTCCCCACTTGAACAGTAGCCCCACTGAAAGGACAAGATGGAGCTGCTGGGCGGCAGCAGCACTCCACCTTCACCATTGGCAGTTGATGGATGGCAGAGCGGGATGGCCAGGGGGTCTTGGGATGGACAGGAGCAAGCGTCCCACCAGGTGTTCACCCTCCAAAATGTCCCCTGGTGCGCTCCGCATCCCCTGCACTCCAGTGATGACACTCCTGGGGAATGGGTCTGTTGCTTTGGATGTAGGGCCCAGGTGCTCCATTCCTGCTGCCCCTTCCCTGAGCTACTTCCCTGCTGCTGTCCCCTTTCTCTCCAGGAGGAGGAGATCGTCCGTGAGAGTCGCTTCTACTTCCGGGGCTACGGCCTGGGCCACTGTTTGCAGCACATGAAAGATGGTGGAGGGGGTCCCACAGAGAGCCCCCACCTCTACAGCCCGCCCCCTCCGACCTCGCTCCTGCGGGAAGGAGAGCTCCTCCGACGGCGCTATCTGGACAGGGCCAAACGGATCGACACCATTTCCCGGGCTGTCTTCCCCTTCACCTTCCTGGTTTTCAATATCTTCTACTGGCTGGTCTACAAAGTCCTGCGCTCTGAGGATGTCCACCCGGCGGCACCCTGAGGGTCAAGAGCGACCAGGGACCAAGCCCACTGGGCAGGGCTGCTTGTGACCTTCCTCCTGGCATTTGCACGATGAAACACTGGGACTGTGTTCCCGCACCCCACCACCCCCTTTTTGTACTGTCATCTGAGAGTCCCTGGGGCCTCTGCATGGTGGCAGAAGAAGGCCCTGCCCTGGCTGCCTATGCCTGCTTCTGGTGGCACCGGCAGTGACTGTCCATCTCCAGGTGCTCCTACCTGAGCCAAGAGGACTTGGCCTCTCTGACTTGGCCTCTCTGCCCTGGACCTGTCCTTAGCCCCAGCCAGGAGTCTGGAGCAAGCTAGGCCCTCCGAAATCCAGACCCAGTGCATCAGCCTCAGTGTAGCATAGTGTGCAGCTGCCCTCCAGCCCAGAAGCCACAACAGTCAGCATGACAATGAAGAGGCTGTTGGCACAGAGGGATGCAGCATGGTGGGCTCTTTCCCAGCAGCCCAGCCTAGTGCTAGAGGTTCCACTTGCGCATGTGTCTTGCATTTGTAGTTTGGGGGGGCGGCCCAGAAACTGTATCACCCCACCCCAGAAGCCCCCCCCCCCTGCATCCCAGGAACCCAGGAAGAGCAAGCGTAGTGGAGGCACGAACCATGGTTGTCTTGGTGTTGCATCTCCCTGATGCCAAGCATCCTTAATGGAAAGATACATTTTTGTCAGGAACCACTGATCTGGAATAGCAACCCAGACAGTCATGGGGGACAACTGGCCCACAAGGGATGCTGTTCCACCCCATAGCATGGGGAAGGGGCTGGATACAGAAGCGGCTGATGGTGGGCAACCAGGGAAAGGATCGTGGCAGGGCTCAGTTCTACGACACTAAACATAAATTCAGGCTGGGCATTTGAGAAGCCGGTAGTCTTGCACTTTGAGTCCCATGGGTTTGCCTTGAGATGTGTACTGCAGGGGAGGGAGGCCAGGGTTAGGGTGCCCACTGCAAGCAGAGACGTGGCAGCTGGCTTTGGATAAACCCAAGAGTAATTGGGATTGCTGGGTGCTGCTACCTCTTTCTGAGTCCTTTGGGTGGGCTTCTCCCTGTCCTGGGGAGAATCACCCTTGGTGCTTTCATGCACCATTTTACTGCAGGCACCAAACCTTCTCCTCAGTGCATTTCTTTGCAAAGCTATACCCCAATTTCTTAGAGCTGGGGTTCAGTGAAGGAAGGAGAGCAGGAATATGACCCTCTGTTCTGGGAAGGGCTTGTGCGCCACCCAAGCAAACCCCATTTCAGGAGCATCACTTCGTCAGCTTAGCTCTCATGCTCTTGCCTGCTTCTGGATTTGCCCCTTGGGACACACTCTGTCTGCTGGTCAGTGGAAGCAGGACTCAAACCGAATCCACACATTGCCCTCCTTTCCCCCTCAGCATTGCCCTCCTCTGTGGGCCAGATGCTCCCATGTGGGGACTCTCAGCGGTCCCTTTGGCAAGTAGCTTGCCTTTGTTGCCATGGTCGCCACGTTCCGTTTTGATTTTTATGATTGCATTGGTAAGATCGCACTAAGGAACATCCCCTCTGGCTGCAAAAGGGAGAGAGCCGTAACAATGCCTGCCTCACTTTCCTCAGGGAACCGGAACTGACTGAGGGCGTGCAGAGGCCTGAGCTTCGGCTGAAAAGGGAGAAACTCAGGGGTTGCTTTGCAAAGAAAGTACTCAGGACAAAACTCCTCCATTGAGGCTGGAGGAACTCTGGCATACTTCAGGAGCCCTTTGTTTCTCTGAATCAGTCCGCTGTGCAGCTGCATTTTTGTGGGGGAAATTGCCATTACTCAGGTCTGAAAAAGGCAATACAGAAAAATACCAGGATGTTGTAATATGGCAACAACATTGCTCATATTAGGAACATGGGGTCCCTAGGGTCTCTCTCAAGCAGGATTTTCTCTCAGCCCTGCCTGGAGATGCTGCTGGGGTTGAACCTGGGGCCTTCTGCGCAGAGAGGGGAACAGGGGAGCCAGCCTGGTTCTGAGGCCTTTCAGGAGGTCCATCCAGCCCAGTATTGTCAGCTCAGCAACCCTGGCTCTTCTCAGGGATTACAGGTGGGATTCCTTGCTGGCCCCTACTTGGGGGCCCTGTAATTCCCTGGTGGCTTCACATCTGAGAAGTAGCCCAGCCCAACTCAGCTCAGCTTCCAAAATCAGGTGAGGCTAGCTCCAGGCTTCTCCGTAAGAGCTCTGAAGAGGAGCATAAGCCCCACTGTGAAGTCTGAAGCTTCAGACACAAGGAGTCACAAAAGGGCCACCTCATCCAACAATACAGGAAGACACAACTGAAGTTTTGTTCAAAGGAGTTGAACAGGTGGAAGCTAGATGCCCCGGCTGCGACAAACAGCATTGGAAGCAGCCAAAACAAATGAGCCACTGTCTTTAGTCCTCGCTAGTTTGCCAAATGCCAACCAAATGGATCCAGCCCAGGTCTGCCTGCCCCCGTTCCTGCTCTCTGTGGGTGGTGGCTAACCTTTTCCCCCCCGTCAGGGATGGCAGAGGTGCCTCTGTGCCGCCAAGGAAGGGTGTCCATGTGAGGTGATTCCTTGGTGGGCCTCTTCCTGGCTCCTCTGCAGTTTGGTCTGCCTTCCACTGGGCTCTTTTGGGCTGATACTTCCTGACTTTCCCAGGAGAGTCCAAAAAGGGCAGAGGGGTCCCTGCCTTCTGCCTCCCCTTGTCCTGCCAGCGTCCTCCAGAGGTAGGGAAGGCTTCAGTCTGTGTGCCCACCGCATGCCCCAGCCAAGAAGATGCAAACCTGTATTTGGAGGGACTGGAGGAGTTTTGGAAATAATGCATTTTAAAACAAATTCTGATCTTCCTACACTAATAAAAATGTTGGGGTTTTTTTCATTCATGTGCCTGGTGTTTTTCCCAGGGTTGTCTAGAAGAGGATAAGAAGATTTCAAGCCAGGGGTTACACAAAGCCATTCTCAAGGGGAGGAGAGAAGCAGGGCTGTGGCTGGTCCACCTCCAGCCAGTGGAGCTCCCTGCCTTTTGAGATTCACCCTGTCTCCCCATTCGGGAGTGAGGAGCCTGCCCTGCAGAGCAGCCCACTCCTTGCCCATCAGCCTCTCCCCTTGGCCCTGGCCCTGCGGTGGTTCAACAGAGCCACTCTGTGAGGGTTGGTGGGTGGGAGCCCACTGGGAGGACTGTGCCTTGCTTCAACAGCTGCAATGCCCGCCTGGCAGCGGTGCCAGCCTTCAGCAGATGCGCTGGTCCGCCTTGGTACAGTGCGGCTGACTCTCCTGGACTAAGGCACCAAAGACAGTTGGCCTTTCTCTGAAGCTGGCGGTCGACCAGCAAAAGAAGGAGGGAGGGAGCACCCACTGCAGTCCCCAGGCATGATGAACAATGAGAGAGAGGCCAAAGGGAGCCACTGGGCAGCATGTGCCAGCCCTTCTGTCCAGCCCCTCTTGCCAAGGTAGGCACTGGCTGTTCCCCACAGTGCTGGGTCCAAAGTCCTGTTCTCTTGGCCTGAAGGGTCAGGAGTCCTGGTCCCAGCAATGAAGTAGCCCTCCTTGCACAGCCATCCCAATAGTTGGCATCTCTGTTTTGAGATCTGGCTGACAGATCCAAGAGCCGACCAGAGCAGAGGGCCAAGGAGCAGTGGCTGCCCAGCCCCATAGGAAACCCATAACTCTTGGGAGTGGGTACTACTGTCCCAGCGCATCTGCTTTGGCATGACTGGGGAAGCAGGCTTATGCCTGAACAAATGGGCACCACCTCCGCCCTGAAACAAAACAGGATTGCCAAATGACTTGTTTTTGTGCCTTAAACAACAACTTGGTGGAGATAGGTAAAGCTTTCCACTCCAAAGAGAATGAGACAGAGAAAGAGAGAGAGAGAGAAGGGGTTCTATGCAGACACAAAAAGAAGAACCATCCAAGCACTACCCAGGGCTGACCCTTCCAAGGTCAGTCTGGTGCCTTTAGGGCATTTGGGCCACATGCCAGCTCCTTCTTCTGCCCAGATTGCTCAGTGGAACATGATCCTGTCTCCTCCTTCCATTTCTTTGGCCAGGGAGTCTGAAAGCACTGAAAGGTGTCTCTGAAAGGAAATCTAGGAAGTATGAGAGAGACTGAGATGGAAGGAGGGAGGGAGAGCGCATCCCCATGAATTAAAGAGTTCTCCATTTAATTACATTTTGTGGAGGGTGGGGGGGCCAGAGCAGGACTTTCAAATTCATACTTTGACCTATTTGCTGGAACAATTACAGTCTGGAGCTGAGCAGCAACTGTGATCTCATCAGGTCTCTGGGCTCAGATGAGGCTTGTTTGAAACTGCGTTTCAGCAGAGATGCACTGATAAGGAAAGCTCCTCTTTTCAGCCTGGTCTCTCTCGGCCGTGCAACACCAAACCCCCCAAAGCATGTGTTGGGGCAAACAGTGGTCAGAAGCAACGATGACCCAACCAGTCTGAAATGCTTGGCGTTCCAGTCCAGGGTCATCTCAGGCCCTGAGGTTCCCAGGCCAAAACCTGAGGCCGAGGGACAATGGCTCTGGTCAGGTCATGCAATATTATGCATTAAGTATGAAACATCCTGAAAGTATCAGATCCCCTCTGATCTTGGAAGCTAAGCAGGGTCAGCCCTGGTTAGTACTTGGATAGGAGACTGCCAACAAATATCAGGAGTTGTAGGTGAGATTTCAGAGGCAGGAACTGGCAAAAGCACCTCTGAGGAGTCTAAGAAAACCCTATGAAAAATTTATGGGGTTGCCATAAGTCCATAGACAATTTGAAAGCGCATACACACAGAGAGAGCTGCTCACAGCTTGTCATCCAAATATGCACAGAACACATTTTCATACTTGGAAATGAAGGCAGATGTCTTAGCTGAAGGGGCTGTTTCCAGATCAAAGTGAAGTGAAATGCGTATTCCTTCTGGCTTACTTAGGGAGATGGGATAAGGGACATTTACTCTAACCTGCTTGCTTCTAACAAGAAAGCGAATGCAGAGCAACTGAGAGGAGAGGAGGAGGAGGTTAACCAAATAAATACACAGACTCACCTGGAGAGTCTTTGCAAGTTGCAGCAACAAAGCAACTAAGCCTTGCAAACTGCAGCTTGCTTCAGACTAGAGTGCATCCCTTTGCTCTTACCCAGAGCTGAGCTGACCCAAACCAGAGAATTTACATCCCCCCCCCTCCCACCTAGAGAGGACCCACATTGGCTGGAAATCCAAGGCCAGGCCCTATGATCTGGAACCATGAATATGGGGGGAGGGATGTTTTATGGCTCCTGGTTGCCCCTTGCTTGGCCCTGTTTCAAAGCCAATGCTGTGAATGCCCAGGGCAATGTTTGGCAGGGTGGGACCCTGTGTGTTGACTTTGGGACTAGGAACATCATATCCTGCCATGCTTCAGGCAGAGAAATCTCTTGGGCTAGTCTCCCCAGTCTGGGAACCAGAGGGAGCCAATCCGGTGCCCATCGGAAGCGCTGCGTCTCCATGAAAGCGTCCCTAAAGTGGCATTAGGCAGGCTTTTAGTCTGGAGGGTGTCACTTGGGGATATTCATAAGGAACCAGCAGGAGCTGCAGTCTCTCTTTCTCTGTGTATTTAAGCAGAATGCACATTTAATCTGTTTATTGTTTCTGATGGATATACAGGAAATGCAAAAACAAACCCACGGAAGAATCTTAAAACGCCAGGCAAGGAAAGTCTTTGCTTCCAGCCTCAGCAAGAGGTCAGCCCAGGAAGGCAAGGGAGGCCACAGCAGCTGGGATGGGAGGCTTCTCCTCTTCCTGCGGCTGCTGGGATTTCTCATAAGAACCACCAAAACCTAAACCATCCTTTTCCAGGATGCTGCTCTGTTCTCACCTCACCAGCTGCCTTTTCCGTCTTCTCTGGGGAAGAAGCTGAGCCCTCCGCTGCTGCGTTCCCAGAAAAGGAGCTCTGCCACACTTTGCGTTGGCTCTCTACTGTCCAGTGCCAGGCTTCAGGCTTCACCTTGACCTTGCCCTGCTCCCCAAAGTCTCACCTGCTTCTGGGACACACAAGAGGTTAGTGCTAACACTTGGGAGAGGGTCTGCTTTGCAGCTGCTGGAGGTGGGCTACTGTCCCAGAGACAAGGCCTCCTCTGCCTCTTCCTCCCTCCTCTCACCCTGCCCCTGCCCCAATGAAAACAGGGATCCCCTGGGATGGGTTGTGTGTGTGGCTGGCAGGACTCCTTGGCAGGCTGGGGCCACCAGATGCTTTCACCGGATATGTCCAGGGCCTGGACCATCCTCCTGGCCACTGGCTAATTTCAGCATCCCTGGCAAACTAGCAATCTACCTGGAGGCCAGGAACCACTGAGAAGTAACTCTAAATACTGGAAGCATGATTTTGAGCCACACAGAGCTCTTTGATGGCCACAGGTGTTCAGAGGAAAACTTTTTTCTTTAAAAAACCCATCAGAGGCACATGGTGCCAATTCACCCATAGAATGAGCTCAGTGCAAGAAAGGAGCAGAAGAGGAAATGGGCTTCAATGGAGGAGGGAACTGGGCTGGCCTTCAGGGAGAAGGCAAGAGGGCAGCTGGCACAGTCCAGGTGGGTCCCCCAGCTGGAGGCCAGGCAGGCACTTTCAGGGGGGGGGGGGCTGTTGGTGTGGATAGGCTTCTGCTGTGCAGGGTCTGTCTCTGGCCCCCCACCCCATTGCCCACACCCCACTCTCCACCCCACTCATGCCTATGTGCCTGCCTTGGAGGGACAGCCTCTGCTGCTCCTCTCTGGAGACCATGCAGCCATTCCTCCTGCAAAGAGAATTCTGACAATGGGCCAAAACCATCCCGAGGCCGGCTCCACAGGTCCTGACCTGCCTTGGTCCACTCCTACAGGGTCCCTGGCCAGGCGCCAATGGCTCAAGCAATGCTTCTCAAGCTGTCTGGCAGTTTCTTCCCAGGATGCCAGGGAATATTAGTGGCATGTTTTTATTGTATTTGCATAGCTTCCTGGGAACTCAGGTGACGGCTTCTGGGCGGGCGCAGGTCCACAGGCCACCACTTTGAGGAACTCTGGGCTGAAGCCCACCTCCACACTCCCCAATCCTCCCTTCATTGCAGCCGCTTCTCCTCCTCTTCCTCCTCCGCAGGAGCTTCTTCCTCATGAAGATGGCTGAGAACACTTTCCTGGCTCCAGGTAACCATTGCTCCCTCTCTTGCCAATGCCCAGCCCCATAGAAACCTGGATGGAAGCGGTGGCGATGCGGACTCTGCCCTGTGTACATTCCCACTGCCTCTGTGTACATTTCAGAGGCCAGCTTTCCGCTCTTGGTGGTGGGCAGATGTTTTGGAGACAAGGCAGATGGAAAAGCCCAAGAGCATCTGCATCTTGGCTGGCGAAACAGGGCCAAGTGGAAATCCACTGCCTCCTCCACATCCATCCATCCAACCCCCCAGTTTGCAGCAGTTCCTCAGACAGTTAAAGTCAACTCAAGGCGGATGTTCCCTAAGCAGCCCTTTCTTAAGTGTTTCCCCCCCTTTGCGGTTGGGGAACAGACCTATGAAGCGGAACACTTTTTACAAACGCACTTCCCTTTCTGCTGGTCTTGTTTCCAGTGATACTTTCAAACCATTTCTTTTTAAAAGCAAAAACAACGCTTGCAGAAAAAGCAGCACATGAGTGTTCAGCTTCATGTTCCCCCCCAAAGCCTAAGAAAGGTGGCATCCCTGTCTGCCTGACTCGGGCTCCTTGGACCAAAGGGCACTGGGCCTAGAGAGCCCTGGGCGCAGGGGGCAACTGGGGGCAGAGGATGTGGGGCTGGTTTCTCTTTGAGGCGGTTTTCCCAGTGTCTTCAAAGACAAGGGCTGCCAAACAGTTGCCCCCCCCCCGAGCTTTTGGGTTCACCTGGGAAGGGGCCTTTGTGGCCCCTGGTTGTCCTGAATGATCCCTCTTCATCTAAAGAGGGCAGATATTGTGTGGGGGTTTCTCCACACCCCTCATCTTGCCAGCATGACCCGAGCTCCCAAGGAAGACCCATCCCCAATAAGGGGAATATATGTGGAGGAGGATGTCGGCGGTTTCCCTTCCCTCGACGGCTCCTCTCTTCCTCATTCTCCTCTAGCGCTGCTGTGGCTGATGGTAGTGATAGTCCCGGGAGCCGAAGGAGCAGAGCGACCCCCGGAGGCTCCCCCCGCGGACCCCCGGGCTCTGCTGCTGCTGCTGCCGGTTCCGAGGAAGAGGCCAGAGGGGCCCCGGGGGTCTCCCACGCAGCAAGGGGGCTTCCAAGCCATGGAGCAGGAGGAGGAGAAGGCCTCGGAGACCCTCCGGGAGCGACCCTCGGAGCCGGGACCCCTGGGGGGAGCCCGAGGTAAGTGGCCCAGGCGCCCAACCCCCTCCAGCCATTGCAGGGGTGGGGGCTCCTTTGGAGGAGATCGGGAGGTCCAGACCCTGACTGCGTGTGTCTTGGGGGGAAGGGGTCCGCTTGCATCCGGGGAGGCGAAGGTGTGGGGGGGACCTTTCTCTGCAGATCACCTGCCCTCGCCCTCCCTCCACCTGCACAGAAAACTAGCTTTTCCCGCCCGCAAGGAATCCCCAGCAGAACTCTGTGAAGATCTCCTCCCAACCCAACCCCCCAGCCAGCTCCAAATGGGCTGGAGGGGCCCCCCCAAGGTCTTTTCCTTAGGCCCCCCCCGCCCAGTTTTTCTGGAAGGCGCTGTTGGAGCCTGGAGTCCCAGCGCCCCCTGCTGGCCATGAGCAGAGACACTGGATGCCCAGCAGAGAGCAGGAGAAAGGGTTGCTCTTTGGCTCTTCCATCCAGACCCCTCTGACCACCCCCAGGAAAGTGCCTTCTCCCATGCTCTGGGCCAGGAGTCTGCATTCATTGCTCCTGCAATGCCAGGTCCTGCCTCATGTGCACAATGGCCCCGATCCTTAGACATCCAGGCCTGCTTCCAAATCCAGTGCTCTCCCTGCTGGCCCTGCTTTATGGAAACATGGAAGAGTTGGGGAAACAGCTGGGTTCGGTTCCCTGGAAGGCTCAGCCTCCCCTTCCTCTCTGGGCTTCCCTCCCCAGGCATTTCGGGGGTCCTGGAGAAGTCTTTCCAGATCTCTGCCTCTGCGCTGGTGTTTGCTGCCTTCTGCGGATGGGGGGTGATGATGCCTTTCTGCCAGCCACAGAAACTTCAGATCAGTGAGCATTCCTCTTCCTCAGGTCTGGTCATCCACTGTGGTCCCTGGAAAGAATGACTCTCCCTCCAATCTGGTTTTTGGTTTTCTGCTAGGAGGGAAGGCATGGAAGTGGCTCAGCCTCTATGCAAATGGATTGGCATGCTTGGCTTCCGCTCTGGCTCTGGTGGCCCTCGCCCTTTGGAGCTATGACCAAGGTGAGAGCAGCTTCTTAGTCTGGCGAGTGGACTACGGATCCCAAATGGGCTGCCTGAGCTGAATGGGGAGAGGGGAGACACCAGGGTGCCCTGGGCCCAGGCCTCTGCTTGCCCTGGCCTTGCGCCCACAGGCGTTTCAGGGAATGTGCCTCTATGGAAACTATTTCAAGCTCTGCAGCAACATGCCAGTGGGTTCAAAAAGAGAGAATCATTTCCACTGAACTGTATCTTGAAAGAGGACAATTTCCTCCTCCTCCTCCTCCTCTCAGGACTCAGTGCCAAGCTGCATTAAAACACCAGGTGCAGCTAGTGTTTTGGGCCCTTTCATGTCTGTTGTCCAGTTATGTTTCCCAAAAACATAATGAACAGCTTGGAGAGCCTCATTTTGGGGGGATCACAACTCCCAGACTCTCCCTGCCAGACCTATGGGAAGAAGGTTCAGGGAGGGGGCCTACAGCCCCCCCACTTCTTCTATAGCAACTGGGCTTTTTGCTGTCAAAATAGTGGCCTAGATCCTATGGATGTCTCACAAGTGCCAAAGTCTCCCTACAGAAGCATTTAGGCATTTGTACCCAGTGCGCATTGCCTGCATTCAGTGCAAGATTGTGGAGGAAGTGCTGCCACCATCTGGACATGAAGATGCAAATTGCACACTGAAGTTCAAAGTGCTTGCACATCAATGTGCCTTGTGCATTTGGTTATGCAGTGGGTTGCTCGATTGGTACCTTAGGCCAGATGCACAACAGTCTCATTCAGTGTAAGGGATGGGTAGCACAATTAATGTGTAACTATGGCATGCAGATTCACAGCCACGTGGAGATTCACATGTAGTAAAAACTGTAAAGGGTCTCATGCCACTTTACATACTAACAAGCACTTCCTTCCTCTTCCTCTTCCTCTTGTTAGGATTCCCAGCCATCTTCATCTTCCCCACCATCCTCCTCCTCCATGTGATCCTGGTCACGGCGCTGGTGGTAGTGACCATCATCTTCCGGCTGGACGTGCTTCATCAGGTCACTGACCGGGCAGGTCAGTCCATTCGTCCCCTTGGCAGCCCCTTCTGAGATTCTGGGAGTGAGCGGTCTGTTGACCAAAGTGGGCCATGGCCTCAATGGTGGTGGCTTTGCCATCCTCCAAGAGCCCTGGGCCTACAACAGAGCCTTTTATTTCAAGGAGGTTTGCCCTTGCCTTTCTATAAGGCTGAGAGAATGGCGTGTTGATGACTACCAGAGGCTTTCCAGGTCTGAGCAGGGATTTGAACCCAGAGTCCTAGCCAACAACATCACAGCTCAGAAGGAGGGCAGTTCGGGTGGGGGTCATGGGGAATCCCAGTTTCTTCCCTCTGCCTCATGAGATCGCCTGCCGTACATCATGCCAGCCCTGAATCTAAGGGCCTTTTCACACCTCACTGTTAGAGCACTACGATTCCCCTTCAGGGCTCTGTCTATGAAATCCTGAGATTTGCAGTTTAGGGAGTTTAGTGTTGGCATTTAGGATTCCTGGCCAGAGAGCTCTAGTGTCTCACCAAACTGCAGATCCCAAGATTCCATAGGACATTGCCATGTCATAGAATCATAGAGTTGGAAGAGACCGCAAGGGCCATCCAGTCTAACCCCCCCTGCCATGCAGGAACTCTCAATCAAAGCATCCCCATTGACAGATGGCCATCCAGCCTCTGCTTAAAGACCTCCAAGGAAGGAGACTCCACTACACTCCGAGGAAGGAGTGGGTTCCACTGTCGAACAGCCCTTACTCTCAGGAAGTTCTTCCTAATGTTGAGGTGGAATCTCTTTTCCTGGAGCTTGCATCTATTGCTCCAGGTCCTAGTCTCTGGAGCAGCTGAAAACAAGCTTGCTCCCTCCTCAATATGGCATCCCTTCAAGTATTTAAACAGGGCTATCATATCACCCCTTAACCTTCTTTTCTCCAGGCTAAACATCCCCAGCTCCGTTTCCAGACCCTTCACCATTTTGACACATGGCTCCAGTTTTTCAGTGTCCTTTTTGAATTGTGGTGCCCAGAACTGGACACAATATTCCAGTTGGGGCCTAACCAAAGCAAAATAGAGTGGCACTATGACTTCCCTTGATCTAGATACTATACTTTTACTGATGCAGCCTAAAATTGCATTGGCCTTGTTAGCTGCCGCATCGCACTGTTGATTCATGTTCAACTTGTTAGTTAAAGTGGAATCACATTGCTATAACTGTGTATTACAAAGGGGTCCTACTCTGCCCCAGCATCTCGTAAGAAGAGGGGCCAGGGGAAGGGCTGGGGAAGTGGCCCAGCCAGCCGCTATCTAGCCATCCTCCCCAGGGCTTCTGTGTCCTCAGGCAGCTTCTTGCTCTTTCTCTCTTTGATATCCCAGCGCAGCGCATGTTGGACCTCACCACCCCTGGAGGGGCGATTGTTGTTGCTGTGATATCTAGCCTCCTCATCAAGTGCATTAGACGGCTGCAAGGTGAGAGCAGCCCTCCCTCCTGCCTTCCCTTGATGCTGATGGCCAGTAGATGCACACTTCTCTTGAAGGAATTGGCAGTAAAACAAGGGGCAGGAATCATGGCCCTCCAAGCAACTGCCAGCATTCTTCACCCCAGAGATGCTGGCAAGGGTGCTGGGCAGGCAGTGCAGGAACATCTGGAGGGCTGGCATTTGTTCATCCCTGCTGTGAGTCTTTCAAATAGTACTGGTGTTTCCAGTGGGTTTTTTTAAAACAAGTCTGGAAAACTTTCCAATTTTGTCTCTCTTTTAAAAAACAAACCAAAGAGGAAGAACATGCTGAACCTGTTGACTTAACAGCTGTTGTTGCTGGAGCAGCCGCAATGTGCCTCCTCCCAGCAGTCATTATTGTCGTGGTCCGTAAGTAGCCCAGTTTCCCATTCCCAGTGGCCCAATGGTGGCTGGGGGGGCCAGGTGGGTCAAGCACTTCCTTTGCATGTTGATGATTTGGGGGCCAAAGGACCCAAGGAGATCCCCTGTTGGGAGGAAGGCAATCCTAGTATCCAGGTTGTGGGTTTTGTTTTGCCGTTTTGCAGACTGCATGGATATGCAGAAGCGGGCTGAAGAGGAACGGATCTCCAGAAGGAAAAAGTGGAATGAGGTATGTCCCATCTTGTGGCTGTCTTATCCCAGTGCTGGAAAGAACTGGGCCAGGGAGCCAGAAGTGGGTGGGGGGCTTGGAGCCCTGGGAAGACCCTCGCCAAGGGATGCCCCAGCATGCCATAGTCCCTTGGGGGAGGCAAGTGGCAGCCTCCTGCTCTCTCATGGCCCTATTGTGCATGCCAGGGATGCCAGGTCTTTCCTGGCCCAGTGTTCTCCTTGTCAGCCCAATTTCATGGAGGTGGGTCAGAGCCCTTTCCAAAGCCCCAGCCGTTGGCAACAGCTCAGTGATGCATCTTTGAATTGTAGGATATCCAGCAAGGAAGGGTTAGTCTCATGGCCCTCTCTGGCTCATCTCTGGTCCAAGGGGAGCCTGCCGGTCACTGACCACCCGGACAAAGCCAGAAGAACGCATCCCCATCACACTGGACCTTCCGCTGCAAAGACTTTTCCCTCAAAAGCTCTTGACCCATCACTTTCGGCTGTGTGTTTGGAAACTGCTCCAGAGCCAATAAAGATAGTCCCCTGTGTCTGCATCCATTTCAATGGGCTCCTCTCCTTTTCTACCATTACAGCACAGACACTTTTGACCATCATTTGGAGATCCTTTTACAGAGGAAAAGGAAACAAACGGCCAGACTCTGAAGGACTCCCAATGGGAGTCTGGGCGTTAAAAAGAAAGAAAAACGACATGTGCCTGTGGCCTGTGCTGGATGGTGCACATGGGGCCATTCAGTAGCATGCCACTGGCCATCATCTGCCCACGCAGGAAGGACGATGCACAGTCCAAGACCTCCCCCCAAACCATGTCCAGGCAGAGGGCCAGCAGGAGGACCAGGGCCTCCTCCAGGGCTGGCCTTTGAGAAGGAGGGGACCCTGGGAGGGGGGGTTGGGGCCGGCCCCTCCCCGAATGGCCAGGGAAGGGGGCCACGGGGGACGGAGGGAGAGAAGAGCAGGAGGAGGAGGAAGAGAGACATCCAAATGGAGCAGAAGAGAAGAGGAGCCCTTCAGGCCTAGCTTCTTGTGCCATTGGCGGTGTCTCTGCCGCCGGGGCCAAGAGCGAGGGATCTCCGCTCCCAAACAGTGCCTGGGACGGGCCCCGAGAGCCAGGAGGGCGAGGAGGAGGAGGAGGAGGAGGCCCTGCGGCTGGAGCCACTCTCTCGCCGGGGGCTGCCCTGGGAGCCTCTCCAGCAGGGGGCGCTCGTCCCCCGTCGCCCGCGCTCTTCTGGGGACGACTCAGGGGTCCAGGCCGGGATTGGGGAGGGGGTCCCCGATGGTCGGAGAGTCCCGGCGGAGGGCGGCGGCCTTGGGACCGGGCTCTTCTTGGTCCCGCCGCTACCCTCCAGGCAGAAAGGCAGGTGGTCAGGCAGAGACCCGCCAGGTGCAGCTCCCAACAGAGGAGGGAGGGAGGGAGGGAGAGCCCTTCGGGGGGTGGTCCCTCTTCGCTCTCCTTCCTCCGGTGCCAACCCCCGTGCCCACAGACGCACCCACCCTGCCTCCTTTGGCACCGTGGGGAGCCCTCGCTCGGGGCGGACCGAGAGAGAAGGGGGCGGGACGGGGAGGGAGGCAGGGAAGGCGGGCAGGAGGAGGAGGAGGAGGAGGAAGGCGCAGGTGGAGCAGGAGGAGGAAGTGCAGAGGAAGGAGGCGGCCGGCGGGGAAAGGCCTCCTGGAAGCAGCGGCCTCTCTCCGGAGCGGAGCCCGGGTCCAGCCAGGGAAGGAGGGCCGGGTCGGGTCCGGGATGATGGCCTCGCGCTCTTCCTCGCCTTCCTCCTGTTCCTCGTCGGAAGAGGAGGAGGCAGGAGCCTGGGGCCCGGGGCCCCGTTCTCCGGTGGGTCTGGAGGGCTGCGGCTGCTGCCTGGCGCTGGCCCACCGCCAAGGCCTGGAGGCGGAGGCCGAGCGGCGGAGGCTCTGGGGCCAGGAGCAGCAGCAGCAGCAGCCTCCCCGGCGCCGGTGGGTCCAGGGCCAGCAGGGCAGCCCCCCCGGGACGCCCCCTGCCTCCCCTGCCCCTTCGGGGGGCAGCCCCTTCCCTCTGCGGCTGCGGGACCAGCGCTTCTGCCGGCGGAACCTGAACGCGGCCCGGCTGCGGCGGATGCTCTCGGGCGGCGGCTGGCTGGAGCCCGTCCTGCGCGACCCCTGCTACCTCCGCGACCACGGCCTTTGCAACCGCAACGTCGACCAGACCCTCCTCTCCATCCTCCTCTTCTTCCACAGGTGAGGGTCCCGGAATCCCCTGGGCTTTGCGCCCGCCTCCCTTGGCACCGCCGCCTGGGCTGCTTTGCCTCCAACGGGAGATCCCCGCCCGGCCAGCAGCCCCATTCCCTGGGCTTCCTTTCCTTGTCCGGGCCTCCGGACCCCCAGCCGGCCCTCTGCCTTGCCCAGGGGACCCCCGGACGACCCTGGGCCAGAGGAGCAGATGGAGTGGGACAGAAGAAAGGAAGCCCCCGGATGGTGTGTTTTCAGGGGGCACAAAGGAAGGCAGGTGCCGCTGGGCTCTTCCTTGCCAGGAGAGGAGACCTTTCTCTTGGTGCCACTTTGGGACTTGCAGAATTCAAAGGCATCTCCATCGTGTTCGCCTGTTAAAACAGTATACTATGGTTGTTGCAATGCACACACCTGCAGACATCAAACAAGTCCCAAATCAGTATGAAAAGGGATCCTGTGACACCCCTGAGGCTCACTGAAAGAAATAAGTTGGCAGCAGGCACTTTCCTAGACTTAAGCCTACTGGCCAAATGCATCTGAGGAAGTAGACTGAAGTCTAGGGAAGCTCCTGCTGCCAACTTCTTCCTCTCAGTGAGGCTTAAAGGTGCTGCAAGACTATTTTCACACAGATCTGGGACTTGTCTATGTGTGCAGGTGGGGAGGGGGTGGCCCCGCTGCAACAAGATGGGCCCAGGATGGCTGTGAGGAAGGGCCCCTTCGCAGGGGAGACCCCTTTCCTCTTTTGGGGTGTAAGGCCTTTTTGCAGAGACCCGGCTGTTTCTCAAGGAAGCTGCCCAGGATCCTGAGAAGCAGCTGCCTCCTGAGTGTGAGAGCGTCACATGTAGATGCATTGGAGGCCCATATGCTTGGCTGTGCCATTCCTCCCTCCTGACTTGCACTGGCAGAGCGCATTCCCACGCACCAGTGGCTGCTACCCACCTGGGCACATGTTTTCCAAAGCGCCAGAGACTGGCACCATGTTGTTTTTGGGCATTCCTGCCCTCCCTTCTGCCAATGCCAGCCTCCTCCTCGTTGCTCTCCAAGCAGCTGCACGTGTCTCCCACATTCCTGGCACAGGCAGCCTCTTGGATGATGCCTACCGGAGGGGCGGCACTGGCTGGCAGGAAGGCAGACGAGTGGGCATCTGATGCCCTGAGAGGGGCTGTGGCCACCATCACTACTGCTGCTGCTGGGGAGGGAAGAGCCGGCCCATCCTGGCCTTACATAAGCCACCGGGAGGGGCGCCAAGGGTGCCAAGGGGCATTGCAGGCCAGGCCTCTGGTTGGCTTCTTTTGGGAGAGGAGGAAGATCAGCTGGCATGGGCCTTGACTGAGACTCAAACACAACACAAAAGCGGGGCAGGGGGCACCCAAGAAAGCCCCCTTCCCTTTTTGTTTGGGAAACAGATTGCCATCCCCCCTCCAGACGTGGCCTCCATACTCTGCCACACTGGCTTCTGAGGCAAGGAAATGGCAATGGTGCCCACTGCCTTTGCAGCAGGGTTCAAGCATTGCCAGCTGCAGCCTGGGGCCTCTCCCTCTTCAAGACCTGGTTTGGTTTGCTGCTTCTCAGGGGCACCAAACCCCAGTGGCACACCAAAGCCCCCCTGTGCTCATTCTTCAAAGGTGTATGCTGACACCTGGCCCTTTTGTGGGGAAGAGGCTTTGGGTAGTCCCTGCAACCATTGGAGGGTCCCACAGGGTCAAAGGTGGGTCCCAGACACTCCTTGACTCCCCACTTGTCCAGTCAACTTTGGCCAAGGAAATGCAAGCCCTGTGTGTTCCCATAAGGCACTCAGAGAAAGAGAGAGAAGGAGAGGGATGGGCCTCTTGGTGGTGGCTCCTGGATGCCCCAACCCCAATGGCTCCCTGCGCTGGAGCCAGTCTGCCCATCTAGCACTCTCTTCACCCCTCACTTCTTCTCCAGGGCTGGGAGCCAAGGCAGCTTAGAAGATGACAAACTGCAGGTGAAATAAGAGCAAGAAAAAGCCACCATGGAGGCATGGAGGTTGGCACTTTGGGGGAGAAGACACCCCCATTTCCCACCCCAGTCTCTCAGTCCTTGCAGAGAGGGAAGCCAGGCCAGCAGCCGCCCAGTCGCTCCCTCAGGGTGACTCAAAGGAGCTGGCCGTTGCTCTGGCCGCTCAGGGCCTCGTGACTTTCCCGGCGCAGAGGCCAGGAGCCCAGCTGTGGAAAATGTGCAGCTCCTCCTCCTCCCTCTGGGACTCTTCAGGGCAGGACAGGGTTTAGGGGAGGCTTAATGCTTTGGGGCAGGATCAGACCCACAAGGAAACCTGAACTGCTTTGCAAGCTGAAAACCTGAGGCAGTTTTGGGCTGCCATTCCTAAAATTGCTCAGGTACAAAATGCTGCCCTCAACCCATCCCAGCGTTTCCAAGTGTTTCCCCTGGCATCCGGATCCTTGTCAGACTCCCATGTTCCCCATCTCTCCAGAAGTACTTCTGCCCCCAGTGTCACCAAAAAAAGGTGTGAGGCACCTGCTAGAGACACTCCGCGAGAGCATCAGCAGTAAAGCTTTGTGTCTTCAATGTGCTGCTTTTCAAAGTTCCACACAAGATACCTGTGCTTCCAAAGCCCAAATGAGCAGAGAGGAATGAGCTCCTCGGCAAGGCTTTTTGTATATATGGCCCTAAAAGAAATAAAGACAAGTTAGAGTTCATGCTCAACCAATTGCAGGAATCCCCCCCCCCCCCCCCCCTTCCACTCTGAGGATAAAAAGCTTGATTCGTTTTTTATTTTTAGAAAGAGAAAATGAAAAAAGAAATGAGATTCTCAGGGCACCGAAGGCATTTCCAGCCCAATACCAGTCTCCTTGCGGGAGCATTTTGTGTGGCCTTCACCTTCCTGTGGTCAAGCGAACCAAAGCGGTGGAGGTGTGTGGCTTGGGACCAAGGTCCAGCGATAGCAGTGGCTGCAAAAAAGGGAACCTCCTCCAAGCATTGGCTTGGCAGCCAGCCAGACTTGGCAGACAGGAGGTGCTTCCAAAATGCCTCCGCCGGACCATGGCTGCCTCATCCTCTGGAGACACAGAAGGGCCTCTCCTGCTGCTCCCTTCTTGAGGAGGAAGCTTCCCAGCCATATAAGCTTCAGCAGGAGGAGCTAATGCCCCCCACTTTCCCTCTGGGCCCCCAAGGACTCTGCTTTGGGGTCCTTCCCTTCCAGGGAAACCTTGTTAAGGAGGCAGCAGCCATGCAAGGCCTGGCCTCAGCAGGAGGGAAGAAGAGAGAGGAAGGAAGGAAGGAAGGAAGGAAGGAAGGAAGGAAGGAAGGAAGGAAAGGTCCAATCCTAGAGTGCCTCACCCTTGCAGTCTCTTCCAACTCTATATTTCTATGGAATTCTGGGAGTTGGAGTATGTTGTGGGCCCAGAGTGGAACAGATCTCCACTCTGCACCCCACAACATACTCCAGCTCCCAGAATTCCATAGCCTTCAGCCAAGGCAATCAAAGAAGTGCCAAACCAGGTTATTTCTCCAGTCTGGATGCAGCCTCTATGATCTGGAAGCAGAGAGGCCTGGGAATACAATGTGAGTTGGGGGACAGCTGGGCAAGAGAGGGGTCTCTGCATTGGCTGCAAGGCAGGGAAGCGCAGCACTCCAGGAAGCTGGTTTTCTGGACTGCATCTCCCAGAATCCCTCAACTAGGATGCCAAGGGCCTGGCTAGATGAAAAACGTGGGCAGTGATGGGACTTACCAACACAATCACTGTTGTTATTTATATGCCACCTTCCTCCCAGTAATGGGTCTCCAGGAGGTAAACCACATGCTTTAAAACAACACACAATAAAAAGCCTAAGTAAAAAAGTCAACTTAAAAGCTATTCAACAATTGATTAAAAATCATTAAAAGACAACACAAAGTGTAAAAACAAGACAGCGGGTCATTAAAAGCCCGTCCCATTCAGTGGCACAGGGACCTTGGCCACATCCCTCCGCCTCCGAGGAAGACCAGGGCAAGCCTCCTCTGAGGAATCTATGTGGCCAAAAAAGACCCTTGGAAGGGGTTCCCATAACTCCTAGTCACCCTGAAGGCACACAGGAACAACAAGAGGACATTATGAACCCTCACAGCTGGGAGATGCCCCAGAAGCAGTTCCTTGGGCAGAACTGGTGCCCAGCAGTTGCAATGAGCCACCCTCCCCAACAGTGGCGCTCCTGGGGCTGGGGTCAGCCAGTGGGTCACTCATGGGGTCACCCCCCTCCCCTCCCACCCCATCCGGGATCTTTAGCAACGTTTTTGGTACTGATGTTACTGGTATGTAAGTCATCATTCCCTTCTATCACTGACTGTAAGGGCAGGAGTTGGGACATAAACAGTTGGCAAAACTAGAATCATAGAATCCTAGAGTCGGAAGAGACCCCAGGAAGGGCCCCGATCCAGCCCAACCTCTTCTTCTTCTGCCGTGCAGGAACTCTCCGTCAAAGCACCCCCATTTTGACAGAGGGCCATCCAGCCTCTGTTTCAAAACCTCCAAAGCGGGAGACTCCGCCACTCTCCGAAATCATTGGCTTTAAACTGCAATATCATACCCGCAGCCTAAAGGCATGCACACGTTACATGGCTTGGTCAGATGGGATGTTTTTAAAGAGGGCCTCCATTTGGAGGGAGGGGGACATAGCTTTCCAAAGGCGGGCAAAGAAGGGGCTCCGACCGGCCGCTGCGGGGCGCCCTCGGCCCGAAAGAGAGAGAGAGAGGAAGCCAGTACTCGGGCGGGGTTAGGGCCGGAGGGCCCCGTCCCAATCACAACATGTTTTGGTGGCAGCAGCGGCGGCGGAGGCTCCTTATGTAACGCCGAGGACGGAGCTCCCTGGCCCTCTCTGGCCCCGATCCCATAGAAAAGGCCAAGGGGGGCTTTTGAGGGGAGACCCTTTTCAAAGCAGGGCATTGCGGGCTTGGAGCCCCGCTGGGCCCGGGCGGGGAGGGCTGGGGGCAGTTACCTTTGTTTTGGACTGCGACGGGATGCTGGGAGTTGTAGTCCCCAAAGGCGACCCTCCCCACGCCCTGCCTCCTCCTCCTGCGAGCCCTCTCCTTTAAGGCCCCATCGCTGCCTCTGGGCTTCCTCCCTTTTGGAGGCGTGGCCTCATTTGCATGCCAGGCTGAGACCATGTGACGTGTCCGGCGCCGCCCCTATATAAAGCCTGCGGAGCAGAAATAGGCTCAGACAGTGGTAGAGGTCGCGCGCGACGCCCGGGCAGCAGTTTTCCCTCTGGTCCGTCTTTGCCCCGTCCTGCTCGCCCACTTCCAGCCAGAGCCCCGGCCGGCCTTTCTGTGGTGCCCCTCGTGCCTGCCCTCTTCGCCTGCCGCCATGAGCACTGGCGTGTACCAGTCCCCGATGGAGGTGGCCGTCTACCAGCTCCACAACTTCTCCATCTCCTTCTTCTCCTCTCTGCTGGGCGGAGACGTCGTCTCGGTCAAGCTGGACAACAGGTAGCCCAGGACCAGGAGGAGGAGGGCAGCCCAATGGTGGGGAATGATCTCTGGGGCTGGAGGGGGGAGAGCGAGTGAGGCTGCGGGAGGGACCCTTTTGAGCCCCGCTCGGAGCCTCCTTCTCACCGACCCTTCCCTTCTCCCTCTCTGCAGCGCCTCGGGGTCCAGCGTGGTCGCCATCGACAACAAGATCGAGCAGGCCATGGTGAGTCTTTGCCTCCTCTCCTCTCTCTCTCTCTCTTTCTTTCTGGGTCCTTTGTTCGCCCCCTGCGGCAAGGCAGCCCCTCGCCACCCTCCCCCTGCCTTCGGGGCCCCTTTGCGGTGGAGAGGCTCCCATGGAGAACCCCCTATACCCCCCATTGACTTATGGGCACCTCTGGCAAATTGGTGGGTCATTGCTTTCCTGGGCGACCCTCACCCCACAAGCCTTAAAAGACCTGCCCTGGCCTTTCAAGGGCAGCGTGTCTCTCTCTGTGTGTGTTGGTGTGTCATCCCAACTGGTTGTGTCAAACAGTGGGTCCTCCAACACTAAAGCCATAAGCAGCGGCCTCTCTCTGTCTCCCCCCCCCCAAATAGTCTATATTGAATTTATTTGGGGGAAAGGAAGAGCCTCCCCAGCCCCAAGGGGTGCCATGAGTCCTCTTTTGTCTCAACCTCTGACCATTTGTGGTGTGGGTCTGGCAGCCTTGCCTCCTGCCCACTGGGTCCCTTTGGCCCTGGGCTCCCCTGCCCTTGAAGCCCCTGTCCTGGGCAGTGTCTCTGTGGATGATGGTGGAGGCGTCTGTGCAGCAGAGGTGGTGGGTGGGGTTCCTCACTATGCAAGGGAGCCTGCCTTTCTTCTTCCTTTCTTCCTCACCTGACTGCCTTTGCTCCTCCTCCTCCTCCTCCCCTCCATTTGCAGGACCTGGTAAAGAACCACCTGATGTACGCCGTCAGAGAAGAGGTGGAGGTCCTGAAGGAGCAGATCAAGGAGCTGGCGGAGAAGAACTCCCAGCTGGAGCGGGAGAACTGCCTCCTCAAGACCTTGGCCAGCCCTGAGCAGCTCCAGAAGTTCCAGTCCTGTTTGCCGCTGGAGGGCCAGCCACCCGCCCCAAACCCACTGTTGCTGCCGCCGTCCGGGGCCCCTTCCTCCCCGTTGGCATTGGCAGCTGCGGAGAAGCAGAGCCCCGCGGGGCCAGCGGCCTCCCTGGCGGCCCAGCACTCGGCGGGCTCTGCGGTGTAAGGTGGCTCTGTCCAAGGGGTGGGCAGAGCCACAGAACTCTTTCTACTCAACCTCCTTGAAAGTGGTTTCCTCCTCTCCTCTGGAGGACTCCGAATCTGGGCTTGAGGCCATGCCAAATCCTTACGTGGGTTGGCCAGAGACTTGTCTCCTGCAGAAAGAAGGGCCGGCAAGGACACATGGGGCCGTCCGCGTGCGTGTGCATATGCGTGGAAACGTGCCCATGCCTGGACTGCCTGCTCTTGAAGGAGTCTCAGGATTGCCCTCCACTTGTGTTCCTGCAGAAGAGAACCATGCGCAGGACAGAGGGAAGGGCCTCTATTCTTCAGGAAAAAGACTGTTGGAACTGGAAGAAGCAGCACTTGGGGTGGCTAATTTCACAAGGCCTTCTGCCCCTTCCCCTTTTCTGGGATGGGGAGGTGCCTGCTGCTTGCAGGGGTCTTGAGGGTCAGACTGCCCTGTCCAATGCTTGGTGCCAAACGTCTTTCCAGCAACCCATTTGGCAGTGTGAGCAGAGCTGCCTCGCATTGTTCTGGACTATGATGCGCTCCCCCTCCCAGGATTTGAGGGCAGCTCAGGGGGCCTTGTAAGGACTGGGACTGGAAAAGAAGCATTTGTGCCAACAAACGGTGGTGGTGGTGGGGGCTTTGTCTGACATGATTCGTCTTACTTAATCTTGTCTCACAAATGTTGTACACAGGCAACCCCCCAACCCACCTGGGAATGGGGGAGCTCAGCCCCTCTCTGCCTTTCTCAAGCCCTGGGTGGACCTTGACCCAAGACCAAGGCTGGCGGAAGAGACTGTGGGCAAGAGGGGCCCATGGGGTGGGCATTGCACAGATGGAGGGGCACAGGAGGAGCATGTGGGGTGGAGGGCTGGCTTGGGGAACAGCCCCCCTCTTCCTATTGCAATGGAGGGCTTTGCCTCTTTTGATACACACACACACACACTCTTTGATGGTGTAATATGTTGAGAAACTGCAATAAAAGCCTACGTTTTATATATAATCCTGCTGGAGAGCAGCTGTTTTCTTGCTTGGGGGGGGGGGGGGGGAGGAAGAAAGGGTCCATGGGAGACCATGAGGAATGAAGGACCAAGCCCAGTTTGGGGCAGTTTGTTTACTCACTTGATTTAGAATCATAGAGTTGGAAGAGACCGCAAGGGCCATCCATTCCAATCCCAATCTGCCATACAGGAACTTTCAATCAAAGCAAACCCGACAGATGGCCATCCAGCCTCTGTTTAAAGACTTCCAAGGAGGGATTTGTGTCTGCCTTTCTCCCAAAGTGCTTTACAGCATGTAGGTTAAACAAGGAGATCATTGTGCAAACATCCAAGACTTGCCAACCAGCTCTTTCCAAAGGAAAAACAGCCTTTTCTGGATTGCAACACTTAGCCTCTGGCTGGCTAGGGGATTCTGGGAGTTGTGGTCCCAAAATACCTTCTCCAGGCTCTCCTCTCCTTTGGCCTGGGGAGCCAGCTTTTCCTCTGCCCATGGCCACTCTCCCCATGGCAGCTGCCTCTGCAGTGGGGAGGGCAGAAAAAGAGGGCACAGCTCTTGCAGGTGCAGCCATAGCTTTGCACACAAGAAAAGGCCTATGCTCAGTCCTTGTGGCACAGAGCTTGGCCCTGGTTTGGAAGGCAGATCCTAATGTTTTTAATCTCTGGCATGAGAAAAGGGAGCCTGGCTCTGTTCGGTGGCACAGAGCTTCTGATCAGCTGGCCAGGCCCAGGATTTACCTCCTCCCTGTTCACAAGACCCAGGAGGCCAGAGAGATAACCAGGCGCTTGCAGCTGGCGATGGGAGCCAGTGGAGATAACAGAAGCCTCTTTCCTCCTCTCTCTCTGCAGAGGCTGAAGTGTCTTCCCTGACAACCCAACAGGCTTAATCTGGGAAGGATGGGAAAGTGCCGCCCTCCAGCCATCACTGGACTGCAGCTCCCAGCACTCCTCACACCTGGGTATGGGACTGATGGGAGTTGCAGCAGGTGAAGATCTGGAAGGCTGTGTTTGCCCTGGCCTTGTCAAGGCATAGACAAACTTGTCTTTTGGAACTGGCCAAGGGGAGGGAAGACTTTGGGAGGTCGATTTGGGGACAGAAGTGGAAAACCTTCTTCTCCCTTGTGGATGCCTATGTGGGAAGTGGACTGCAGCTCCCAGCATGCCTCGTCCTTGACTATTGCAGGAGCTGCAGTGGGATGACACCTGGAGGGCAGATTCACATCCCAACCTAGAAAGGCCCCCCTGAATCTCTGGGGCCCTCCTTGCAGGGGACCTCAAGGGCCAAGGGAGGACCCAGGGCCCTTTTGCAGGGGAGGCACTTCGGCTGATCCTGGGTTCACCTGGCAACAATTCCTGTTAGGATGACCTAAACAGCCTGAAATTGCAGGTGGGTGGGCTTGCAGGTATGTACCTATCAATTCCTTGGGACTCTTCCCAAGAATACAGGCCCTGTATTCTCCAGGTTACTCTGCTCTCTGCTGAAAAGGAATCCAAATGTGGTGTGAAACCCAGAAGGCCTGCTGCTGGTGGTGGTGGTCTTCATCCCTGGCAGGCTTCTCTCCCCAGTGTCCTTGTGTCCCTGAGGAGGGACCCCCTCTGCAATGCCACCCAGCCCATGGCCTGATCTGCCTCCACCTTGGCATTGGGGTCACTTGGCATGCTCCCACTGAGACTCTGCCCCCTTTCCACAGTTTAATAACAATGCAAGTTGTCCTCTGCATTTCGAAGAAAACAAACAAGCCACTGCCAAAAAACTGGAGCTGATAAACACAATGTTTTTGGCTCCAAGTATTTTGGCCATAGCAGCCCAACATCTGGTCGCTTGCCTTCAAAACTGAAGCCCCCCCTCCCAGCGCACACCCCCTGCAGTACATCCACCTGGGCAAGCCCTTCCTTCCCAACTCATTGGAGACTTTGGGTCTCTGCTAAGCCTCCTAATCAACCCTTCCCCATCCTGGGTCCTTACCAGGGATTTGCAGTTTGCCTGAGGAAGTGCTGTTTTCTGGTAGTAAGGCAGGGAATGGCTGCTGGGTCCCAGAGAACCACCAGGGTTTGTTCTGGTCTGACCAAATCTGTGTGGGAAAAGCATGCATCATCTGGGTACATATGAAGGGCTGCACATGGTATTGTGTGGGGATCTTGGAAGTGGGGCTTTCCCACTGGATACAAGTGGCTGAGTGTCTGTCTTTGGTGCCAGGGTGAGTTTTGGGGTGTCAAAGAAGCCACCAGATGCAGTCTGAGCAGTGTGACTCTCAAGATGCTCACATATGTGTACAGTTTGCAGATCAGGACTCTCCCAGGGCCTGCAATTTCAGGGCTGAAACCTGAGACCCAGGGCTGACCGACTTGTTGTGCCACAGCAGGTAGGCAGTGTTGGGGCCATTAAGCATCCTCCATAGCTGTACAAAGTACACCATTCAATTAAAAAAAACACACCAGGTCTAACAAATGAAGGAAACAAATATATACACATATTTTTTTTGTCCAGTGCACTTTTGCATAAGAGGCTGCCCACCGAGAAAAGGAGAAGGGGGTCCAAGTCCTGAAACACCAAGCCAGTCCTTGAGATTTGGCCACCATAAGACAGTGAATAATGATACCCCAGGCTCATCCTGGTTGAGAGAAGGAGATTAATGGCATAATCCTATGCTGCTCTATTTGGAAGTAAATCTGGGTGCATTCGTTGGGACTTACCCCCAGGTTTGTTCCATAGCCTTCCAGCCTTGCTGTGACTTTCAAGCACCAGCAGGGATGGGGGCCCGTTTCCCTCCCTCCTCCTCTGTCCTGGCACCTTTGCCAGCTTCTAGTCTCCCTTTGCCAGGGAAATTTCCAGTGGTGTTTGGCCCCTGGAGTCCCTGCCCCTCAATCTCCGCCAGCCTTGGCATGTTCCCTGAGGGCTTCTGGGGAGCAGGTTACTCATTAACAAGAGCTGTTACCTAAGGAGGCAGTGGACAAGGCAATCTGCGGAGGGGAAATGTTCCCAGCCTCTGCACACAGAGCAGCCCTTGACTCCATCCCTGGCACCGTCCCCAGAGGGCTTTATGGCCCTTTCTTTCCCTGGAGAATGAGGGGAGAAAGCGCTTCCGGCCACCCATCCACCCCCAGCGTCTAGGCAGCACTTTTCCCCGAGGTGTTTTCAGGCCTGAGAGCGTTGTGTCCAGGGGTTATGGGAATTTGGTACAGCAGGACCATACAGCTTGTTTCAGTCCCAGCTGTTGCCCCTACCTCTGTGCCCCAGTTCGCACAGCCATGTCTGCATGCACACAGCTTCCTCTTAGGATAATAGGAGAGCCAGAATCATAATCCCCTTTGAAAGAGCCCTCTTAGTTTCTTTGGAGTGCCTTCCAAAGCGAGACTCTTTGGAGTCAGCCTGCCAGGAACTCCCAGCCGCGCTTGGCCTGGGCTGAGCTTCCAGAGCCTTCCTATGGTTCCCGGGCAGGACCTTCTCTGCTCTTTTGCCCACTCTAGAACTGGGTACCACCTGGCAGACCGTGAACATGGCAAGCCTTGGACTTGCGTTCCTCCCCTCCAAATGCAAAAGCAGGGCTCAAGAATGAGGCAATCTGGGTACCATAGACCCTTCCCCAAAGTCACTCTTCTCAGTTCAAGTAAAGGGAGGCTACTGTGTTCACAGTTACTGATTTGGGGCCGCCAGCATTATAACAGTCTGACACCGCTTTAACGCCATGGGTCCATCATCCTGAGGATCTTGGGCTTTGTGGTTAAGTGATGCACATATGGCTAAAGAGCTCTAGTGCTGTGGGTCAGGGGAAGGCACTAGAGGATTTTCAGTACCTCTTCCACCAAATGCTACAGTTCTCAAGATTCCACAGAATTGGGACATGCCCATTAAGGCAGTATCAAATTGCTGTAACTCTTGAGTTTGGGTGCACTCTTGCATTTACAGCTTGGAAACCTCCCCACTGTCCCACCCCTGAGGCCCATGTGAGTGAGCAAGGACCACCAGTCCTGGTCCTGCTATTGGAACCCATGTGTGGTGGCCATGATGTGGGAGCCCCTGGCCACCAGATGGTCAGTCCTAACAGACCTATTGATGTTTCCCCATCCCTTTGCCATGCGTGCCATGCTATCAGGTGAAGGGCCAGGGTTGCTGGGCAACAATAACTCACCTGGTGCAATCTTCTAGGACTAAGGGAAAGAAGCTTCCCAGCAAATGGCATTGCTGGCATTCCTGCAAAGGGTGGGGTGGTTCTGCCCCGTGCCCTCTGTACTTCAGCACAGATCTGTGGCCATATAGGGTTGCCCCTGGGCCAGGGAAAGGCACCTGTTGGCCACTGCCCACCCAGGAGTTTTATCACCTCACTCCCAACTCCCATTGAATGCTCCCCACCCTCAACATAACTAGTTTCACTTCCAGCCACTGTTCCCTGGGCACCAAATGTGGAAGGGAAAGGCCCCTTGAACTCTGAAAACCTCCCAGTTGGGATGGGTGGGTTCAGGTGCAGATGGGGGGACTTGCCTAGTGTTGTGAGGGATGGTTCCAGCGTACATAGGAGGGAGCATGACATGGCTGGGAGTCTCAGTGAAACAAAGCCGACTCCTGGTTGCTGCCTGGTCTTATGGCTGGAGGGGCAAGCATTAACAAGGCTCCCTGACCTTCTCTACCTCCTCATCTGACTCACTCCAGGTGACTTTCTGAGGCCACATTAGCCTCTTGGAAGTTCTGAGCTGTGGGGTGGCAGAGAGCGGGGCCCTGTGGGGCAGGATAAGGATTTGGGGCAAACGACATGCACAGCCTGGCCCTGCCAGGAGAGCAGATCTGTCCCGGTGCCAGTTCCCAGTTTTTGGCCTCTGGAATGTAACCTTTGGCTGCTCAGCCGCCATGACCTTTGGGTCTGAATGGCATGGAGCTGAAATGAGGACTCTCAACCATCCAGGCAAGGCAGCTGGAAAGTGGGGGGAAGAGATTTCCATTCCCCTTTTCAGTGGCTCCAAAAGAGTTCCAGGCAGAAGCAATCTGGGATGGGTGCATCTCTGCAGGCAGATAAGGAAGAAAGGAGCACATCTTCAGGGAAGATGCTTCGAGGGTGGCCAGGTCAAGAGAATCCCAGGCCCTGAGGTATCAGGGTTCGAACCCATGACCCACCACTTTTGCCCTTTGACCAATGAATGCAAACACAAATGAGAAAAAGATTTATCTGGTTGGAAAGTAAAGCTTTCTAAACTCCCCACTGAACAGAAAAAAACAGACTTTCCCCAGCTCTGTTTTTAACTCCTTTGCAAGTCTGGCTCTTAAAGGCACATAGGAATTGCAGTCCAACCAAATAATGTTTTCCAAGTTCTGCTTTGAACACAAAACTCTTAACAGCAGCTGCAGGGTCTACTCTGGTTAGGGCTTACTGACAGAATTCTGGCCAAAGAGACTATGCCTATTTTCAAAGCAATGTTTTCACCCTACGATTGTTCCCTTTTGCCCCAAGAAGAAGCCCAGGACCTGAGATCTGGCAATCCCACTTGCATTATTTGCGAGAATCCATGTTTTGGTTGGGGTTGATTTGCCCTCCTCCCTTTGCATGATCTCTGGTTGCAGCCCTTCGTTGGGCATCAATGCAAAGGCTGCACAAATGCAGCTGGTTGTGGAAGCAAGGGCACAACACTGGCTGAAGTCTTTCTTGGGCCGCTCTGTGTGAGCCCCATGGACCCATGGAATTGGCCATGTGCTAGAGAGATGCACACTGGCCCCTGCCTCTTGGGAGAAGGGTGCTCAGCTCTGGTTGGGGGGAGAAGAAGCAATACACAAAAGTTGAGCAGCTGGCGCCTGCAGGTTGTAAGGGATGCCAGCTGGGACACAGTCTGGTTCTGGGGATTACAGAGAGTACTGAGGCCATGAGGAGAACATCTCTGGCTTCACAGTAAATATTAGCTAAGACCCACCCCGTGACGCAAGCCCTGACCCTGGTGGGCAAGGACCCGCTGCTGCTCTGTGCCATGGGAAAGGCTTCTTTGGGTGCCCAGGCAAACAGGAGAGGGGCGTGTGTTTGGGGCGGAGGGTGCAGGTGATGGGGACAATGGTTGACATGATCAATATGGCAGCAGGGTGGCAGCCAGGGCAGGGAATAGCTTGGCAAGGGGCTGAAGCCCTTTGACGCATGCAACATATTAGTGGGCAACCTGGCTGCTGCTCTCATCTGGACTTGGGTTAGGGATGGGGAGGGGGGTAATGGAGCCGGGGGGGGTTCATAAGGTCCCTATTTGGGCTAAATATGTTTTCTCAGTAGTTGAAGAGTGACTCAAAACAAGCAGGGCAGGAGGGCGGGAGAAGTTGCTGGTAGTTGTCTTCTCCATTGTGTGTGTATCTGTGTGTCCTGCTCATTCCAGTTGCACAATGACTCCTTAACTTGTCCTCCCGCTCTGCCATTACCAGCCTGCCTGCTTGCCCACCCTCTTTCTTTGCTTCATCCTGTTTTGGCCAAAGTGGTCAAGCAGCCCACCAAGAGGGCACTGGATGCCACTGGGCAGAGCGGGAGGGGCTGCTCAGCTGCCCTGCCAACATCTCCTTGCCAGGAATTTAGGAATTTGGAGGATGCCCCCTCCGACCCCCCTCCCGGAATGCCCTTCTCTGGCTCCTTAGTTCCAGTTCATCCACAAAAGGAGCCCCCAGGATTTGCAGCCACCTTCTGCAAAGGGAGTACTTCCAATTAGAGCGATTTCTTCTGCCCTCGCAGACAGCAGGCAGCTCTTGGCAGCTGGCTTTCCTCCGCCACTCTGGCCGCCCCACATCCTTTCCGGACCCTTGGGGCATTCTGCCCAAATGCACCCCAATCCCTTCCACCTTTATGTAATGCCTTGGCCTCAGTTGCTCCCAGGTGGCCCTTGAGGGTTGCTATGGCCAGGGACAGATCCCAGTGTGGGCCAGAGTGCCCAGTGCACCGCCACCCCCACCCCCCCGCCGTGTTGTGGCATGATTGAGACACAAAGAGGTTTCATTCAATGGATGGTGCCAAACTGCTGTGCCTAGAAGCCATGGCTGTGGGTCAGTGTGGCATTTCAAAGCCACTCTGAGGGGGTGTTCCCACTTGGCAGATAAAACGGATTATATTGGTGCGATTCTGATTCGGATTATGTTCCGGGAATAATTCAAAATTTTTCCATCGTTTCCATTACGAAAAGGGGCAAATTACCCCGATTCATTTAGACCCTGTTTTCGTTCCCATTTATTTTAAATCGCTTTATTTTAAAGCGGATTAACTTGCTCCCCGTTCCCATTTGTGTCCGCAAGCTGTCAATCAAGCGCCTAGGCTTCAGACATCACAAATCTTGTGGGGGGGGGAGGTTTGGGGCAGCCAATGGAAACCGGCTGCATCCGAGGCTCTTCTGTTGTGTCTCCCCAGACTAGAAGGAGCCTCTATTCGTCCTCTTCTGTGTCTCCCCATATTAACTGCCATAACTCAGTGCTAGGGAATCCTGAGAATGGTAGTTTATTATGGCACCAGCACTCTCTGGCAGAGGAGGATAAATGTCTCACAAACACAACAGTTCCCATAATTCCTTAGTACTGAGCCAGGGCAGGTCAAGGGGTCTCAAACTGTATTATTTCTACAGTGGGTTTGGAACTACAGATGAGGGTTTTTTTTCCATAAATTAAAAAAGTTGGTACTTTATAATTTGCTTTAGAAATATATATATACACACACACACTCACACAAATATATATTCATATGTGTATATATACGTGCATTCACACACACACACACACAAATATGTATGTGTGTATATACCTATATGTTTGTGTGTGTGTGTGTGTGTATATATATATATGCATGTGTGTGTGAGTATTCATATATAAACATATGTGTGTGTATAAACATATCTATCTATCTATCTATCTATCTATCTATCTATCTATCTATCTATCTAGTGTGTGCGCATGTGTGTTTGCCAAATCGGATCAAGGAGGAGAAGGCAGTGGGGTTCAGTGGGGAGAGACTCTTTGAGGAAGAGAGAAGAGAAAGCTTGATCCCCTTCAGATGCCTGGGCATCCAGGCTCTGCTGTGTCTTCCCATAGTTCCTCTGGAAGGAGCCTCCATTCCCCCAAATCCCTTTGCCGGCCCCATTGCTCCCTGGGCTGTCTGGGGGGCCATCAAGCAGGGATGTACTGCAAAGCCCATCTGTTGCTCAGGCGCTCAGGCAGAGGTGAAAAAAGAAAAAAGAATAGTTAAAAATGGTGTTCAGTGGCTCTCCTCACACATCGGTCTATGAATGAGGAGCAGAGGGGAGGTTGCAATCCACCGGGGGAAAGGCTATGCGAATGGAAGAAAGAAAATGGCGCTGGCGATGCAGAAAGAGAACAAAGAGGGTGACTCCCCCAGGCCAGCCCCTTGAGCGCTGCTCCTCCCATCTCCAGGTTCCCGAATCAGACACCCTTGTCGTTCTCATTCGGATACTGCGAATCAGATCCTGGGAGCAAAAATAATTCGCTTTAAAACCTGCTGTTTTTTTAAACCGGTTTATAGGCATATAATTCAAATTATTCGAGATAATCCGATTCAGATTCAAATCTCTATGAGAATGATTCTGGGGCAATGCAGATGCAATTCTGGCTTGAGTGGAAACGATACCCTCTAAATTCACATCATGATCTGTTTTATAGGTGAATGGGAACACCCCTTGACATCAAGCCTGTGCTGTCCACTGTGGGCACAAGTGGCAAAGGTGGTCTGTTGGGAGGACAAGAAGTGGAGGCACAGCAAAGAGAGCCAAGTTAAGAATATCCAGGCGCCTGGGAGCATTGCTGGGGAGACCCAAGGCCAAGGCTTGCCTGGGATGGGCCCAGTAAGGCTGCATCCACACTGGAGAAATAGCCCAGTTTGGCACCACTTTAACTCTATTTTGGCTCAAGGTTATGGGAGCTCCGCTCTGCTCTGGGCCCACAACAAACTCCCACTCCCAGAATCCCATAGCTTTGAATCAGGGCAATTAAAGCCGCGCCAAACCGGGTTATTTCTCCAGTGTGAATGCAGCCTTAGAGAGCAGCTTTGGGGAAAGGGTCAGGCTTAGTGTCCATGGGCAGACATGCGCCACACACATAAATGCCCCAGAGCTGGAGAGATGCCTGCTTTGCAGTTGTCTTTAGCAGATGCCATCCAGAGAGAGCGCAGGAGCAAAGAGCTTTTGGGCCAGTCTCTCTCGAGGCTTATCTCCCATCTGTCTGGGGTATTTATGATCTGCCATTCGCAGCATTTTCAGAACATCCCCCCCCACCCTTCCATCAGTTAAGCTGACAAACAGCAGCCGCCCACCAGCACACTTGACCAGCCACCAGAACCGGCCAGCACTGGCTGAAGCCAGATGAGACTGGGGAGCCCTGGCTCTGGCCGATTGTGGGTCCATCATGCCAGGGAGAGCAACAGGCTGCCTGGGCTTTGGCCGAATCTCGGGGGCAGGTCACTCTTCTGGGCTATGCCAAAGGTGCCATTGAGACCAGCTGCCTTTGGTCACTTGTGATCCTCAGAGGCTTTCGCATTGTGTGTCTTTCATGGGATGCAAAGTGGCAAGTTGATCCTTTGGCATCTCCGGAGGACTGACGTGGTTTCTGCCTCTCTTCGCAAATTTGGCAAGAAGGAATCATTTTACCATTTTCCTCCCCATTTGTGGAAAGTCCATGAAAATTGCACAGTTTTCAAGAACTATTCACAGCTTACGATTTAGGAACTCTGTGCGAGATTTTTGCACAGAAAATAATTTCTGTGCAAAAATGGTGTTTTATGTGAAGGAAATCTGCTTTTTGCACAGAAAATGCTACTTTCTGCCCCCTCCAAAAACAAACAAACAAACAAACACCCCAACTAGGCATTTCTTTCCCCTGACAAAACAAGTCTCCCAATGTCCTTCCCAGGGTTTCTTGACCCCTATGCCCACCGTTTCCCTATGTTTTTTAAAACAGAAACAGCACATTTGGACCAGAATAGCAGGATTGGGGATCAAGGCTTTTTCAGGCTGGTGCTCCTCTTGGGCTCCAAGTGCGGAGGGCCCTGTTTTCTCTCTCACATACACACAGCTACACACAACACACACCTTGGACTTGGTTATCTGCTCTTAAGACCTCACTGCCTTAAAATATTTCTCTTTCAGGATTGTTTCGATTTGTTTAGCTGCCATATTGATTGGTTTTTATGTTTACCTTCCATTCTGAACCACCTGGGAATTTTCTTTTCTTTCCCCTGAAGGGTAGTGCAGACCTTTCTGTAAGAAACAAAGAAACCAGGTGAAGGGGACGAAGAACCCACTTGCACCTGCGAATGAATTGGGTTGCGGTCCTTAAAAACTCTGGACCTTTCTGGATCTGACCGGGCAAATCCTGCTTTTGGCTTAGCTCCATTGCGGAGAGGAGGCCTATCTCTCCTGAAACTGTTTGTTTCCACTTTTACTGTCTGTCTGGTTAAAACATGGATAAACAGGGGCAAGGCATCAATTTCCAGGTGCAAAGGTCCAAAAGGCCTCCTCTGGCCTTATGCTGCACCTGTCCTTCCGGCGGAGAGAGATCCAGAATGCCCTTTTCTACACCTTGGCTCTCCTTTCGGACCAGCCCCGCTGCACACCTCCGACGACAACAACATCCTTCGTGCCGAAAGCACTTGCCTAATTTCCCCCAAGGAGGCCTGCAAGGCTGCTCTTAAGTGACAAAAGCCTTCATTAGAGAGACCATGCTGTCATTAGTCACAAACCAAGCATGATGCACGGCTGAACTTCAAAGGTGCTCAAGCCGGTCCAGGCCTGGAAACACACAGGTAGGCATCCCTCTCCCCCCAGACGGGACCCATGGGGACGGCAGGTGTGCCGGTGTGGTTGTTATGGTGGCGTCTCCCTTGGGCCCAGGTGACTGGAGTCTGGACCATCTGCCTCCTCTTTTGTGACGCTGGGTACAAAATACATAAAGACTGCCCTCTCCACCCCAAAAATGTGCCATAGGGAGGAGAGAAGTACTCAGAAGGGGCAGCCAGGTAAAGAGGCTGTTTGCACCCTGATCCTAAGAAGTCTGATGGACAGGTAGAGAAACAGGACTGCAGCAAGGTGTGGAGGGTGAAGCTGCGGCATCTCCCAGGCCTCTTTCCATGGTGAGATGTGTAAGAATGGAAGGCTTCCCTTGTGTGCCTCTTTGATGTTTAGCAAGTGATTTTCATACACTTGGTTCTGACCCAAAAGTATCTGGTGGGGGGCTAGCGCAGCAAAGCCCTGTCCTGTCACCACTGACCCCCAGGATCTCTAGGAGGGTGCATGGAGAGAAGGACCCCTTTCTCAGTCTCAGGGGGCCTGTCCAGGTTCATCTGGGCAAAGGGAGTCCTTGGTGCACCGGTCTCTTTGTCCTGAACCAGGCAGGGTTATATAAATCCAAACCAGGACTTTGCACTGGGCTCCAAACCCAACTAGCAGCCAGTGCCAGCGGGCCAGAACCAGAGTGACCTGTCCAGAAGGATGCCTTTGTTTTAGTGCCTGACCCCTCTTGTTCCCAGTAATCCGTCCCAAATAGTGTGGCTATTTATTTACTGCCAAAAATTAGCAGAGAGTAGCAGAATGTGCTGGGTTGGGAACTGGGTTATAACTGGAGGCAAGGGTCCAAATCCCCTTTGCTCACCCATGGAAACCCACCTTGGACAAGTCATAACCTCTCAGCCTCAGAGGAAAGCAAAGGCAAATCCCCTCCTGCCAAGAAATCCCTGTGACAGGTTTTCTTCAAGATGGCCATAAATTGGAAATGCCTTGAAGGCACCCAACAACAACAAAGAGAAAGCGATTGAGAGATAGAAACCGTTCCCAGAACAAAAGAGCAGAGATTTCTGTATAGATGTAGATGCAAGTTTAGACTTGTGGTTGTTTGCTGTCAAGACAGCTTTGACTTCTGGTGTCCTTATAAACAAGAGGCTTTCTTACTACTTTACTCAGGTCTTGCAAACTCAGACTTGGGTTTGGCTTCCTTGCTTCAGTCAATCCTCCTTGCCTGTTACCTTCCACTTCTCCAGCATCTTTGTCTAACCCAATGAGTCACGTTGTCTCATGATATGTCCAAAGAACAAAAGCCTTTAGGGAGAGTTTAGGCTTGATTTGCTGTTAGATCCACTCATTTGTGCTTTTTGGCAGTCTGTGATAGCCACAAATCGAAATGAGTTCTTTCTGTCATCTTTCTTTACTGTCCGGCTTTCAAAGCCATACACAGAAATCAGATATAGATGCAAATTCTGGATAGAGGCTTGGATAGATAGATAGATAGATAGATAGATAGATAGATAGATAGATAGATAGATA
>NC_056528.1:30339304-30428751 GCF_019175285.1 Sceloporus undulatus
TGCAATTTTAAATTACCAGTAGTTGGTGTAATTGAACTAGCAATGTATTGCCTGCCACCATGGTGAGGAAGACTGTGGGGAAGTAACCCGTGAGAGGGGTGCTTACACTTTTGCATCCATCTTTGCCATCGCTGAGCAGAGAGACTGAACTCCCGACAAGCAGAATTGGTTAAGAATGACTTGTGGCTTTTCAATGTTGGGACGCTCCAAGGAAGGTCAAGCTTTGCTACTCGCTTATTTGCTTATTTATAAGCACCCTTTTGTATTCCACCTGATCATGGATATTCTCTGAGCAGTGAACAATAGCATTCGAAAACAAGACAAATATTAAACAGAACCGAAAGCACATGCGCAACCAAAAGTGAAAATAAAGCAAACAGCAGCAAAGCATTCAGGCACCAGAGGTATTATGCTCAAAATGGCTGAAGTAACGGAGCAGCACCTGCTCTTCCCCGGGTGCTTTTGGGACCTGGCAATGGGGCCAGTGGTTTTTTTCAAAGTTGGTTTCTTTCCATGGCTCATGGATGCAATTCCTGCTATTCCTGCAGCCCCCGTATCCTGGCTCCGAGCATTTTGTGACCATGTTTGGGTGCTTTTGCCATGCTCCATGAGTCAACTGTTCTGTGCTGAGCACCGGGATCTGTTTACATTGATGTGGCAGGAGCAAACGCCAGGCACGTGCGTCTTTCTGTGACGGAAAGAGAAGAACAGCGTGGAAGAGGGATGGTGCATGTGGTGCAAGGACAGAGCAGGTGGAGGCAAAGGACCACATCCTGCTGCTCACTTGGCATTTCCCCATATGCCAAGCCCATTCTCCAAAAATTGTACTTGCTAGAGGGGAAGGGTGCTTCTCAGCCCCTTGAAGCCTTCATTGTGAAAACAGTTGCCACGTGGATCTTGCTCCCATTAGGACCATTTGGGGTGTAGCTACTGTGGGTCTTTGCTGTGGTACCCCAACTGTGGATGAGGTGCCCCTTGGAGGCATGTTTAGTGCCAACACTAGTTTGTTGGGCTTAGCAGTAGAGCTCTGACAGAGCATATAATGTGTGACTTCCTTTAAATGGCTTCACATTATTTGAAACTGTTGGCTTGCTTTCTGAGCCCCACCCTGAGATCTTCTGGTATCAGATGGGATGGAAATGCTTTAGTAAATAGGAACTAATTGCCCCAAGGTTTGCTGGAAGCAGCCAGTGCCCAACACTGCAGGGTTTGCCTGGGACCCCCAGAGCCTTCAGCCGATGCTGAGCAAAGGGGGCTGGAGATGGGGGACTTTGCACACACAGGGAGCAGAGAGAGAAAGAGAAACCTGAATGGACCTTTGGCTTCTGCCACTCTGTCCATCCAGCAGACCTTCACCCTGGATGCCCCCCTGCCAATTTGGAAGGCCAAAAGGGAGAGGTTGCTGTGGCACCTCCCCTGCCCACTCCCCATCTGCCCAGGCCCCCTGCCCCTTGCCTAGCCCCTGATGCTGCTCCTAATTAAGTGCCACCAGAGCAATGCCCGCTGCTGCTGCTGCTTCCTTCCTGTTGCTGGCTGGGCAAAGGAGCACTTAATCCCTGCCGAGGTGCCAGCCTTGGCAGCTGGTTGCCTCTCCAGACCAGGACAAGCAGTTCAGATGCCTCCGCTCCAGGAGCTGCTGCTTAGATTTCCAAGTGGTCTGCTCTCTGGTAACAATCTGCCCCTCCAAAAGTTCCTTCTGGGGACTGCAAATCCCTACAGTCCCCAGCCTCAGTTGGCCATGCTAGGCTGGGAGGGATTCTGGGAGTACCGCATTTCTGAGCAGAGGACTTGACTAGGAAGGCCCTGCTGGGTAATTTGCTCTTTTTAAATGTACATCACTGTTTAGTATTTCAGACAAGTCCCTCCTGCTGCATCCACCTCACAGTCTAACAAAAGGAAGTGCCAACCCAGACCAGCTAATTGCCTCTCTGGGCCTTCCTAGTGCTCAGCGCAGAGTGTGGGCACCGGCTTTAATTGGGGGCAGTAGTGAGCATGCCCCTTGACCAGTCTTGGATCCCAGCAAATCCCCATCAGAGATGGCCCTGCCAACCCTTCCTCTTACAAGACCCACTTACCTCTGAGGAAGGTCAATGACAATGGGATCAGGAGTGGGGTATGGGCAAGGTAGTGATAGGTCGGGAACCCCTGCAGGGACCGCGGGCCACCATTTTTGGATGGCCAGAACCAAGGCTGGGTTATCCATGGTTCAATGGAATCAATGGCCAGTGCTGAAAAGGAAAGGGAGCCCTTTGCTGCTGGTGCTGATGCTTCCCCAGCCACTTCCAGGATCTCCCTTTGTTTCCATTCTTGTCAAGAGTTGTGTGTTGAGTAACTCAGTAAAAGATTCCTTAGATCAAATTGTTAGTCTCACTTAAAATGCAAGATCATACCAGAAGTTTTTTTAATGCTGCTGTCTAATGTCTATTTTCATTCAGAATTCCTTCACTCCTTGACTTAACTTTTGTCCTTAATTTTGGAACAACTTGCATGTGGATGCCTGCGGGAGGGGACTCTGGTTATGGAGCCCCTCCTGGCCCCCAAACACCTCTGTCTGGCCTTGGCAGGGGCTCTGCCCAGAAGGAGGACCCTCTCTTTCCCCCAAAACGGCCATTCAGTTGGAGCTAGCACTCCAGAGGGGCAGGTGCAGAATCCTTCCTCTCCCGGCCAAGAGCATGCTCTTCCCAAACCATGCAGCTTCCATGCGGAATAGCAAGTGGGAGAAGCTGGCTGCTTTCATGTTGTTGTCGCTACTCCTGTTTGGATTGCAGCGGTGTTGGTTGGACAACCGTGTTGTCTCTTGCAACACTCTTGCAAGGGAGCAAACACCATGGGAAACAACGAATTCTACATTGTCATCAGTTTGCAAAGGATGGAGGTCAAATCCTGTGCTGGAGGTCAAGCAGGGGCCTGAGGCTGCAGCCACACTGGAGAAATGACCTGGTTTGGCACTGCTTTTCAGCATCCTGGCTCAAGGCTATGGAATTCTGGGAGTTGGAGTTTGTTATGGGGTCCAGAGCAGCTCCGCTCTGAGCCCACAACAAACTCCAACTCCCAGAATTCCATAGCCTTGAGCCAACGCAGTTAAAGCAGTGCCGAAAACGGGTTATTTCTCCAGTGTGGATGTAACCTGAGAAGCTGCAGCCGATGGTGGGAGGGGAAGAATGTTGTTGTTGCTGCTGCTCTCTCCTCCTCCAGGAGTGTTATGCAAACAGCCAGAGTCCTGGTAGAGCCCAAAGCCTGGCTGTTATGCAACCAGGGAAGGCAAAGCTCCCAAGCTGCTCTTGCAAACTGTTCCTTGCCCTGGCAGCCCAGGCCCTTTGCTGCCCTCCCTGCCTCCCTTGCCTTGGGCTGAGGCTGCTGGGATCTGCCCTCTCTCTCCTAGGAGGGAGCATGATGCTCAGTGACCCACTTTCCATGGATTCCAGGGCAAGCCCTGGAAAGCAGAGCAAAGCCCAGCTCAGGCGGCAGAACAAGGCAGGCCGCTGGCCTTGGGGAGAGGAGCCCCTGCTTCCCACCTTCCTTGCAGTTATTAATATTATATCAATCCACTTATTTATACCCTACTTTTTCACCAGTCTGGCACTCATGGTTGCTTACAAAAGGTATTATTTATATGTCCTGCCTCTTCCAAGGATTGAAGTGGGATTACACCATTAAAATAATGCAATGCAATTGAACAGTCAGTAAAATACTAATACTGAATTATACATCCCTATTAGTTCCTTAAGATCTGCAAGATGATATACCATCACACTCAGAGAGGGGGGTCTTAATCGCCATCTCTATGCCAAATCTGATGGGAAAGCCCACCAGAAGAGATCCGTCTTTAGTGCCTTCTTAAAGGCATCTGAGGATCTCCTCCGGCAGATTATTCCACAATTTAGGGGCTGCAGCAGTGAATGCTCCCTGGGAGGCTCATGCAAAAGTTTAAAATGTAATTAAAAAATCAGGAGAATTAGAAGTGATTAAAGCCACAAACATTGAAAGGAAAGAGCACTGGCCTTATGGGTGACATCCTCTGTTATTTATGATGACTAGGGTCCCTCTGAAAGAGAGCTGGTGTTGGCTAATGCTGTGCCGGTGTAAAATTACAGGGTTTTCCTGAGAGAATGTGGGAGGGGGAGGCCAGGGGGCAGCAAGAGGTGCATGGTCCCTGGGGGTCCGTCTGGGAATGCCCCCAACTATGGGGCCAAGCCAGCCCAAAGTGGCTGCCGCTGGACCAAGCCGGAAGCTGCACATGGATAAAACAATCTCACGGGTCCAACATGGTGGTCAGGTGCATGTGCTTTATTACTCTCCAAAAAGTGGGCTTGGGGAGCCCCCAGACTCTCAAGCTCCCATTCAGAGAAGCAAAAGCACAAGGGAAGGACCACCGGATCTGATCAGGGTATCAAACGGTGGCCAGAGGGATAGCAAGGCCTGTGCCCTGTGGGGCCAGGCTAAGATGGGGAATGCCCTGCTTAGACAGCTCTGGGTTCAGCGCAAAGACAGTGAGGGTTCCTGTGTCTTTGGGGCGGAGAATCTGCTCTGGGTTTTACTAACAGCAACGGGTCCCCTTCCCCACCGCCACATCCCACAGACAGCTTTTGTCCTGCAACCTTTGCCCTCTCTCCAAGATGGGCATTTCATGAGGGGTCCCCAAGATGGCCTTTCTTCTTCCGAGCCTCCATGCCCCTGGGGATCTCGCCCTCTTGTCCTTGGACAGCAGCATGTCCTGGGATGGCCCTGCCATGGTCAGCTGCCCAGCTTCCCAGCCCAAGCGGTGTGGGCTGGAGCATCACTTGAAAGGCAGCATTCCTCCTCTGGAATCAAAGGCTCATGCCATGCCATGCCATGCCATGCCATGCCCCCTGGCCCAGTTACTTATTTATTTTGAAAATTGCATCTGCTGACCTTCGCCAGCCAGCGTTTCAAGGGCAGATGGCACACGAGGAAACTGTAAAGAGAACAAAATAAGAAACTATAAAACCATTGCCTACTATGCAATAAAGCAACCACCATTGAGCTCTCTGCTGTGTGTTCTCGCCTTGACCCATCCCAGCAGTGGCAGATTCTCCTCCTCTCCAAAGAGACTCTATTTGTCTCTTTCAGCAGCAAACTTCCCCCTATGCCTATGGCATTCTGGGGCAGCCACAGTCCCATGGCCAAAGCACCAAATTGTGATCCAGAGGCAGTGAGCGGAGTCCAAAAACACCTGGCACAGCGCTGGCCAGGCACAAAGCGGGTCTGTAGCAGAGACCAACAGGTTCAAGCGCAAGAGACCTCAGGTGACTCTGGGGATGAATGCTGCTGTAGAAAACGTGCCTAAAAGGCCCTTTAAAAACATCCTGGAGGAGAAGGAGGAGGATGCGGTGGAAGCAGGGGGGGCTGGTGGAAATATGTCTGAAGAGCCAGGACCAAAGGTGGAGGGCAGGGGAAGAGCCCGGGATGAAAGGCTTACTGTCTGCCACAGGCTGCCCCTTGCGCCTGGCAAGAAGGAAGGATGCCCTTAGCCATGCCTGGCCCTGATGCCTGGCCCTGAAGCATGGCAACTGGCAGCTGAGGCTGCAGTGATCTGGGAGAGCACATTGAGAGTGGAAGGGCACTTTGCACATGTCCCGTCTCGCGTGCTTCAGACTCCACTCTCTTGCTAAGCACTGAACCCTGCTCTCAGGCCCTGGAAAAAGAGTCCCCAGCCTCTAGGAAAAGCAAGGAGGCCTCTGCTGGGAGCAGTTGCTCCCTGCCTCCATCTCTGCCTCCAGCAAGCGTCCCTCTCCAAAATTGGTATTGAGTGTCCCAGCGGCATGTCTCCTCCCAGCCTCTCCAAGGAACATCACACCACCACCAGACTGGAACTCCACCCACGTCTCTCCTCCTCCGGGACACAGCGGCGGACGCTCGTTCTGTCCTTGTGCCCCAGAAAGCACAGCCATTTCTCCTTTCTTGACCGACACGTAGGCAGAAGGGACTCTGGTCAGTACAGCCTGCCCAGGATGGGGAGAAGTACCACGGAACCCATTATCCTGAGTGGTCCAGGTGGCATTGGCTGCTCAGGGGCCCCATTCTGCCACCTGCTGTAACAGGACATGGCAACTCATCCGCTAAAGGGCCAAGAGGGTTCAAGTTGACCAGATGTCCTCCTTTTCCATGCCCTGTCCTCCTTTATGGTTATGACTAGCTCTGGTTATCTTGGGAGGGTTTCCTCTGCCTTAAACCCCCTGGCACTGATTCTGCATTCATTGGCCATCAATCACGCTTCTCCTGTAGCATGGCCTGTGCCAGTTTTCAGTACCAATGCAATCTGAGGGAGGCCTGAAAGACCCACAGCCGGGTCCAGCTCAGATCAGGGATATGGGGGGCCCTTGGGGCCATTGGATCAGGCCTGCCCCTGTGTTTCTGGGCCTCAGCTGGCCTCATGTGCCCATTGGCTGTGCCCCCAGGAGGGCTCCCAGCCCTGTCAAATGGTGTGGGGCCCACTCTTAGTGGCATGGCAGCTCTACTTGTGCATTTCTGTTTCTGGACAGAGAGCTTGCAGCTTTGGCTGGGGGTCCTTGGCCCATGTCCCTCCCAGAGAAAGGGTCATGCCCACTGTCCTTTGCCAGCAGATATCCATTCCCTTCCCCTGCCCTGCCCTCCCTGGTACTAATTTTGTCAGGAAAGAAACAGACAAATCCGTGCCCAAACTCCCGTCTGCCTCCCCTCGGAGATTATTTTAATCACAACTGAAAGTGGGAATGTGTTGTTCTTGGACGGTGTTAACTGACTTTGGCACAAATCCAGGCTTAAGAAGGGAAAGGCTCTTGCTCTTGTCAGGCCCCAGGCAATATGGGGAGAAGGAAGGAAGGAAGGGGGAATTAGCTTTCTCTTCTCTGTTTTTTGTACTAACTGCTGCAGTTTGGAAGGAGAGCACTGGGGCAGAAGTAGAGAGTTGGGATTCTGCCCAGGCAAGGGCAGGACAAGCGTGTGTCTTTGGGCTCTTGGCATCCTTTCCCCCAAATCTCCTACTCTTCCACTTCAGCAGGTGAGTTCCTGCAATAGGAGAGGGGCTTGCCCCCATGCCAGGGCCATTCTGTACCCCTCTTCTGCCCCTTAGCATTGCACTCATCTTTTCCTGAAGCTAGAAAATTAACAAAATCCTTTCTTTGGGAAGCAGAGGTTGGAATGGGGGAACAAAGCACCAAGAGATCCAGATTCAAATTGCCAATGACTTTGGGTCATTCATTCTCTCTCTCAGCCTGATCTAGGACACAGGGTTCTACACACACACGCCACCATTGCCATCGCCATCGCCACCAAATCATTATGGGGATCTTGGGATTTTTAATGTATTCTCTTTTAACTGTATTTTGCTTTACTGTTGTAATCCGCTTGGATTCCTAGAGATTAAGCGGAATATAAATAAAAATTATTATTATTGTTATTATTGTTATTATTATTATTATTATTATTAAATCTAGAAGGGGGGAGGCATTTGTCACCCCTCCACTGTGCTCCAGGCCAAGGCAAATGGTGGTCAGCTTCATGCTTGCTCCAGTCCAGCAAGGGGCTGGTTCTCTAGGATGAAGCCATGGGGAGAAGTGCTTTCTGTCACTGCTATGAAACCTATCTAGGGGTAGCCATGTTAGCCATACAGTAAAGTACAATAAGAGCCAAACCCCACAAAACAGTGATACTGCCTAGCGATTGCTCCCCATGTGCTACTGCTTGGTGGAGGCTAAGGAAGGCAAGGGGGGGGGGAGTCCAGGGGTTGGACTTATGGGTCTTATTTAGCCCCCACCCCCTGCTGCCACCTTCTCCAAAAATATGAAGAAGGACCTGCGCAAAGGGATGCCAGGGGTCCACAGTGGGCACAAGGAAAGGAAGAGCAAAAAGTCTCCACTGTTCACTCCTCTGCCTTTCTGGCTGGGTCCCTTCCGAATTCAGAGCCATGCTCTCCTCATGCCACCTGAGGCCAGGTAGAGCCACAATGGACAAATGTATCTCCAGGCACAGCTTTTGCCCCATGGCACTGCCAGGTCCAAGCCCTGCAGTGGGTTCCTGGTGGCAGATCCTGGCCAGGAGGGAAGCAGTGTGCTTCGAAGGACACCAGCCCCCTTGGTGCCTCTTCAGCCTAATGGCAGCCTCTCCTGCCTCTGGAATGGAGTGAATGTTTGTTTGTTCCTCTTTTGGATCAGATTGTTACAGGATTAGAAGCAGGCAATATGATTGTAGGGAAAGTTGGAAATGTTATATCAGTCTCTTGGCCTGGAGCATATAGGCTTGGCCTGCCAGTTAAACAAATTCCACCATTGCCTATACGGAGAGAAAGCAAGCGGCTCTGTTGCAATCTGCCCTCATTCTTGGGCAATCTCTTTGTGCTGCCCTGTTTGATTGCTGACTGCCTTGAATTGTTTCAATGATAAGGCAAGATATCAGCGCTTAAAATAGACCAGGGAACAGGCACGGCTTGTGTGGGACTGCAGCACTGCCCCGTCCGTCCAAGGGCTAAAGCAGAGTCTGGGAGCCTCCTGCCAGCAAAGTACTTGGCCTCCATGTCTTTAGAGGCAGACAGGCCTCTGCCCCAAGGAAGGCGCAGAGCCGGGAAATACTTCTGGAGAATGGCTTCCCAAGAGGAGTTGCTCTTCCCTCCCTGCAAGGTGGATCCCCTCTGTTCCCCGTTCGGTTCAGGTGAGGCATCTGTCGCTTGGTGGCACCTGCTCCATGCCCTGCATTCCTCTCCCCACAGACACTGCCTCTGGCTCCGACTGCAGCAGCACAGTTATGTAAGCAGAGATTAGGGCTGCATTCTGTGTTCTCCTCCTGTGTAAACACAGCTGACTCAGATCTGCTCAAACATGCATCGTTCCACGTCATCCGCCCGCCCTTCCACCCCATGAGCCTGGCTATGGGAAGCCTCCATGCCGGTCCGAGGCATCCGAGGCCAGCAAAGGCCCTTCCCTCTGCTGGGCCTGTATAAGAGCCCCTCCTGGCCGCTGGGCAGATGCCTCTTGGCCTGCAGGGGGAGGCCTTCCCGGTTGCCCCACTCCGTGGCCTTTGCGGCCCGGCCCTCTCCCCTGCCTTGCTCCTCATGGCCTGGCCTTTCAGGACCAAATCTGAGGCCATGGGAACAGCCCCTTCTGATGATGCAAGAAGTGAGCCCTTGGGGTCACCAAGCATGGGCCTTAAGTGGTAGTGGCACAGAATCGGCCATTCACAATTTTTAACAGTCTAAGGAAGAGGATGTACACGCACTCCTCAATGCGAACTTCTTATCCTCACAGCCTTTCCACAGGGACCTGAAATCCAGATGGCATCACAAGGGGACCAAGCACATGGTCTCACGTTGTGTGCCCAGGCCAGTGCGATGGTGTTTGCAAGGGACCATCTCCTTGCCCCCCCCAGCCTCAAAAACAAAATGCCATCAGGATAAACTGGAAGGGGGCACCCAATCTGGCCATAAGGGTTTCCCAAAAGGACGGGAGTGGAGACGGGTGCCTTCCCTAACTCAATGGACAGGGAGCTTCCCCCATTTGCTATGATGGCCTGGCCACAAAATCTCCTAATGATTTGTAACTAATCTGTTCATGGGACTCTCCTTGTTTTCTGCCGGCTGCCCTCCCTGACATCTTTCTTTCCAGGAAGGGATGGCTAAAAGAATTATCAGCCCAGACTCATTGCACAAGATGGCATTTGAGGCTCTCACTTCTCAAACCAGGGAGGGGGGCATCCTTTTGTTGAGAGAGCTCCATGATTTCACAACCATCTGTTTATTTACAGACAGGCGGCCTGGGAAGCTCCAGGAGCCAAAGTGGGAGCCAGCAGGCAAGATTGCAGTGCTGGCCCCAGAGCAACACCAGCGCCTTTTGTTCGGCCAATTTGGGGTGCCTCACCCCTATATCCCAGGAGTGCCCAGCTGGACACATTTGTGGCATGTCTTTCCTCTCTCTTCCAGGGCTTAAAGGGCAGGTGCCATGGCACACCAGCCTGTCAAGGTCTGTGACTGTGCCCTGGCCCAGAATGGTCTCTGGTGTGAGTGTACACAGCATGTATCATAAAGTCTATGGCACTTCTGCCACCCGCAGTGAGGAGCCATGTGTTTATGGCCATCTTCAGCTAGTATTTGCCCACCTCCAGTGCCTTGCCTTCACATCAGCACCTGAGATGCCTGAAGGGGAGGCCCCTGAGAAATTCCCCCCAGGACCTTTGAAGCCTCCTCCCGCCATCCCCGGGTTTGGCCCTAAGCAAAGAAAGTGAAGTGTTAGGTAGCCTCACTTGTTCCTAACTGGATTATTGGTGCATTTACACAGCAGGCTCAGAGCCCCACTGGCATGGAAGCTGCATCTGCCAAGGGTCAGTCCTGGGACCTGGCAAAGAAGGAGTCCTTTTGTGGGAAACCTGCAAGAGCCAACTTTCCCCTGGTCCCAGGCCCTGGCTGGAGACCCCAGGCACCCCCTGCTACTAGTAGAAGTCCATCTGGGAAGCACCAGGACCGGCAGACTGGGGGCCATTTGCTCCCATGGGCCCTGGGTGGCCCCACTCTCCTGTGACGGTGGCATTTCAGTGTCCATTTGGCCAGGGCAGCGTTGGCTTGACTGCCAGACTGGAGAAGATCATGTTTTCCTTCCCTCCTTCTGATGTTTGTGTTTGCTGCTTTGCTTGTTTGATTTCTGCCATTTCTTGGACAGCATTGCCCCTGTTAAATTGAAAAGGGATGCTTTTAATGAATGAGATTCTGTCCAGAGCATGGAAAGCATGGGACTCTTTGGATGGAGGACTGAGCAGACAGTCATGGGAAGGTCACCTGCTCCCAGTTCTGAGATGAGTGAGGCTTTTATGCCCATTGCAGCCATACAGCCATAAAGTCTGTAGTGTGTGCATGTATATATCACTATGAATGGTGTGTTTAATGCGTTGCTTTGTGCTTTTCCTGTGTGAGAATCACTCTGTCCAGGTAACTGGAAGTCGGAGGGGCTACTACAAATGCAGGGCAATACTAGAACTTGAACCCAGGCCATGGCCACCTTTCCATTGGGGGCCATGCCAGCTGATAGCCACTGGGTGCCTATGGATGGAGAGGGTGGGATCCGGGCCTCTGGGTCTGTGCTGAGCCAGCTTTCTGGCCCTGCCATCTGCCAGCTCTGATGCAGAGGCGGCCAGCGGCGCTGCGCTTTCCTCCTGCGGCAACGGACATCTGGAAGGAATCAGGCTGAGTCGGCCGCCGAGGGGGCAGGAAACACTATTTATAGATCAAAGATGGAAAACAACAACAACAACCCGGCGAGAGGAGCCAAAGTTCCCCCTGTTTTTCCGAAACTTGTTTTCAATGTTTCCTCACCTCTGGGATGTTCTGAGCCCTGTCCCGATTTTCCACTGGGCCCATCCCAGGAACGCAGCTCTTGGAAACTCTGAGGCAGCAGAAGGCCCCAGCGCAGGCTGCAAGAAGAGGCTTTCTGCTGAGGCAGCAGCAGCAGCTCCAGGCTGCATCTGGAGCAATGGCAGGCCAGCCAAGAGCGGACTGTGTCCAGTTGGTCAGCAAGGAGGCCTGGGAGAGTGGAGGGAGAGCCAGGGGTCAGGCAGAGACAAGGGCTGCCAGGTGGCCTCAGGGCCAATCTCCAGTCCTGGGGGGGGGATCTCAGGGCCGGTGGGTGGTCTTGAAAGGTGTGTGTGCCACACACACACACACACACACACACACACACACGACTTTTTTGACTGGGTGTTTTTTATCTGGATGGGCCACTCTGTGCATCTGTGGGTGATGCTTCATGTTTCCTGCAAGGGCTGCCCCTTCTGGCATCACAAAGTGTCAGCCCTGGGCCTCAGGAGACTGGGACACAGAGCAATGGGTTCAAGATACAGAAGAAGAGAGTCTGCCGAAATATTAGGAAGAACCTCCTGAGGGTTGACAGTGATAGATGCTGCTCCCTTGGAGTGTCATGGAGTCTCCTTCTTTGAAGGTTTTTAAACAGAGGCTGGATGGCCATCTGTCACAGGGAAGAGGACTTGGATGTTGCCTTCTTGCATGGCAGAACGGGGTTGGCTTGGATGGACCATTGTGGTCACTTCTGTGATTCTATGAGAATATATATGTCCTGGTTGGAAATTAAGTATATTTGCATATTGCAACACATGAGAGCTATAGGGCTGTGTGTCTGGTTAGTGGTTGCATGCAGCGTTGTCTCTCATTTGACCCTGACCCCATGAAAACTGGAGACCCCCCTCTTATCATCCAGAGGCCACCAACCAAAACTAATCTGGCAACCCTGGACCTGGAAGACCTGCAGCCTCCTCAGCATGGCAAACAGTGGATTTGTGGAAGGAAGCCTCTTTCCAGCTGCCTCCAAAGGCAGAAGCTTTTGGAGAGGGAGGACCACCACCAAAAGGCCTTTTTGTCTTTCTCCGGTCTCCAGTTTTTGCTCACTGTCAATGATGTTTTTGTGGCTTCCGAGTGCATGACACACGTTTGGGAAGTGGCCTCGTAAATCCAATTAGCAGAGCGGCTGACTCACTTGCTTCTCACAGCCGCCTCCACCGTCCTTTTGCTTTTAATTTCTGCTTTGTGCCTCGGGGTGCTGAGCATCACTGGGAATCCCCCAGCAAAGTGGTGCTTTCGCCCAGCTGTTCAGCGCAATAACAACAACATTGCAGCCACGCACATACACACCATGCACACATATACGCAAGGAGACACAAAGGCCGCATGTTCCCAGGATCCTCAGCACACAAGAAGGCATCTTGGGCTGCATCCACACTGGAGACATAACCCGGTTTGGCACCGCTTTTCAGCATCCTGGCTCAAGGCTTTGGAATTCTGGGAGTTGGAATATGTTGTGGGGTCCAGCTCTGCTCTGCTGTGGGCCCACAACAAACTCCAACTCCCAGAATTCCATAGCCTTGAGCCAGGACAGTTAAAGCCGTGCCAAAGCCGGTTGGGTGACTAAAGCTCGCCCTGGTGCCATAGACACCTCTCTGTATGGGCAGCACTTCATGATGTCTCCATCATGCCATCCTTCCCACAGCTTCCTGGTGCCAAGTTGGGAATTAGGTGTTGCTCATAGGGCAGGTGTCAACACAGACTCAGGTGTAGCCTCCCAAGCTCCGCTCTGAAGCCTGGCTGGGGCTGGTCATGCCCAAGACAAAACACCTGGGAGCTTCCAGCGTGTGCAAAAACATTGCAGCATCAACACAATGGCACCGTGCCAACGGGGGGGGGGGGGGGCAGATTTGGGGCAGGAAGAACCAGGGCAATGAGGCAACATGGCCATCTGCACACATGTATATGGTAGGCCTTTTCCATCTGAGGTGATTCAGTTCTGGACAAAATACATATGGATGCTGAAGACCCACATTTTTGAGTGGTGGTGACAGGTGCACATCTGCATCAGTGCATCTGTGTGCATGCAGTGCCATTGAATAATAGGAGGTTTCGGGACCTGCAGGTGGTTAGATCTGCAGATCACCAGCCTACTATTATGGAGGGTCCACTAGAGATATGAAAGAACCATCTCAAGATACTGCGGGTCGCCTCTTGTTATTCATTTTTAAAAACCCAGCTGTCCACATTTTGGCTGCTAATATTCCAAGGCCTTCTTCAGTGGCGCAAAGAAGAAAGTGGAGAAATTCCTGACAAAGAAGTTTCTGTTGGAACTCTCTGACCGCCTGAAATGCATTGGTCTTTTCCAACATTAAAACATCTTTCTCACTGCACCTTGGGCAAAAAAAATTTGCCTGATTGGGTCCACGGCACAGAACACAAAACCAGACTCACCTGCCTGCCTCTCTGCCTGCCCCCAAAGCTATGGAGGGTCTTCCATGATGTGGGCAGCCTTTGGCTTCCCTGGGGGGCACAGTGGGGTTCAGAGTGGCATGAGCCCCACTGTGCCCCCAGGGACGCCAAAGGCTGCTCACATCATGGAAGACCCTCCATGGGTTTGGGGACAGAGAGGCAGGCAGGTGAGTTCTTCCAGGAGGGGATTGGGGCATCAGCTTTCTGTTCAGGAGGGTGGGCAGGTGGATGGCTTGCATGCGTGCGCAAAAGGAAACATGACTCCGCAGTGGAAACAAGAGAGTGGCCCAGCCCCACCGGGAGCCCCAGGGAGACGCTGCTGCCGCCGCCACTGCCATGCGAGGACCCAAAGCGTGGGAAGCCTTGACGTCAGGCCTTTTCTAACAGGCCTCTCAAGATGGCTGGAAGGAGGCCCAGCCCACGGTCCCAGGAGTGGAAACAGTGGCAGCTGGGAGGGAAGGAGAAGGAGGGACTTTGCATTCGGCACGTTCCCCAAGATGGCAGGGCCTGGAGGGGGAGACGGCCAAAGGGAACACAGAGGAAATGCAGTGCATGAACGCCATATATCGCCAGCACCTTCCTCATCCGAGAGAAGAAGGGCAATCTCACCCGCTTTCTGTTTTACAACCATGCTGGTTTTGTGTAGGGAGCCAAGGAAGCCTCTGTCACGTACAGCATGTATCCATCTGCAAGAATGTACATGTGTGTGTGTGTGTGTGTGCGTGCGCATGCTGATGGGGAAAGGCAGCTCTTTCCCTCTCACGTGTGCATCCTCCATGCATTTCCCTGAGCACCAGCCTGTCCTGCCACTTCCCTGGCAGACTCCTTCTGCCCCAAGGAGACTTTTGGAAGTGCATTTTGCACATCGGTCACCAAGCCCCATCCCCACTCCATGTGCAAAGCCATCCCCTGCAACCTCACTGCCCTCTGGCAACTCCAGCAGAGGCAGCCTTGACCACTCTGGTTCTGGAACTGGTCAAGAAGCTTGTGTGAGTGGTAGTGGTTCAGAGTAGAAGCCACCAGCCCTGGATCTAAACTCAATGCAGCCACAAGGGAGCCCTGGGTAGCTTTTGGCATCTCCAGGGGACACATTAGGAACCATGGCTGCTGCAATAAGACTTGTAAAGGAAAGGTTTAGCACAGAGAATGGGTGAAAAAGCATTTCTCTTCTCTGGAGCTTCAACAGTTTTGTCTGCAGCAACTCTTCCTATTCTGATTATTCTAGTTCCAATAAGAGCTCTCCCATTCTAGCCAAGGAAGGAAGGAAGAAAGGAAGGAAGGATGGCTGGATTATGGAGACTGCCTTCCGCTCTTCCAGCAAATTAACTGATTTTTGTGACAAGCTGTATATTTGAATTTTGCAGCTGAGTTCCTACAGAGCTCTCCCTGCGATCCATTTGGATCAAGAACTTGTTAATTTTCTAATTTGAGAATTAGCCCAAGAACGTTCCCTCTTGTCCCTTTGGTTTGATTTGGGTCTTCAGCTGCTCTCCTCCAAGCCAGGCCTGGCTATTGGCCCAGTTGAGAAAACCGGCAGCAAAGGCTTTGTGTTTGTTTGGCTGCCTTCCTTCAGGCTCCCTCTTCTCCCTCAGCCAACCTTTAAGTCATGGAAGGCCTGGGTTGCCCTTTGGCTTGGTTTCCTGCATCCGGTGCATGTAAAGAAACCTTTGTTTTTGTTGGTGTCAGTGTGTCCCTTCCATCTTTCATTGCCTTTGCTTGGTTATCAATTTACATTTGTTTAGCCAGAACTTGTCCCCCCTTCTCCTTCTCTTTTAGGCAAGATTCCAGTTTTTGAAGGGAGCTTTCTGTTCCCTTGCCTTTGCTCATAAACAACCCTGGATGCAAACTCCCTTTTCCTCTTGGGAAAAGTGCCTTCCTCAAAACCAGGTTTTATTACTTGACTCATTGGACAGCTGTCAGGCCAGGGCTTGCTCTGCCACCCAAAGAGGCAAAATGACCTCCTCCCAAGAGGCACTTCAGGGTTGAAGAGGGGCATGAGGGTGGGACCTTGGGGGTGTTCCCACTTGGCAGATAAAACAGATTATATTGGTGCGATTCTGATTCGGATTATGTTCCAGGAATAATTCAAAATTTTTCCATCGTTTCCATTACGAAAAGGGGCAAATTACCCCGATTCATTTAGACCCTGTTTTCGTTCCCATTTATTTTAAATCGCTTTATTTTAAAGTGGATTAACTTGCTCCCCGTTCCCATTTGTGTCCGCAAGCTGTCAATCAAGCGCCTAGGCTTCAGGCGTCACAAGTCTTGCGGGAGGGGGAGGTTTGGGGCAGCCAATGGAAATCGGCTGCATCCGAGGCTCTTCTGTTGTGTCTCCCCAGACTAGAAGGAGCCTCTATTCGTCCTCTTCTGTGTCTCCCCATATTAAATGCCATAACTCAGTGCTAGGGAATCCTGGGAATGGTAGTTTATTATGGCACCAGCACTCTCTGGCAGAGGAGGATAAATGTCTCACAAACACAACAGTTCCCATAATTCCTTAGTACTGAGCCAGGGCAGGTCAAGGGGTCTCAAACTGCATTATTTTTACAGTGGGTTTGGAACTACAGATGAGGGTTTTTTTTCCATAAATTAAAAAAGTTGGTACTTTATCATTTACTTTAGAAATATATATATATATATACACACACTCACACACAAATATATATTCATGTGTATTTATACGTGCATTCACACACACACACACACACACACACAAATATGTATGTGTGTATATAACTACTGTATATGTTTGTGTGTGTGTGTGTGTGTGTGTATATATGCATGTGTGTGTGAGTATTCATATATAAACATATGTGTGTGTATAAACATATCTATCTATCTATCTATCTATCTATCTATCTATCTATCTATCTAGTGTGTGCGCATGTGTGTTTGCCAAATCAGATCAAGGAGGAGAAGGCAGTGGGGTTCAGTGGGTAGAGACTATGCATCCAAAGCTCAGGCTTGGCAAATTGGATCAAGGAGGAGAAGGCAGCGGGGTTCAGTGGGTAGAGACTATGCATCCAAAGCTCAGGATTGGCAAATCAGATCAAGGAGGAGAAGGCAGTGGGGTTCAGTGGGGAGAGACTCTTTGGGGAAGAGAGAAGAGAAAGCTTGATCCCCTTCAGATCCCTGGGCATCCAGGCTCTCCTGTGTCTTCCCATAGTTCCTCTGGAAGGAGCTGCCATTCCCCCAAATCCCTTTGCCTGCCCCATTGCTCCCTGGGCTGTCTGGGGGGCCATCAAGCAGGGATGTACTGCTCCTCCCATCTCCAGGTTCCCAAATCAGAAACCCTTGTCATTCCCATTCGGATACCGCAAATCGGACCCCGGGAGCAAAAATAATTCACTTTAAAACCTACTGTTTTTTAAAACTGGTTTATAGGCATATAATTTGAATTATTCGAGATAATCCGATGCAGATGCGAATCTCTATGGGAACGATTCTGGGGCAATGCAGATCTAATTCGGGCTTGAGTGGAAACGATACCCCCTAAATTCGCATCATGATCCGCTTTATAGGCGAATGGTAACCCCCCCCCCCTTATGTCTGAATGGGGCACAGGACTTGCTAGCCATGGGGCTGGGGGGCGGCACATGTTGGGCCAGGGGTCTGTGGCTGGCCCTCATTGGGCTCCACTTTGGGGGAGCAGATGGCTTGGTTTGGCAATGGCCCAAGCTTCTTTGGGAGGCCTGGCCTTCCCAGCTGTGCCTTTCAGCCTCTTTCCCACTGATCCTCCACAATTGCATTTTCACTTTTGGATGCTTTGGTGAGGTTTTCTTTCTCATAAGTTTCCATTTTTGCAAACTGGGGGAAAGGCAGGATACAAATAAATATAATGATAACATAATTGCAATCCTCTCTCTTTCATTTTGGATGTTTCCTCTGCATAGAGCCTTGGTGGGCTTTCAGGGCATGCATGCCTTGCTTCTTGCAGAAACGTTGGGCTTGACTTCACTGGGGCCACAATTCCTCCATCTTCCATCACTCCAGAGAAATAAATCCAAAGCCAGCTGCCCTCTGGTTGGCTCTGGATCTGGCTATTCCAAGAGGCACCATCATTTTGCAGCACCTCTCTGGCGCTGCCTAAACATGTCCTCTGAAGAAATGTGGTCAAGCAAACCCTAGGAGAAGGTTGCTATATGTCAGAGTGGACCTGAGGCACAGAACAACAGCAAAGCAGGGGTTTACCATCCCTGGTTTCTGTGGAGCATCTTGTTCCTCTCAGTTATTCTCACGTATTGGAGGATGTGTCCTCTCTGATGCATAAAACGTCACCCACACCCGAAACTCCCTCTCTTCCCCCTTCTTTCCCTTTTGCAGAGGTTATGTCTCTGGGACAAAAGTACATTGCTGAGTCTCTCTGTTTCACCAAATCCCTGATGTATCTTCATCTGCTCTCCCTGAGTTCGCCTTCAGCTGAGAAGCACCTTTTATTTAATTTAGGCTCTGTACTTAGCATTATCTAGTCTAAACACCCTGAAAGCACCAGATTCCTATCTGACCCTGGAAGCTAAGCAGGGTCCGGCCTGATTAGTACTTGGATGGGAGACTGCCAAGGAATACCTGGTGCTGGAGGCTCTGCTTCAGAGGAGGTAACTGGAAAAACCATCTGTGAGGATCCCCCACCCAAGAAAACCCTAGGAAATTCATGGGATTGCCATGCAGCCAGTGGTTCCAAAACTTTAGTCCTCCAGATGTTTTGGACTTCAGCACCCAGAACACCTGAGTATTGAAGAAATTGGCTGGGGCTTCTGGGAGTTGAGGTCCAAAACACCTGGAGGACTAAAGTTTGGGAATCACTGCCATCCATCAACAGGTGACTTGAAGGGGTGCGCGCACATACACACACAATTTTGTCTCCTGCGGGGTGTGTGTGTGTGTTCCTCTTTCAATGTGGGCTCCTCCAAGTGTGCCAAGCCAGCCCTTGTGCATTTGGGGGTCCTTCTGCTCAGTCCTCTGAGTGGGATCCCAGACTTTCCTCCCCAAATCCTGCCCCATAAGAGCAATGCATGCACCTCCCCTGCCTTGGCTCAGAGGCTCCTGCCATGAGTGCACAAACACTTCTCCCTTATATCTCTCTCCAAATCTCCTTTTTTGGCGTTCAGTTTCTCCTATGCTCCCTTTTAGCTGCCTTGCTCCTGTCTTCTTGCCCCTCTCTTGTCTCTCTTCAAGTGACCTGGACATTTGCACCCCACATCCAGCCCTAAAGGGGTCTGTTGCCCTGAATGGGATGCTTTCCGCTCATGCCAACCCAGCACCATAAGTCAGCGTAGTGACAGCAGTGAGATGCGCCTGGTGCCAAATGCCAGCAGTCTGCCCCTTTTGCAGTTCGGGTCATCCTCTTCTGACTAAGCTTGTTCTCAAATGTTTCCCATCAGAGCTACTGGCAAATGTAAACCCTAGTTATTCCTGGCATCACCGTCGTCTCATCCAGAGAATGGAATGCATCCTTTTTTGGATCACTTTTCCCAGAATTCCCCTTTGGGAGCCACTGCCCAAAAAAGGAACTTTTCCCAAGCTCTGGTCTCCTGCATACACATGGAGTCCACTTTGGCTGCCTCCACACTGGAGAAATAACCCAGTTTGGCACTACTTTAACTGCCCCTGGCTCAAGGCTATGAAATTCTGGGAGCTGGAGTTTGTTGTGGGCCCCATACCTCCGCTCTGGGCCCCACAACAAACTCCACTTCCCAGAATTTCATAGCCTTGAGCCAGGATGCTCAAAAGAGATGCCAAACCGGGTTATTTCTCCAGTGCGGATGCAGCCTTTGTTCTACCTCTCCACGTCCCTGAGTCAGCTTTTCTTAACAGGTCTCCCTGGGGGGCTCAGTTTCAACAATTTGTCCTAATAGACCTACATAGACCTCTGAAACAGACGGCGCTGGAAGGGATCCTAATGGTCAGCTAGTCCAACCCAACACAGGAATGCATAGTTATAGAGCTCCTTGAAGCTGAGAAGTGGTCACTTTAGGAGTAGCACCATCTCTCTCAGCCACTTCCCTGAGGGTCACTTTGGTGTCCGCCTCTGCCTCCCCCAGACCTCTCTAGGACAGCCACCAGTGGGAGAGGCCGAATAAAAATATATTATTATTATTATTATTATTATTATTATTATTATTATTATTATTGGCACCAAGGACACTAAGAACCAGAGTCCAAGGGCACCCTTCACTTAACATTGGTCCATCAGGCAGGTCCCCCATCATGGGAGATTCTGGGAAATTCTCATGCATCTTGCTTTTCATGGTTCTTTTTGAAAGGAAGCTGAAGGGTTTGGGTGCTGCTCACCCATCACTGCCATTTATAAAAAAGTTGTGCGTTTAGGGAAGGTGCCAGTTTAAATTCATTACAGGAAGAAGAAGGCCTGCATTGTCACAGCCTCTGCCCCCACGAAACTGAGCACACAGCGTCAGCAGATTCGCATGGCTCTTTGTCCCTGGAGCGCACAGAAATAATATTATGATGGACTTTAAACTCCTTCCGGGAACATTTTGTATGAAGAAATGGAACTTTCTACACACACATATACACTACTGCCACCACCGCAAATGAAGGTGTTGCTTAATTTATTCTCTGCAATGCAAAAACAGCCCCAGATCCTGGAAAAGGAGCCATTTGCCCTGGGCACGGACATGGCATGATCCAGTGGCACGTGAGCCTGGCACATCGTGGGCCTCGCAAACAACATGCTCACAGGTACAGGGAGGGAACATTACTGGAGCATGTCCCTCCGCCCCCAGTTTATGGCTCTCCTGGGCAACAGCGCATGGCCTGGAGGCTGCTTAGCAGGGACCCCCTTGTTGTCCGGAGGCGCATCAAAGGGCAGCACCTTTCAGGAGGCCGCTTGCAGCTGTTTGGCAGCTCCTCCAGCTCCATCCCGATGAATGGTCCTCTTGTTCGGTTTCCCACAATAACAGACCTGCAACCTCTCCTCCGCCCAGAGCGCATTTGGCAGCTTCTGCGCTGGGCCTATAAATAAAGGAGCCCAGGCTTGGAATGGCAACATGCCCAGGTGGCTCAGGAACCCTGCCATGGCATTAAAAAGCCTTGTGCCAGGTCAGGCAGGAAGGGAGCGAACAGCATGGTCTTGGGGGAGGCAAGGGCAGCATGAGGAAGGCTGGAGGGGATGGAGATCTCTGGGATCAAATGAAGGCAACCTGGAAAAGGGAGAGCTGCTCAGGGCTTGGCAGTCGGGGGCACTCAGCACCCAAAGGACTTGTCTGAAGGGCAAGATGAGTGCCACATTCACAAACGAGGTGTTCCCCTTGAGACCTGCTTTGCGGGGAGGGAAGCTGGGTAAAAAATAAGTTGATAATATAATTATGGTGTGGGGCAGGTCCCTCCTCAGAACTTCTTGAGGGCTGTAGACCCTCCAAGACTCCATCCCTCCTTTGTCTCATTTTCAACCTTGCTTTTCCTTGGAAGGACATGCGCTCATCAACTGCAGTTGGCCCTTAATGTGCCATGTTTAATGATGCCACCAGGTCGTCTTTTTGGTCTCAGCTTCAGGCCTGAGATACGCACTCACTTGTGTCTGCTGGTGCAAACTGGTGTCTCCCACATGCGAAAGAAGTGGCTGAAACTGCAATGTGGGAAATGACTTGGACCTGTGTGATTGTGGGTCCATGGCCCTGCGATGGACACACCAGAATTGGTCTGGGAGGCTCTTCAGGTGCCAAGGAGGGCCTTTAGGGCTGGAGAGATTCTCACTTTTGGCTGTGCTGCCCATTGAACTCCCTGGCCCACACAGCCAAGGATCAAATATGGGAGAACAACAGAGCCACACGGGTGTGTGTTGTGGCGTTGCTTGTTCTGGCGTTTCAGTGGCGCCCGTAGTGTGGCTCTCTGGCAGAGAGAATGGCACATGAACCTTCCACCCTTTAGTTTGGCCTGAAGGGAAGAGAACGACGGAGAAGGGAGGGAAGTGCTCTGTTTCATGGAGGTGTTTTCACAGCCCAGCCTTTGGAGCTCCTTCGGAGGAGAGACTTTGTTCTCTCTTGGGAGCTGGGGGTCAAAGGAGCTCAGGGCTTTCAGACATCGGCAGGAGGCTGTCCTTGTGTTTTGTATAGCTTACCTCCAACCAGCCCCTAAAAAGGGGGGGTGAAGGGGGGTGCTGATCTGAACTCTACAAATAAAGGGTTTTGTGTCTTTCAGGCAAGGTTTGGGGACGCCAAGGTCAAGAGGAGCCCTTGCCATCTGGATGTTCGGCCAGCAGGAGAAACAGGCTCTGCAAAACCACTGCAAGTAAACAGCCAGATCAAATCCAGAGCTGAAGGCCTATAATCTCTGGGGGGAGAGGGGTCAGAGTTCAATGGAGAGCCAACAGAACATGTAAGTGCCATTGATTGAATGGCTATATACTGCTGAATGTAGGATTTAGGCCACAGTGTGGATGTGCATGGGCACAAGAGCGACTTCAGAGCACCCCTGACACTTTTGAGCAATGCTGGTGGATGGCTTTGAATCCACAAGCCTGAGCACTTATCAGCCACTGGCAACCTAAAGACCAACATCCTCCGGCTTGGTTTTGTGCAATGCCCTCTTCCCTATGCTACCTGCATTTCCCAGGAGCTAGCTAGAAAGAAAGGATGGCAAATACACAGCAATGGGCTTGGGTCATTTGTTTTGACCCTGAACGTAAGCTGCAAACCCAGATCTTCCGGAGGTGAAGTGTCCCATCCCAGCCCTTCATCTCTGGGCTGCACCTTCCCCGCAGAGGCTCCCAACAAAAGCCCTTTCAGCAGACCACAGCGCTGCATCTGTGCGGCTCACCTTCCCGGTTTGAGCTCTGTGGTCAGCTTCATGATGCAATAAAAGCAGAGGAGGAAGGGGGCTCCATGGCCACGGCAACTGCCTGGACAGCTTGCATCAGCCTCCTCCAAAGGCATGCAGCAACACAGACACAGAGACACACAACAAAGAGAGTCATGTCCTGCGCTGGGCTGCGGAAAGGCTGGCCTTTGCCAGGAAGGGACTCACTCCATTCTCACACTTGTTTACAAACTGCACAATGATGAGAAGGAGATACCTTTATTAGGGCTTAGTTGAGCGTCACAAAGCAGTGAGTAAGCCTTTGGCTTCTCTAGAGCTCCTCCCTTGGGCTGGAAGTGGAGCAGATCAACAACAGACGAACGGGGAGAGCAAAGCCAAGCAATTGCCATTTGCAGCACTTTTGCAAGAGGGCACAGTTTGGTTAGCAGAGTTCCACTACAACTCCCATCATGATGGGAACTTGGGTCCACCACACACAGGACCCCTTTGTGTACGGATACAAACTAAGGCTGCCTCCACACTGGAGAAATAGGTGTCAGGAAAACCCTTCCTTCCCAGTTATGGCCAGGCCCTTCTGCAACCTGAAGGGAGCCAAACAGAGACAACAGCCGTTTCTGCATGGCTGAGTTCCTCTTTCCCCAGAATACAGTTTCCTTTGTGCTGCAGGAATTTCCACTTTGAGCTACAGCCGGCCGGTCTGTCCTGACATGACCCAGGAAATGCCAGGCAGAAAAACTCTGGTCTGATGGCATTGCTTTTCTCCCGAAGGCTGGGCTTCTCTAATGGGGGAAGGGGCACCCTGCCTTCTGCCTTTCCATTGCAGCCTGCAGTTTGCCCTTTGCATTTGGGGCATGGCCCGGGGGTCCCCAGACGCCATCTCAGAGCTGCCCATCTCCATTTTCTTTGGCGTGCTCCAGGTGCTAAGTAAAACCAGAGACCTTCTGGCAGAACCAGGCAGCTCTCCACTGACCCACCTGAATTCAACAGGAGAGGACATAAAGGAGACCCCTCCTCAAATTCTAGGCTTAGGTGGGTGAATGCCAGTCCGATATCCTGGATATCGCCAGCACACTAGAGGAAGAACCGGCTCCTTACTTTAGAACAGAAAAGCATAGTGGGCAAGGTTCCCCTACTTTTTGGGTGGGGGTCCTTAGCTGGGCTTCACAGCCATGCTTTTTGGTCTCTTTCATTTCCACCAGTGAAGTCTGTGCATTCCTCAGTAAACCTGGTCAGTGTGAAATTGTGTGCAAAAGACAAGTGGGTTTGAACAGGGAGGATGGGAAAGCCAAGCCTATTTGCTCCACTGCCCCAATTTGACAGTGGCAATGCCCATTAAAATGCCAATTCACACTCTGCCATCCCACTTTTCCTGCTTCTTCTAAAATGTCTCCATTTCGCTCTCCTCCTCCAGCTTTTCCCCTTTGCCCTTGGCACAGTTCAATTGCTGCAAAGTGAGTTCAGCTGCCAAAGTACTTTGTGCTCAACTAACTCAGCAGACAAGACCAAATGGCTGCAAAATTTCATGGCTTGGGTGTCCTGCTGCATTAATAACTTTTGCCACCTTGACCACAGTCTGATGTTGCTTGGCCGTACGTGTCCTGACGTTCACCTGTGAAATGTCGGAACACAAGCCCAGAGCTGGAAAGGTTATTCTGAGGGCCAGCTGGGGAAACGTTGGGCATTTGGGTCCAAAAAGCACCCTCTCCCAGATTGGCCAGTGTCATTGCTCTGGCACAAGCAGAGAAGACGTTTCGCAGGCCACCCTTGGAGTGGTTTGAGCACCAAGGCTGGAGTGACCCACGTGAAGTGGGTTGGAGGAGCCCATGGTCAGGGTAAGAATAGTGCAGGGCCTTTTATAGCTTTGGCTGGGACAGGAAGGAAGCGTGCAGGCGTCGCTTGGCGACTGAAGCAAACCAGAGCCCTTTTCCCCGCCTTCCTCGCATGCTCCCCCGTGTGTGAACTGGGCTCATATGATGGGGCATGTGGCTGCAAGAAACCACAGCTTCTCCTTTGGAGGCTAGGGGCTCTGGAGGATGACGCTGGTGCTGCTGCTGTTGCTTATGCTGCTTCCCAGCAACATCCAAAACAACCTCTGCTGACACCAAGTCACACTAAAGCAGTCCATAGCAATGCCAGAAACACACAGGGATATGTATGTGCATGCACACAGTTAATACACACACATGCACACTTTTCAATGTGGCATTCTCACTTTGAGATTTTTCCCTTATCCCCAAGGACCAGAGAAAGTTATTATTATTATTATTATTATTATTATTATTATTTCTATCTTTCCGCCTCTCCCAATGGATCGAAGCGGGATCACAGCAAGGTTAAAATTACAATTACAGTATTGCAGCATTAGTTACTGCACCATTAAAACCAGAGTTAAAAAAATAAAAGCATAAAAGCATAAAAGTATAAAAATCTAAAAACATTAACATCAACCAATCACAGGGTCAGCTGGTCTCGTTCCATACTAGTGGTCTTCATAGGAGGTCAGGAGGATAAGCACGGTGGAAGAGCTCTGTCTTTACCACCTTCTTAAAGATTTCTAAGGATGTAACAAGGTGGGCCTCATCTGGGAATCCATTCCAAAGTCTAGGGGTAGCTATACTGAATGCCTTTAGGGAAGTAGAAACATGTTTGGATGCTGGTGTCTCCAACAAGTTCTTCCCACTTGTTATAAGAGTGCGGGGCAGATTGTATAAGAAGATGCGTTCCCATAAGTAACCCTGACCCAAGCCATGTAGGGCTTTAAAGGTGATAACCAACACCTTGTATTGTGCCCTGAAGCTAATTGGGAGCCAGTGTAGATCTTTCAAAATGGGTGTTATATGGTCAGGTCTCGAAGAACTAGTGACCAACCTGGCTGCCGCATTTTGCACTAGTTGGAGCTTCCGAACTTGGGACAAGGGTAGCCCCATGTAGAGCGCATTGCAGAAGTCGAGACGAGAGATTACCAGAGCATGCACTACAGCTTCAAGGTACCAACCGAAGCTGGTACCAAGCACTTCTGGCCGTCGCATCCACTTGAGATGACAAGCGTAGAGATGGGTCCAGAAGTACTCCCAAACTGCGAACTTCATCCTTCAGGGGAAGTGTGACCCCATCAAGGAGTGGTGGACAAATTTCCCTTCCCGGACCTAAGGAACCTATGGCAAGTACCTCCGTTTTCCCTGGATTCAGCTTGAGTTTGTTTTTCCTCATCCAGCCCATTACTGACTCAAGGCAGGGATTCAGAGGGGAGAAGTCATCCTTAGTCACTGTAGCAGTCGGGGACATAGAGAAGCATATTTGGGTGTCATCAGCGTATTGATAACCCTGCGCCCCATGTCTCAGGATGATCTCTCCCAGCAGTTTCATGTAAATTTTAAATAGCATGGGGGACAGGATGGCGCCTTGGGGGACACCAGATGTCAGCTCTTTTCTAGAATCGCAGCTGTCCCCCAGCATCACCATCTGGAACCTTCCCGAGAGGTAGGATCGGAGCCACTGGAGCGCAGTGCCCCTAATACCCAACTCCCTCAGGTGCTCCAGAAGGATACCATGGTTGATGGTATCAAAAGCCGCTGAGATGTCCAAGAGCACTAACAGGGTCACACTTCCCCTGTCTGTGCCCAGATGGAAGTCATCGATTAAGGCAACCATGGGCGTCTCCAGTAGTCCAGGTTGAAGGAACCCTGCTGAGTCTTGGGGCAGACTCGGACGGAGCTCTTGGTGTGGCGTCTGCTGGCCTTGTGGGTTGGCACCAACAACTATGGGGGGAAAACCTCTCCTGATCTCTGGAGGTCCCAAGGGGTGACTCTTGACCAACTCCCAAATTCCATTTTATCTGATTTGTCTTCTGCCTTCTTCATCCCCAGAACTGGGGTACAAAGAGATACGCAAAATCAATACAGCTACAGACTGAAAAACAAGTGTGTTGTTGCCTTCCATAAGCTGGAAATGCCTTGCCACTGGGCAATTGCAAAGCCAGCATGCTACCCTCTCCATGGACCCCTCGCCTTTCAGGGCCAGCCCTCCTTTCCAGCCAGAGGCATCCGAGGCCATGGAGCCAGGAGTGGCCAAAGGGCTCCTCCACGTCCTTCAGTCCTGGGGGTCTCTCTCCAGGACTGTGGCCACTGCAAGAAGGAGAGGAGGCACCTTGTTTTTGTCTTCCAAGTCACTTGATGCTCCCGAAAGCAGAAGCAGACACACATTGCTGTTATTTTCGACGTCCACATTCTCTGCGCTGTTAACCACAGAGTGGCTGTGGCAGTTGCCAGCATAAAGACACTCTGTGCTACTCTTGTAGTGATTGTTGTTGTTGTTGCTGTTGTTGTCGTTGCAGCTACAGAATTCTGGAGCCCAGCTCCAGCTCAGCACCATCCACCTCGGCTCTCCTGTCCTTCAATGGGCATCCATTGCCTAGCAAGCCTCTGCCACCTTGCTGGGCCCACGAAAGTGGCATTCATTGCCTGGCAGCAAGGCTGGGGAGAGAAAGGCCAGTGGTAGCCACAAAATGGCCACTTTGTATAGGCATCTTGGTTGCAAGAGGAACGGCAAGGAATCCTCACGACTCTGAGGTGACTTTACAAACAGAAGACCATGGCCTAAAACCCATTCTCAGCATTTAATACATTGGGTTTGCCTCTGTGTTGACTCACAATCAATGGCGAATGCAATGGCGAGGCAGCCTGCTGGGGAAGTGTGCCAGGTGCATGCCCATGCTATCGCCACCAAGGCATGATGTCCCTCTGAGCCCAAATGTCACAGCCCAGCCATGCATCTCTTCTGTTAAGACTGGCACACCCTTGATCCCACAAAAAACACTGGTGCAAGGCAGAGTGTTGGTTTGGTTGCTGGGAAGACTGTGGAGCAGAGAGGCTGGTTTCTCTGTGTGTGAATGGAGCCAAGGCTGCTGAGTGGAGGATAAACAGCATCTTCCGCCGCAGTTATGTAACATGATGTTGACGCGCTGCCCTCGAACATCATGTTCTGCAAGAAAACCTTATCTGCAAACCACAGGAGAGCTTTCAAGGAAGGAGAGCTAGCAATTATGAGGGGCACTGAGGCAGAAAGGGGCACCGGAAGGGGGGGGCGGCCATGGGACCTAGGAGCCGAGAGCAGAAAGGGTATGGGGGGGGGGGGGGGGGGGCAGGGGGAAGGTGCATGGGAGGCCGGCTTCCCTGTGAAACAGGATGCAGCTGCAGTAAACATTTGCAGCCAGAGCGGGTGCTTCCTCTGCCTGGCTGGGCCACGACTTACCTCCCGGATTGGGCCCAGTGGCAGCTGCAAGCAGGAGCAGGAGCAGGAGCCTGGCATGGCCATCATCAGGATGGCACAAGGAGTGCCAGCTCCAGGGCCAGATAGTCACAGTGCCCACTTAAGCCTTTTCCCCAACAGAGCCCACCTATGCATGCTTAGTCCCCTGGTCTGGACTCCTTTCCTTCCCATTTGGTATCCAATGGAAGAGAACCAGGATCAGGACCTCCTCAGCCCCCAGAAGACCTTGGGAAAGTTGCCTTTTGGGATTGGAACTCCCAGAAGCCCCCTGCCAGTGGCTGAGGAATTCTGGGACTTCCAATCTGAAAAAGATAGCTTTTCCAGGCTCTGGCACCAAGACTGGACAACTGGACAAGAAAACCAATTGCACAGTGTATTCTGAGGTGCCCAGAGAGGGCCATGGCATGCCCTCCCAGTCTTCCAGCTTTGGAGCCCCAGCCTCAGCTTTGTTTCCTGGCCCCAGGACCATTGCAGGAGGCCCTTCTCGCCCTTCTCTCTGGCCCCCAAACACTGTCCTTCAGGGGCCAATGGAGGGACCAGGTGGCCACAGGTGGACCTGGCTGGAGAGAGCCAGGCCAGCCTCTTCAACCTTGCAAAGGGCCAAAGGCCAGCAAAGGGAGTTCCTGGGTTTGTTTTGACACAGAGACACAGAGAGAGAGGCGTGGAGAACATCTGGGCAGCGCTGTCTGTCGGTGGCCAAGAGAAGGACGCCTCCTGCTGGCCAGGCTCCGGCCAAAGAGCCTCTCACTCTGCCCCCCCCCAATGACCAGGCACGTCCTCCTTTTCCAGGACACATCCTCCATTTCAACCTTCTGTCCAGGCGGAATTCCAAAACGGTCCTGTATTTCGAGTATGACAAAGAAGCATGAATGCAATGGCAAGGCAGCCTCCTGGGGAAGTGTGCCAGGTCCATGCCCATGCCATTGTCATCACCACCCCAGAAAAAGTGGATAGCTGCAGTATTTGCAGCCAATTGGTGTGATGCCAAACTGGTGGCGTTGGACCTTGGCTTTGAACCCTCTGCAGCCAGGAGAAACACACGGCTCCCCATTCTCATGCTTCTCCCCATGCCACTTCAATAAGACAGAAGAGCTGCAGGGAAGAAGAACACATTCTGCATTATTAAACACACTTCACCCAAGATTATTAATATCTAGTAGCAGCCGGGATCGAGCTTATTCTGCACATGCTGCAAGGTCCAGCAGTTTCTGAGCAGCCACCCAGAGGCTCAGCTCTTTGCATTTGGAACTGGGGAGTGCTTCAGCAAGCAATTTGGGATGATCTGGGCAAGGCAATGGGAGGGCAAGGGAAAGGGCATGGCTGCTCAAGTGCCACCGGAGGACATGCCCAGGCAGCCCTATTGTGGGGAAGGGGTGCAGACCCACAGTAACACCAGAGAAGACTGCAAGTGTTTAGGAGGAAATGTGTTTGTGAGGTAAAGCAAGGAGAGCCAGAGGACACTGCGAGGCCAGGATTCGAATCCCACGCTGCCATGGTCAACCTACTAGATGACCTTGGGCAAGTGACACACTTTCAGCCTCAGAGGAAGGTAAAGGCCTCTGAGCAAATCTTGCCAAGGAAACTGCATGACCTTAGGGTCACCATAAGTCAGAAACAGCTTGAAAGCACACAACAAGAACAAGAACAAAAAGGGAAAGTTCCTTGGTGATGCCCAGAGCATCAAGGAACAACATTTGTAACAGATCAAACAAGACTGGCAGAGCTGCCATTATCACCTGGTGACTCAGCCCAGTTTGACACAAAACCTTCCCATTTGCTGTGTTTCACAAATGAGGGACGACACTCAATCTAGGAAACTTTAATTTCCAACTATGCTGCCAATGAAACCTGCGTTTAAAAGGTGCCCATCGTCACTTTGCTATCATTCTGACAGTTACTTCTAAGAGTAAGAGGAGGACCAAGACAAGTTCACAGAGCTCCGTTTAAGACAGCAGATCATCCAGGGATGTGAACATTTGAGAGGCATGGCTTTCCATGTGCATCATTTGGAGACTCTGCCTGCCAAGGGCCCTCAACCAAAAAACCTGCCCTTGGGCATCCTGACCTGGCAGACTTTACAATTCACCTCTGCCAAGCCTACATTCCTGGGACCTGCCACTGAAGAAGGGGATGATGGTTTAAAGTGTGCAACAGTGCAGATTCCGGGGAGGAAGATATCCAAGACCAGGCAGATGGTCTCCCAGAAGAGCCTGTGGCTGCAATCCTCCTTCTATGTTGAAATACCAGCAGACGTTTTACACCTGCGGCTGCCCTCTTTTTGGAGATGCCACAAGGGCAGCCTCCTGTTTGAGTCTGTGCTAGCCCTGGAATAAGCCACGGCACAACACTCAGTGGGCTGCTATGGAGGTCCGCTCAGTGTGGTCCTTCCAGGCGGGTGGGAAGAACACACATCTGTACCACCGGCTGTGTGACTGGTTGTGCAACAGCAAGCTCCAGTTGTGCAGCCTAGTTAAGATGGTGTACCTGTGTGTTGCAGAGGATCTTGGCCTGTGTTTGCTGCTTGGGTGACAGAGGAGGAAAAGGAGGATGATGAGGAAAGAGCAGCTTCTGGAGCAGGGGGACCTCCCTGAGACCATGCCAGCCCTCTTGACCCTCACCCCCAGGCCACCCCTGGCCACTTGGCAGCAGCAAAAGGCTCTGCTCTGGGCCCCACAACAAACTCCAACTCCCAGAATTCCATAGCATTGAACCAGGGCAGTTAAAGCCATACCAAACTAGGTTATTTCTCCAGTGTGGATACAGCCCAAGTGACCCTTCTTGCCCAATGCTGTCCGCGCTGATTGGCAGCAACACTTCTGGGGTCCCACTCCTGCGTGCGGATGCTTCCAGAATTTGGATATTGGTCTGTTTCTTAGGCACAAGGCAAAGCTTTGGCCTCCTCCATAGGGAGACTAAGAGCTGGATTCCAGCAGAGAGATTCCCGTACAGAGATATTTTTAGCTTACTGGGCTCCTGAAGAGACAGGGAACAGCTGCTGCTGCTGACGTCCTTCTCACTCACTTCCCAGGATCCCAAAGCAAGAAAGAAAATGCAGCCTGGAATCTCATTCTCTGTATCCCTCTCCTGTGAAAGCAGAATGCCAGACCAACCCAAACACCCTCATTTGCACAAACTGTTTCATTTCGGCTTTTGCACGGTTGAAATTGCAACTTGACTTGCACCAAAACAAAGCAAGGCTGGCAGCAGCAGGAGCAGCAACGGTAAAACCTTTGTCTGAATAGGTACAGTTTCAGAGTCAGTTGTGTGGGTCCAGGCCCAGAGGGGCTTCCTTGTCCCTTTTGTGCCACTGTTTGTCCTTGGAGCAGGGCTCTGCCTTATCGCTGCCGCCGCCACCAGGAGGGCTCGGCCCATTCATTCATATTTGCACAATGGCTTTGGGAATGTGAGAAGGTGTTATGTAAGCGCCAAGGGCCTGTCACTGCTGCGGCTTCTTTCCAGGTCACCTGGATTAGCTTTCTTGCTCTGTGTCTCCGTGAGAACTGGATCACAACCATATGCGGCTTGGAGGAGTGCATGCGCCCGTCACATGGGTGTGCGCTTTGCAGAGCGCTTGTACATGGCATCCCCTGCCAACCCCGTCTGTGCCCTGAGAAGGAAATGGTGCCTTGGCATTAGAGGACATCCAGCACTTCCCATTTCATGCATCCTCACCGCAGAGGCAGCTTTGGGATTATGGAGATTTTCCCTGCAAGCCAAAGAAGTGGGATCCTACGCAGCAACCTTTTCCTTGGGGCAAACTTCTGTTCCCACACATCTGCATTCTCAGCCCCCAATTCATAGGGTTGCCAGGTTATATAATAATAATTATTTATACCCCGCTCTTCATCCAAAAGGCTATCAGAGCGGCTTACAAACTGTTAATTAGACATTCTTCCTGGAAAGCACATTTTGGCATAAGTGAAAGATAGGCACTTCAGCTCTTTGCTTATTCTGCATCTCATACTGAGGGTCAGAAAAGTACCTTCCATTTTGCAAAAACAGACTGGGAAAAGATGGGCACCGTTGCTTTTCTTTGGACTGCAGCTCCTAGCATTCCCCAACCAGCATGGCTGGAGCAGCCAAGTAAAGTAACATTGGCAGACTCTCTCTCTATGTCTCTGTTCTTTCTTCCTCTTTCCTCAAAAGATATTTCTAGGCCTTAAGACTGAACAGATGAAGTGGAAAAAGCATGCTTAACAAAGCTTCCTCTTCCCTCCTTGGGGCCAGGAGACGCAGAATTAAGTGTTTGCAAAACCCAAGTAATTTATGTGTTCATCTGATTAATTAGCAGAATGTCTGGACCACTTCCCTGAGTTTTGTTGAAACGGATGGAGGATCCAGAATCCCCTGGGATGAAGAGGTTTTGCTTTTAACTGAAGCACAAAGCGTTGCACACAGTCCAGATTCCATTCGAGCCAGCATGGTTTGCGTGTTGAACGAGGAGGACTCTAAGGGGTCTGGGTTTAAATCCCCTCTGAGCAAATCATCCTCTTTCAAGTCTCAGAGGAAGGCAATGAGGGCAAAGCTCCTCTGAATGGCTCTGGCCAAGGAAACCCAGTCACATGCTTGGCATGAATCAGAGTCATCTTGAAGGTGCATAAAAACAACAACAGATCCTGTCCTACTTTCAAGGTCCAGCATCGGTGTGTTTGGCTTTTTATGACTGGGAGGGAGATATGGGGGGCAGGTGGGTTTCATATTTGGGGGGAGGCATTGCAATATATGTCCTGGGAGGGAGAAGAAAGGAGCTGGACATGCTGTGCCCACGGATGTCCCAGGCGGCAGGACCGAGCCAGTCAATGTTTAACCAGGGATTATCGTGGTGGAGGGAGAGGCCTAGGAGAACACCAAAGCTGCCCAAAGGAACGCCTGATAGCAATCAACCTCTCCAGCACATTCCCTAAGCAAAAAAGGTCAGAGGAGCAATGTTGGCAGAGACTGTTTACTTTGGCTCTCTTTGGCTGAGAGAGAGAACAGAATGTCCCTGTCCTTACCTGAGGGGTCTCTACCTGGCCCTTGGGGGGCATAGGGGGCTCTCCTGGACCTGGGGCAGCGATGGCACCTCACCTGGGAGCTACTACAAGTGCTCTGGAAGTCTTGAGGCATCTGCCCTGGCCTTTGGATGGGCAGCTCTGTCAGGGTGCCAGCCTCCAGATGTCTCACCGCTGCTCAGTGCTGCTGGACACTCAGCCTGCCCACGGTTTGGGATTGGAAGCATGGGCCTGAGGTCCAAAAGGGTATCAGCCAGGATGGAGAGGGGGCTTTTGGGTCTTGATCCAGAGGTTACCTCGCTTGCCATGCAGAGCCCACAGAGGTTTCTGTCCTGCTCCGCAGCCCCAAGGCTAATAGATTGTGCCAAGGACCCCTAACCCTGGTCCAAAAGAGAGGCTACCTGTATGAAAGTGTGGGCTTTAAACATGGAGGGTTGTTTTGTCTCAAAAGCTAAGCTGGCATTGGCACTGGAGACGGTGCTGGCTCTCTGCTGCTTCCTTTTGTTTCAGTGCCAATGTTACTTTATGGTTTTACTGACATGGTGCTTTTGCTGCTTTTATCAACAGCGTGAGCCGTCTGAGTGCCACAGGGCAGTAAAAGTGCTCAATGAACTCCCCATAAATTATCTTCATGTTGTCAGTGGCTCACTTCAGGCAGATGCCTTTGTGTCTTGTGTGTGTGTGTGTGTGTGTGTGTATTGTGGTGGTTGCAGACCCAAGTCTGTGCAAACAGCCTCACCCACAAACACACTCTGCCCCGAGTTGCACTTCACACAAGAAATGGCAGCATTTGCAGGAGGAGACGCAGGGTTTTAAAAGGCGCAGGGATTCCTGTCTCGTCTCCAGAGATGTTATGAGTGACAATGGCAGTGAAAGTACACCTGGGTGTGTGTGTGTATATATGTGTGTTTCTGTGCTAGAAGAATGCTGGAGAGAGGCCAGGGTTCACCTGGAGTTACTCTGATTTCACCCAAAGACAAGAAGATTGGCAGCAAGATGGAGGAGTTTGTGCCACCCGGTTGGACTCAAGATGGTGAACCCTGGAAGATTTGGGCAAAAGGTTCCCAGGAGAGATCACTTTTTCTCTGATCTAATTTGCAGATGTTGCCAGGATGCTGGAGCTGTTTCTTCCCAAGCAATGAACATCAGACGGAGAACTGCAGAAGACGGCAACAACTTGGCCTTCATCTGGCAGCATTGGCACAACCCAGAGGTTGCTGTGGTTGTTGTTTTGTGTGGGTCCCACTGTCACTCTTGGCCTTCTTCACAATACAGGTTGATAGCACTATGACAGCCATGGTTATGTCCTACGGATCCCTGGATTTTGCTGTTTCTTTGGGTATTTAGGCTTCTCAGCCTTACCAAACAACAGGCCTTGGGGTTTCATGGGATACAGCCGCGGCCATTAAAGTGGGATCCAAGGGCTGCAACTGTGCCATGCAAAAGCGGTGCCCGCGAATGGCTCTCTGCCTCTCCTCCTTTACTCACAATGTTCCCAGGGCAGGCTGGCACATCTCTCTCCCTTCAGTGCCAACCTCATTGCACTTGAGGTGAGCAGGCAAAACAAGGCGGCACCAAATCAAACCATTCTTGGGCGGCTGCGGCAAGAGAACAACAAGTCCTGGCCTCGGTACTGATCTCAAGTTACCCGTTTTGCAATCAGCCGCTCCAAAGCCCAGATGGCACTTCGGGCGGTGCCATGGGTGAGGTGGGTTGGGCTCTTTGTTTCTGCCATCATGACTTTCCCTGTGCCTTGCCAGACGCCAAAGAACCAGGCCTGGAAAAACATTTCCTTCCATTTCTCTGGCTTCTCTGCTTCACCTTGCACCTCGGCTCAGTAACTCCACGTTAGTAGACCCAAAAGCACAAACACACACAACACGACACACAGACAGCCTGGGCCATGCACAACATTGCACCTCTCTGACCAATCTTTGCAGATGCCAGTTAGCAACACCTTCAAAGCACAATGAGGCGTGGGGTCCAGAGCAGATACAACAAATTCCAACTCCAAAAATTCCATAGCTTTGAGCCAGGATGCTGAAAAGTAGTGCCAAACTGGGTTATATCTCCAATGTGGATGCAACCTCTGTTTCTTCCCTTCATGACTGCAGTGACCAAGAAGGATCTGGACCTGAACTGGACCCCCTTTTTCTCCTTGAAAACCCCCAACAGAAACCAGGTCAAGTGGAAGTAAAGGCTGCAAGAACAACATTGGCACCGCATCCGTCTTCATTCAGTGCCGCCAAGCCCACTCTTGTGGGGTAAAGGGCTCCGGCGGAGGTAAAGTGCATGCCAAGCGTGGATGATTTGCTTAAGAACTGTTTGCCCTTGCTGAATTAAAAAACCGCAGCCTTGTGGAATGATATGATCCTCTTATATAACGCGGTGCTGCGAGGCGGGCCAAAAAGGAAACACGGCTATGCGATGCAAGCCCCCTCCGCTTGTAAGAAGGCAAAGGAGTGTGGTCTCCAGCCCATGAAGCCCACAAGCTTCAACGTTTTCGGGGCGCATCACAATCCTCCTGGCCGTCCCTTTGCACCCACTGCCTTCTTACATAAGAGGGTGAAATTGGGAACATTCTTCTCTGTTGATCTCAGTTTTTGTTTTGCTCTGTTCTTCAGAGCTTCCTCTGCAGTCCTTGTCGGCTTCCTCCATCTCCAAGCCAAGTCAGGTCAGCAGCCACATTCGTTTCCTGAAGGCTTGGGGCGGATTGTGTGTGTTTGTGTGTTATCTGTGTTTATGTGTGTGTTTGCAGGATCCAAAAGACCCATGGAAAGGATGCAGCCAGAGAACCAGCAGCAAAAGCAATTGAGACCCTGGGGTCCTGGACGTTGCCCACCTTTCTGCGCCTCATTTCAAAACCATACCATCCATGTGCTGCTCCAACACACGAAGCTGATCTTTGCACTCAAAGGAGAAAATGCAGCTGTAGACATGGCCTCTCCGGTGCCAGCCCCCTTCATTGCCCAAAGACCACAATGCAGAAAATATTCTGGGGGCCATGATTGACCACAAGTTGAACATGAGTCAGCAGTGTGATGCAGCAGCTAAAAAGGCCAATGCAATTTTAGGCTGCATCAATAAAAGTATAGTGTCTAGATCAAGGGAAGTAATAGTGCCACTCTTTTCTGCTTTGGTCAGGCCCCACCTGGAATATTGTGTCCAGTTCTGGGCCCCACAATTTAAAAAGGATGTTGAGAAACTGGAGCCATGTGTCCAAAGGAGGGGAACCATGAAGCGTTATGAGGAACGACTGAGGGAGCTGGGGATGTTTAGCCCGGAGAAGAGAAGGATAAGAGGTGATATGATAGTCCTGTTTAAATACTTGAAGGGATGTCACATTGAGGAGGGAACAGGCTTGTTTTCTGCTGCTCCAGAGACTAGAACGCGGAACAATGGATGGAAGCTGCAGGAGAAGAGATTCCAGCTCAACATCAGAGGAACTTCCTGAGAGTAAGGGCTGTTCGACAGTGGAATATATTCCCTTGGAATCTCCTCCTTTGGAGGTTTTTAAACAGAGGCTGGATGGCAATCTGTCAATGGGATGCTCTGAGTGAGAGTTCCTGCATGGCAGAAGGGGGTTGGACTGGATGGCCCGTTTTGGGGTCTCTTCCAACTCTACGATTCTATGATTGCTCTTTTAATGCAAAGTAACCATAAAAACCCCTTCCTCTCCACCGATCCGAACACAGCTGCCGTTGCAAACCTCAATACCAAGAGACGCACCCTCCTGAGGCCTATCCTCCGACAGAAGTTCTGGTAAAAAAACACACTAACAAAATGATCTTCTGCTGGCAGAGAGAGCCGTGTTCATCTTCTGCAGCCAAAACAAAGAAAGGCAAAACAAGAACAGCCAAGAATTTCTGTAGCTCCTTAAATGCCAACAAATTTAGCGATTGCATAACACTTTGAAGGTTGTTTTTGCCACTCCCTGAAGAAGGGTTGCCTATCTGGTGAGCATATTAAAGGCACATGTTTCTGGCAGCTCCGATGAGGAGGGAATGGGACATTCTTTCTTCCAAAGTCAAGGCCCTGGATCTGAAGACGGAGAGGCCTTTGTTCGGGAACATCGGTCATTGTGAGGAAAGGGCAGTGGACCCAGGAAGGAAGCCACCCTTCCATCCTTTCCAGGAGAGCCAATGGATCCTTTGGAGCTCAGGCCAGCCATAGGAAAGACCAGGGAACATGCAAGCGCCTACGGGGAAGTCTTAAAAGTCCTTCTTTGAGGTGCACACAAGGGAACTTCTTAGCAAACAGCAGGGAAGGCAGCCAGACAGATCCTACGGCATTAAAAATATCCCACCCTCAGATATCTTTGGCCAAGTGCGTTCTGAGATCCCTGTTTCAATAAGGAATATCTATTGGACTGCATGTATCTCACAACCCCGCAATCCTTCAGGGTGCAGCTTCTAAAGTGCTAGCCCAGAGACCCTGCTTTTTAAACCTGTGAGAGCTGTGTGGGATCCTGTTCCTAAGTGGAGCCCAAACACTCTCTTGGGCACTCTCCACAGCCGTTGCCTTGTGGCCAAGCGGTCTGTACTTGTGCATGTATGGGATGGGTCTCCCTTTCCCCTTGTACTGGAGTGTTGCTTGGCCAAAGGAGCCGCTCACATGGACCGTGGTGCTCCTCCAATGCTCACCAGGGACCTCTCTCACAAGGCCAGAGGTAGTGGCAGATGCACAAGGAGGGACCATGCCCTTTTCGCAGAGGAGGGTGGACTTTCTCCCTGCCCAGTCCACTCTTGGGAAGGAGATCTGGTCCCCAAGGACCTTCCTGAGTCAGACTGCATGGCCTTGTGGGAGGCAAAGGAGAAAGGTGAGTCAGGTTGTGGATCCACCACCGCATGGTCCTTGAACCTGTTTCCAAAACCAGTTTGCTCTTGTCTCCACCTTCTCCTCCTCCTTCTCATCTTCCATCCACATAGAGGTCCAGTCACGGAATTGTGGTTGGAAGGGACTCCAAGAGCCATGCAGTCCAACTCCATTCTGCCATGCAGGAACACAAGGCTCAAGCACCGCAAGAAGTGGCCACCCAACCTCTTGAAACGAAATGGTGAAGGAGAGGCCACCCGGCAAGGCAGCCTGTGGTAGGGTTGAACAGCTCTTGCTCTTAATAAGTTCTTCCTAAGGTCAATGTGGACTCTCTTTTCTTGCAACCTGAATCCATTGGCTCTGGCCTCTGGAGCCTTAGAAGGAACCTGGCTCCATCTTCTCCAGGAACTTCCCTTCCCTGCTTCCATTTGCTGGGAAAGGGCGCCCTCCTGTGGCCACCAAGAAGCAGCAATTGGGCATCCCACAATCATTTCCATCTCTGCCTCTCCCTGTAGGGAACAAACCCATTAACAAGACCAGTTAAAAAGCATTAATTAAAACATGCAGCAGTCTTAAAAGCTGTCAAATTCGAACGTGCATTCAGCTGCCCACTCTCTTCCGGAAGGCCATTCCACCCTAAAGGCACCATCCTCTCCCACCTGATCTTGGAAGCTAATCAGGGTCATCTCTGGTTAGTCCTTGGATGGGAGACCACCAACAAATGCCAAGTGCTGGAGGCTCTATTTCAGGGGAAGGAACTGGCATAAATCACCTCTGAGGATTTCTTATCCTTAAAAACTCTCTGGAATTTGCTGTGCAGAGACAGTAGCAGGGGTGATTTTTGCTGTCCCAGAGCGGAGGGCATGAACCCTTATTGGGGCCATAACCCCAATGCTGCCCCACCAAGATGCACATCCCACTGTCCCTTCTGTTCCCCATCCATTCGTGGGGCACAAGGTGTGCCAGGGAAGGAGGGCTGGGTACCCAAGGAGACTCTGCTGGCCCCTTGGGCATGGCTTTGCTTCTGCTGGAACTCCCCAGTGCTGCTTTAAAGGCAGAAGGGTGGGCAGGTGCCTGTTTTAATGCCATTCTTTCCTTCCAGCTCCAAATAATCCCTGCCCCAGCTATCATCATCCATGAAGCTGCATAACAAAGACAGGGAGGCAGGGAAGTGCTGACCATGTTCCTTCAGAGCCAAGGAGAGAACTGGATGCCACAGACAAGGTCAGCCAGCAGCACAGAGCCAAGCGTCTTTGCTTCAACTGCCAGCTGGAAAGAGGGGCCAAGTCAAGTGTCCAAGGTGGAGGTCCAGCTCCTGAAGGAAAGCAGCAAAAAGAACATTTTGCACCACATCAAATGCCATGCCAGCCCTGGCTGAGAAGGTGGCAGGATGCAGGAAGGGCCTTCGCCAGCTGACCTCAGGTCAGGTAATGTGGGCCGGTCCATTTGCAGCACCTGGGGCTTCAGCCTTACACCTTCTGCAGCCTGGTCCTGCGCTGGCTTCCTTGGCCCAGGCTCTGCAAATCCTGGCCCACTGGCCGCCAAGGACAAAATATGTTCCCAAAGTGGGCCATGGTTTGCCATGAAGGCATCTTGTTCTGTTCAGGGAAGAGAGGAGAGAAGGGAGCTCAAACATTTGCAGTTTCTGTCTTAGGGCTGTTTCACACCACTAAAGTATAGTGCTGGGATTCCACTATACAGTAATGGCCACAGCTTCATCCTATGGAATCCTGGGGTTTGTAGTTTGGGGAGACATGAGGGCTCTGTGGCAGAGGATTCTTAATGCTCCTCCTAACCTAGGATTCCATGCCATGGCAGTCAAAAGTGTGTGGTGTGAAAGGGCCCTCAGCTAAATTCCATGACTCTTACTGCTGCGTCAGGTGCTCTCTGCTTGGAGCCCGTCCTGCTCACAGCCGTGGAGAAAAGGGGTAGCCTCTTTCAGGCTGGTCCTTCCAAGCCAGGGCCCTCCAGGACCCCCACTTTGTCCCCTGCCAGGCCTTCAGCTGAGAGCAGCAGCAGGGAAGGGCTCCCGGTGGGTGTCACAGTTATTTCTGTGATGTAGGGCCTGCCCCCAGGGTTGCTTCACCAGGCAACAAGGGTGGCCTCCCCCTGCTCCCAAAGCCAGGGCCATGATGGTGGGGTGACAGCCCTTCCTCCTCCTCCTCCTCCTCCTCCTCCCTGCACCCCACCTACCCTCCTTCCTTCCTCCCTCCTTCCCTCCCTCTGTTCTTTTGGGGTGATGGCATATAGGGAGGAGGCCTGAGGATGGTAGTGAGACCCCTCGGCATGGCCGTCTGAGGCAAGTGTTTCCTCCAAGGAAGCATGGAGAAGTATGAGACCATCCTCACAATCGGCCAGGGCTCCAGTGCAGAGGTCTTCCTGATGCGGGATACCAAGACCAAGGAGCTCTTTGCCGTGAAAAAGGTCAAGACCATCCCGGGCAAGCGGCTGCGGGACAAGGAGGCCGTCCTGCGGGAGGTGGCCATCCTGCGACAGCTTCGGCATCCCCATGTGGTGGCCTGCCACGACCACTTCCTGGACTCGGGGGGCTCCTACGTCTTCATTGTCCAGGAGTACTGTGATGGGGGCTCCCTGGAGGAGCACATTCGGGGCCAGAGCAAAGGGTCGCACTTCCCAGAGGGCACGGTCATGCGCTGGTTTGTTCAGCTGGCCATGGCCGTCCAGTACATCCATGCCCTGAAGATCCTCCACCGGGACATCAAATCCTCCAACGTCTTCCTCACCCAGGCCCGGATCCTGAAGCTAGGTGACTTTGGCATCTCCAAGGTGATGGACAGCACGGCTGACCTCGCCAGTACCTTTGTGGGCACCCCTTACTACCTGAGCCCCGAGCTCTGTGAGGACCTTCCCTACAGCTCCAAGGCCGATGTCTGGGCCCTGGGCTGTGTCCTCTTTGAGATGTGTGCCCTCCAGCCGCCCTTCCAGGCCCTCAGTCTCCTCGGCCTCTTCGCCAAGATTGTCAAGGGCCGCCAGGGCCCCGTTCCCAAGTGCTACTCCATCCCCCTCCATGGCCTGATCTGCGCCATCCTGCAGAAGGACCCGGAGGAGAGGCCCTGCGCCACCACCATCCTGGCCTTCCCTTACGTCCAGGAGCACCTCAACCGATTCATCTTCCAGCAAGGAACGCCAATCCCCAAGAGCCGATCCCCACAGCCAGAGGTCTTCCAGGATGGAGATGGCGGCAAGCTCACTTGGCCCCCAGGGCCGCATGCGGTGGGATGTGCGGACGGCCAGGCCTTGGCTCTGGGGTCGGATCCACTGAGTTCCCAGCTGCAGCGTCATGACCAGGAGGAAACCTGGAGCATCTCCACAAGTGGTTCTCATTACTCGGCAGATTTTGAAGACACAGGTTCTTCCTATGCCAGCTGCAGCTCAGAGGAAGACGCAGCCTTCTGCACAGCAACCGCCATAGGGACCCTGACGGAGGAGGAGGAGACGGGTAAGGGGCCAGGTATGCAGGTGTATATCCATGGTGAGAGTCTGCATGCCTCCCACTGCTCTGGGCAGGGAAAGCAATGGGACCTGGAGGATAAGCAAGCAGTGGGAATGAGGGGAAGAGGGAGGGAGAAGGGCTGCAGCTTAGTAGCAGAGGCCTACTGTATATACTCATGTATAAGTCTAGAAATTTAGGTTAAAAAATTGACCCCAAAAACCTGAGTCGACTTATCCATGGGTCAATGTAAATATTGTATCTTAACTCTTATTTAAAAGAAGGAACCATCTCCTGATGAAATGCAAGAATATAACATGTGAAGCTCCCGGCCTCCTTTACTCTCTCATCCATCCAGTCTTAAGACTAAGCGCAAAGAGTTATGTCTGGTGGACTTTTCTAAGTTCTTTGACATTGTTTTGCTTTGCTTCATCTTTTAGATCCTTTGCTATATGCCCCTAATTTTTTTCCTTGACTAATTCACGGGTCATAGCAAAATCCATAATTTTGGTCCCCAAACCTGTCGGCTTATAGTCGAGTATATACGGTAGGTCTGCCTGCAGAAAGCCAGGTTCAATCCCCTCCATTGCCATGTAAAGCCAGGAAGGAGAAAATCCTCCCTGAAATTCTGGAGCCATGGCTGCTGCCCTTCAGAGTTGCCAGTATTAGGCCAGAGGGGTCAGTAACCAAGGCAGCTTCTCTGGTTCCTGACTGGCCCCGAGAACACCCAGGCCTAATCCTTCCATGCCTGCTTATCCGAAGTCCCATGAATCTAAAATAAACCTTTGTTGACCTGATCTCTCCCCACCCCCCAAATGCAGGCAGAGGGCCACCCCCATTTTGCAGAGACCCCTCTGCCCCAGCCTCCCATCCAGATGTTCCTAGGGAGGCAGCGGCCCCCAGAAGTGCAATCCCATCAGTTTTGTTGCAGATGGAAGTGTGCACTTCTCTTATGGTGACTCCCAAGCACTGCCATCCTCATAGATATCCAGCCATTGCCCTCCTCTATTGCAGCTTCTGAGAACGAATGTGGTCTGACCAGTTATCCAGATGACTTTGAAGAGTCTGAGGGCGACCCGCAGGAACCCCTGCCTGAATGTGACCCTGATAGTGAGCTTGACCGTGTCATGAAAGCGGTGAAGGACAGGATGCCCTCTCCCCCGCTGAGGGCCATGCAGAAGTCCAGAGGTAAGGCGATGCAGTCCCTCCAGACCCACCCACAAGATCCTGACCCTAAGACTGACAAAAGAAAAGCGAACTCACTCCAGGTCTCAGCTGTCTTTATAGGTACAAAGCCCAGGCTCTTATTAGGATTCAGCCCTGTGGAGAGCTCTTTTAAATCAGTGTTTAAAGCCTGGAGTTGATCTCCCAACCTACTGAGATGGGCCATGTCAATTTGCAGTCGTGCAAGTCCTCCATGAAACCAGAATACATAGCAAACTTTTCTGCCCTGTGGCTCACTTTGTAACACACACATGGAAGAGCCACACCATGCGTCCAAAGAGACAAACTGCAGCCCACTACAAACCCCTGCCCCATAAAGCTTGTATTTTAAGTTTCTACAAAAGAAACGTGGGTTGTTTTTTTGCAACAGACCCCCTGGAAATGTGTGCCTTTGTGTCCTTTACAGATGAAGATGCGTCTTGCGGAAGCGACAACGGCAGCTTCATCTCCAAGGATTTGGAGGGGCCCTCGGAGCTAGGATTGTGTTGGGATGACTGGGAGCGCCTGGAGGACTGCTGCCTGCTCCATCACTTAAACCTGGAGAGCAGCGAGGGAGAAGCAGGGTTCAGCACTGTGGCTGTGTGAGGGAGCCTGGGATGGGCACTAAGACGGTCCCTCCTCCTGGCAGAAGCAGGGGAAGAAGGGAGAAGGCCAGAGCATGCATCTCTGGCCAACCTGACCACTTGAAAAGAGCACTGTGGGCACAAGAGGCTCTCCCAGGCAAAGGGGCAGTGCAACTGCTTTATGTACCCTGGTTGCTCAGCCACACACTTACACATTAGGGCTGGAACTGAGTTCAATTCCTTGTGCAGACTGCAGTCATCTTCTTCCTCTGGCAAGAGAGGAGGAAGAGCCTTCGGAACCAGGCCATCAGACATCAGTGACCATATACTGAATTGCTAGTGACAAAAGATTAGCCTCATATGCTGACGTTAGTAAATGGTGGCACATGCATTGCACCCACCTTCCAATTCCCCATCAAGTCAGAAAGCCTTGTAAGCAACCCTCCTTCACATGCACAGTTCTGATTTCTTCCATGAATAAAACAGAGGAGATAAAAAGGCCTAATCAGTGAGAGCATTGGCAATGGTTGTCTGAATGGGGCGTGCAGCATAGGAATAAAGCCAAGACATTAAGAGCCAACAGGGTACTGTGGTCTGAATGCTGGTCTAGGACTTTGTGAATACAGGGTTCAGATCACCACTTAGCTCATGGAAACCCACTGGTAGCCTTGGGAAAGTCACCCTCTCAGCCTCAGAGGAAGGCAGTTGGAAAGCTCCCCAGAATAAGCCTTGCCAAGAAAAAACTATGAAAGGGTTACGATAAATCAGCTTGATTTATCATAGCATTGATACGTAGCAACAAAAGGCATTGAAGGTTTGGTTCTCCAGGTGCTTTGGGCTTGTTCCCAGAATGCCTGATCACTGGCCATGCTAGCTGGAGCTTCTAGGATATGGAAGTCCAAAACTTCTAGAGGACGAAGATGGAGAGGGATCCAGATGGGGAGACCCAACACACATTGTGGCCAATGGTCTGGTGAGGTAGGAGCTTCTCTCCCTGTCGCTTAATACTTCCCCATGGAATAGCCTAAAGGTCAGAGCCTGGTTCCCAACACATCTGCCCAGCCAGAGGAAAGGGAAGGAAATCCCAAAACCGAGTTTGGAACAGTTTTTATTTGTCAAAAAGGGGGCTCTGGGTGGGGCTCATCACCAGCGCTCCGGGGACTCAGCCGCTGCTCTGCTTGGCTGCCAGTCTCTTGTCTCTCTCTTCAGCAATGGTGAGGCGGATTCCCTTCCCACGAGGCAGGGAGATCCAAGGCTTGTTACCCTAGAGCAATCGAGAGGAGAGGGTTACAGGAAAAGGTCATTATGGGAGCCCAAAGACCCCTCTCTCCTATTTTCACCCAAGCAGAGCTAGATGACACTCAGCTCCACTCTTGTTCTGGGGGTTGAGCCAAAATAACCACAGGAGGAGAGCCTAAAGGAAGCCCCACTCAGGGTCCAACCCTACACATGCCCACCGGGCAAGGCATCCACAATGAGCTCCTGTTTGCTCGAATTAAGCACAGATAGGACTATTAATCTTTTAAAAAATACATTTTTAATGGAGCTGTAATCACCTATTCATATTATCACTTTCAAAATGCATATTATTGGATTTTAAAGTATGACTAACAAAGAAAACACACAGAAAGGAAAGAGACCATAAACTGACCCATTTCCAAAAACACAGTATCTCGAATTGTGGGATTACATATAAAGGACTGCCTTGATATCTAGTGGAATGTAGGGTTCATAAACATTCTGGGTGGTTTGTATCTGAAATTTACAGTATAACTAAAATCAGAAGACAGAATTTTGCAACCCTTTGCCAGGCAGATTCCACAAATGGCTGCCCACATCTACCTTCTACACAGAACAGGCCATAAAAGGTGGAAAGGGATTCTCCCCCCAAAATTGCACCAATTTGCCCCCCTGAACATCCCAAGAACATTTCCCACACCCCACAAATAGCCCCAATTACCTTGCCAATAACAAAGATGTTGGCCAGCCGGGTGGCAAAGCTGTTGCCATTGGCATCCTTCACATGGACAACATCAAAGGAGCCGGGATGCCTCTCCCGATTGGTGATAACACCGATACGCCCCAAGTTAGCCCCGCCAGTCACCATGCACAAGTTGCCTGAGGTGGGACAGAGAGGGGAGAAAAGATCAGAAGAGCCAAGTGGCCAGCCAAAGCCAAAGGTCCAGCCGACCAGTGAAGCCACAGCCCCTCGCTTGCAAGGGTGGTTTCCGGGGAGAGCCAATGCATCTAGCCTGGGGATTGTGCCGGTACCTGTATCAAACTTGATGAAATCTGTGATCTTGCCCGTCTCTAAGTCAATCTGGATAGTGTCGTTCACCTTGATGAGAGGATCTGGGTAGCGGATGGTCCGGGCGTCGTGTGTGACAAGGTGGGGAATGCCCTTGGTTCCCACAAAGATCTTCCTAACCTTGCACAGCTTGTACTGGAAACAGAGGGAAGGGGGGAGATAAAGAAAGGGAACTCCAAGCAGGGCCTTGGGGAAGAAAATCTGGTCGCCAGGCAGCATCCATCCCTGCCTGACAGTCATGAGTCTTTCCCCATTCTGAGCCTGGGAGGCTAACTACTTGGGACCTGGCAAATGGAAGATAGTGAACTCCAGAGCCCTGCATTTGCCTTTGGAGAAGGCTCAAGTGAACAAACTCCCATCACAAGTAAGTGCATCCCCAGAACTGCCAACAAGCTCATCTTTCCTATATTCTCCCTCCCATAGATTTAGGAACAAACTCACCCCCTCTTGGCCTATCTTTAGGGAGGGAAAGGAACATGCCCCAAGTTCATACTTTCGGCAGGGGATCAGACTGCTGCGGCCACCAGCTCTGCCACTTAAGGGCAGTCAAGCCAGCTCTGAGCGCTGCCAAGGCCAGACCGCTCCACTCCTCATGCTAAAAGCCACAATTCTCTTCAATAACCTTCCGCTGCACTGAGACTTCAGGGAGCAGCTGTCAGCTCCAACTCCTCAACAACACATCAGGCACATATTTTGTTTGCCAGACCTCAGTCGGTCAACCAAATGGCCCTGGCTTTGTAACTCCCAACTCTCCCTCTTGGCTCAAGTGAGACTGCATTGCCCCACAATCCCCAAGGGACTAACCTTGGCCTCTTCTGGCGTGATTCGGTGAACAGCAAACCGGCCCTTGGTGTCATAGACGAGGCGGAAGTGTTCACCCGTCTTCTCAATGCTGATCACATCTGATAAGAAGAATATAGTGGTTAGAATCAGTGTAGGGCATGCGCTCCCTGTGCCCCCATTCCTGTCTTCAAGAAGAGGCCAGGCTCTGTGAGCTTTTACATGGCACACCTTCAGAAGGGCCCAAGAGCACACTATGCCAGTGAAAGGACTGATGCAAACCGCCGGCCAGAACAAGCTGCACAATGGCAGGCGCTTGCCCAGAAGAAATGAAAGCAAACCATGCAGACTCCTGTAGCTGACTGGTGCGGCTATTAGAGCTGTGCAGTACCCTCACCCTTGCCTGCTTCCCACCATGGGAAACAAAACCCAGACCCTTGCTGAAACTTCCAGACATGCTTTTCAAAGCAAGAAAAAAGTTACACTACTAAGCAGACAGTTCTGTGGCGGAAATAAAGCTCTGAAAACCTTTTTTGGCCATGATGGATGGGAAATTTCAGGACCCACCATTTTCAAAAGTAACTGTTCCAAGCTCTTGCCATAATAACACAGTTGGTATTTTACACAGTATGTACTGGCCCTTCTACCCATTAACAGCACGAATCCATGCTGCTACCACTGGAAGCCCCATAAAAACCACCAAGAGGATCTTGGTCAGGCTACACTAGTCACTCTTTTCAGGACACAGCAGACAGCAAGAAATAGCCATACATAAGCATGCGCACACACACAAGAGACTATGTCAGCCCAAGGATGAGCACCACCCCCAGGAAATAATCCTCATCCAGCTGCCCCATTAAGAGTCCAGCGCCTGTCCTATACACCGCATGCCCAGAAAGGTGCCCCCCTCTCTGCTCACCCATGAAGCCAGCAGGGTAGGTGATGTCCGTGCGGACTTTGCCGTCTATTTTGATAAACCGCTGCATGCAGATCTTCTTCACCTCATCACCAGTCAGGGCATACTTCAGCCTGTTCCTGAGGAAGATGATGAGTGGCAGGCATTCCCTCAGTTTGTGGGGTCCTGTGGACGGTCGGGGTGCCTAGAAAACCCAAGCGGGTCACAAGGAAGGCATTACGCTCCAGGAAAGCTACCACAGACAAGAAAGTAGGGCCAAAGCTACTAGGCCCTTCGCAGGGGTCCCCTTTAAAGTAAAACAGGCAGCAGTCCTATGCCCCAAGAATGATGCTCCAAGCACAGCCACAGCGGGCATTCAGAGATTACGCTCTCTTCATGTTTTGCCCTATAACAGGCCACCCATAAATAGGATAGTAGCTGCAAGCGCCTCTGCTCCCTGCTTGGCCCAGGCTGCTTTTGGAGACTGTAAGCACAAAGCCCTCATCCTGACCAGGACTCTCTTTCTGCTCTGCTTGGGAATACATCTTCCTAAACCCACTTCTGCTACACTTATGAGGCAGTTGGCACGACCTCCCCCCACAAACAGGCCCTGCCACAAATCTGAAGAAGGCACAAATGTTCGTAATCCATCCCATTTCCCACCCCCAGAGAAAACAGCCAATACATGGCCCTATATGTACAGAAAGGGTGACCCAAAAGCCAACACTGCATTCCCATTAACTAGGAACACAACCATGCAATTGATCTGGAACAGGGACCATTGCTCCTGTATCTAGAATAGGTCCAACAAAGGTCCTTACTCTGTTTCTCCCAAGTGGGCATGGAACAGCTTTATTTCGTAGAATCACAGAGTCGGAAGAGATCCAAAAAAGGGCCCTGATCCAGTCCAAGCCCATTCTGCCATGAAGGAACTCACAAAGGATCCTGACACATGGCCATCTGCCCAATGGCAGCGTCCAGGCAGAAAGGACGGCCCAAGTGGGCCACGTACCCACGCCTGGCCCTTTCCAGAGGGACGCAACATGGCGCCACCGGATTTGAGCCCCTTTCGGAAGCGTTTCGAAGCGTGACGCCCGGCGTACTTACAAAGACCCCCGTCAGTTTGTCCAGCATCCAATGCTTTGGAGCCGCAACACGCTTCAGGTGCTTCTTGGGTCCACGAGCCTAAAATAAAATGGGTGCAAAGGGACATGCGTTACGCACATTTGCTCTGCGTGGAAGAAAGTAAGGATTATGGATACAAGAACCCTTTTAATCAACAAAAGGTGCCCGTTTTGGATATACACGCGTCCCTCCATATTTGCTGGGGTTAGGGCACATGACCCCCGTGAACATGGGGAAACCGCAAGTAACAAAAAGACCACTTTTTTACCTGAGAGAACGCCTCTCTAGGAATCTCTAGGTCGTCCAGCGCATCTCTATGGTCAATGTCCAACAGAACTGCCCTGGAGGAGCCACAAAGGCCCAGCAGAATGTTCTCTCTAGGAATCTCTAGGTCCTCCAGCTCAACTTTTTGTTAAAGTTGGCCATAGAGTTGAGCTGGAGGACTTAGATTTTCCCAGAGAGGAAACCTGTGAATAATCTGATCTGTAAATATGGAGGGATGAGTATATTTCTGCACAGTCCCCAAAACGTCCTGAAAGTGGTGCAGAGACCCCGGGAGAAGAGCGCACTGTGCTCTTATGGGGCTTCTGCCAGAACTCCATTTCCCCTTATTTTATGCATATACAAACCAACCGAACTCCGCCTGAGACAAAGGGGCAAGTGCTTACTATCTGGATCCATATGCCTACTCCTCTCATCCTATTCGCTTGGCAGTGCCACGTATCCGCATTGGCCACAGAGGCATTGCCGTCCCACTTCGGCTGCTCTGCCATTGAAACCCAGGGATACGATGCCGCCATCTCAGGGTTTCTGAGTCAGGGTTTGCCTGAAGGAAGGCAGCGGAGGAGGAGGATCCCGTTTCCTGCAAAGGCCCAGCCAGAGGAGCCCCGGGGAGCCCCCGACCCACGAAGAAGCCGAACCCGGAGGAGGGAACCGGGCCCCAGAACTCCTGCCCAGGGCAGCCCCCTTCTTCCTCCCGCCATCATCCTCCCGGCCCGAGGCCCGCCGCCCGCATCCCCTCCTTGGCGCCCCGATCGCCCTTCCCCGGCCATATCGCGGCCTCCCGTCGGACGAGGCTCCCCCGCTCCTCCCGGCCAAGAGCGGGCCTCCTGGGCGCCGCCGCCCCCGAGGATGGCGAGGGATTCCCGGCGAGGAAAAGCCCCTGCCGCGTACTCACCATGGCTGCGCTCCGCAGGGAAAGGGAGGCCGCTTCCGCTCCCCGCCGGATATCCGGTCCCAGGGGTGGGAGGGGCCTGTCTCCGCTGGCGCGCAGCACACAACAGCGCCACCTGCCGGCCGGCGGAACCAGGAATGGCGATGGGGGAGCCTGGCTGCTGTGCGGCTCGCGTCCTCCTGTCCCCGGACGCCTCGGCCTCCAAGGCGCCCTCCTGACAGAGGCAGACAGGGTTCCTGACGCCAGGCTGGAGCTTCAGAGTTACTTTTGGGGACTACAGCTGCCAAGCAAGGCTACCAAAAGAGCAACTGCCCCTCAGCCTCTGGGGACCATCCCTTATAGATCTGTGTTTTGCGGTGGAAGCAGCCTGAGGAAGCGGGCAAAGCCAAAACTGACTGAGCCCAGAACTGATGATGGGAAAGAACTGGAGTCTGGGATGATGATGAAGAGGAGGAGGAGGAGGAGGAGGTCAGGAACCATGTGCAAAACCAGGCAGCAAATATATCAAACACTTTATTGTTCAAGGCAAACAGCTTTCCAAAACAGCCTCCTTCCAGGCAGCAAAAGAGGCAGGGACGTTGCTCCCCGCTCCCTCCAACTGTACAATTGCCCCCCAACCTCCTAACAGCTGATCCCAAAGGAGGAGGCGACCAGTTAGACCGAAAGAGCCAAGCCCTCTTCAGATGCATCAGAACCAGAGAACCAACTCCTTCAGAAAAACAGAAACATCGGCAGCGGTGGTTGGTCCGTAGGTCACAGAGATCTCCCCGAGGATCACGGCCAGCAACATCAGGAGCCCCAACGTGGCTCTTTCTTCAGATCCCCCCAGCAGCCCCTGACTGCTCCATCGTGACACTTTCTGGTCCATGAGGCGTTTGGCACGGATGGAGACAGGGCCGGCTACGCCACGTGCTTCAGGTTTCCTGCAAACAGAACAACTCTCACAAAGGCGTCCTTTTCCTGGAGGGCTGGGGAGGTGGTCCTGGCCCTCTGCCCTTCTTCCCCCCTCAGCCACAACCCAATCCCTGGACGACGCCAGAAACACTCAGGGGGTGGTCAAAAGGGCGAAGGGACCAGGATGATAACAAACTGAGTATGTATGGCAATACGGTATTCAGCCTCTTGTCCCACCTTCTTGCGCTTGGACATTGCAACCTGGCCGAAGGAGGGAAAAGGTGGCCATGGTTCTGCCCTTCCCAACATCTCACCTTTCACACAGCTGAGGATTTCTTGGATTCTCTTTGGTTCGTTGCGATCCGGTCTGCAACTTGGCGTGATTTCCAAGACATAATCTGGGCCATATTCTGTGAAGAACTGAAAAAGAAGCAGTAGAAAGTCATGGAGAGGCAAAATAGAGGCAAGGCACCTCTGGAGCCACAGGGAAGGGAAGGGAAAGGGATGAATCCTGATGCCTCCCTGTCCCATCTAAGTCTGTGACTTTCAATCCAAAGTGCCTTGCTCTCACTCTGTTGCTGTGACTAAAACAATTCCTTTCTGGCGCAGAGGCTCTGTTTCTCTCTGCCTCTCATCCCTTCACCTCCACAACTTTCCTATGTGTACAAGCCCATTTCCACCAAAGAGGAGCAAGACCTTGTGTTACTAGCAGAAGCAATTAAAGCAGGGATGGGGCAAGTACCCCAGAGGAAGGAAAATGGCCTTTGGAGCTTAGCTCTTGTTCTCCAAAATGGGGAGGGATGTTCAAGGCCTTACCTCGTGATCTGGGATCTCTGAGGATAACGTTCTCCCGAGAATGACTGCTGTCAAATATGTCCAGCACCTGGCTGTGTTAGCAAGATGGTAGCCCCCTGTCTCCAGGAACAAATGATCATCAAGTTCAGAAGAAGAAAAAAGGGTCAAAAAGAGAAGGAAGAAGGAAGGAGAAAGAGAGAGAGAGAGAGAAGGAGAGGTGAATTCAAGGAGCATATAGCACTTGTTCCAGATCCTGCCCAACTGGGCAAAGGGCTAGAGCGATGGCACCAGGAAGCCAAAACGGCTCCAAGAAACTTGGGTTGGTTCACTGACCCAACAGTCAAGGGTTGCAGGTGGCCACAAAAGAGGAATAAAATAAGAGGATCCAGGGAAATTCCCCATTGGACCGGGACCAATAACATTGCAATGTGCTCCACTGCTCTTCCGAGCAGCGCCTCTTCCTCCTCAGGCACTCACCTCCTCCCAGAATGAGGGTCGGGAGCTGCCATTGCAAGACGTATCTCAGGCATTTGCCAATCCCTTCGGGGGTCAGGTTGAATGAGCACATGGGATCCCCAGCGATGGTGTCTGCCCCCAACTGTAGGACTACGGCTTCAGGGCTGAACGCCACATAGACCTCCTTCAGCACCCTACAGAATATTTTGGGGAGGGAGGGAGACCATGAGAGATGCCATAGAGGACACTACATCCTCCAAACCCACATACACCCCTCATCCCCCTGAGCTCCACACTGCACACCAGGTTTCCTGCTACAGTGAATGATGCCTAGGCTATATCTGGGCATAGTAAGAACCCCAGTCTGGTTTTGTTCTTGGGGAGCAGAGCACCTCAGTTCCACATAAAGAGAAGTTGGAAAAAGCACAGAGGGCCTCTTGTATATTGCCAAGTGAAGTTAGCCTCATGACTGGCAGGAGCACAGGCAGCTAGGCTTGCATATTATGTGAGAAAAAACAAGGGAAAATGATGCCACTGGGAATCAAAGGTTGTTTTATGTTGGGAACCAGCCTCCAATAGAGCAACTGAAAGGTTGGGAGCCAGACACAGCCACTGCCTCCCCTTTACGCAGAACAGAGCAGTGTCCCAAATAATAATCATTTTAAAAAAGCAAAGAACACTCCAGATGCTGAAGAGTGGAGCTGAGACACAGTCAAAGAGGTTTCAGATTTCCTCTTTCCTTGGGATGTGAGGGATTCTGATGCATCATGCAAGCCATGCTCCTAACTCTGCTGTCGGGAAGCATTCCCTGCCTATTGCTGCTGCAGACCTTTCCTCAGCACAAAGTCTGGGGAAGTGCCAAAGCCTTAGGCCCAGTTTTAGCAGCTCACCTGGAGGAAGGGCAAAGAGGCCTATATGCACAGTGCAAGGCAACACTCCCTATTCAGGTCAAGGATGGAGTGCTAGCCCCGGCAGGTGGGGCAGAAGTCCCAGGGCCCCCGAGAGTGCAGAAGAGGGCAAGGCCAGTGAGTGGAAGGAAGGAAGACCCTTCTCCCAAATGATCCATGGCCCCATGGGAGGATGGGCGCCAACTGGGACTGCCAAGGGAAATGCTTACGTCTCACAGATCTGGTAGTATCGCTCGTCCTGGATGCCGTCCTGGATGGGCACATTGACGCTGTAGTAGCGCCCCTTCCCCAGGCCCACGTCCGTCACGTCTCCCGTTCCTGAGCAAGAGGCACAAAGGCGAATTTGAGAGGCATGAACCAGGCAGGAGCTTCCTCTGAGAGAAGAGCAGGACTTGCCAAGGGTCACCCAGTGAGTTTCCATGGCAGAGCGGGGATTCAAACCCTGGTCTCTCAGAATCCCAGTCCAATACTCCAACCACAATACCATGATGGCTCTCAAAGTTTTGGTGATCGTATTCTGGGGGTTTTTTGTCCAGATTTATTCAGAGGGGGGTTGCTCTTGCCTTCCTCTGAGAGTGACTTGCCCAAGATCACCCACTGATTTTTCATGGCTGAGTTAGGATGGAAACCCTTGTCTCCCAGAGTATTGTTCCAGCACTTAAACCACTACACCACACTTGCTCAGGCCATACTCCTTACCTGGGAAAAATCCGGGTGAAAATTTATGCAGAGACACCGTCATGACTTTGGGGGTGAAGCTAAAGGCATCTTCTACACCTGTTAGAAGGAGGGTAAGAGAAAGTAAAAGGCAATGATCATCCCCCTCTCAACACAGTCACTTCAGCCACTCCGGTGAGATGGCAGTCCATCGCAGAAGGGAAGGGAGCTCAGCTAGACAGGACTGAAAGTTGGCTCAACGGAACATCTGTCTTTAGCCAAGAGAGAGCCAGGCTCTAGACTGGGATCTGATAGAAGAATTTGAGGTGACAGTGGGAAAAGCAGGAACTGCAGTAGATTTAGAACAGAGAGTTGGGACATGGAAGGTATGACCCAGCAGCCATCCTTTTCCAGTCCCAAGCTTCTATAGCCCTGTGGCTTAGAAAACTTGGAAGTAAATTAGAATATGGAAGGGGTCCCCCTGAAAAGGTGTAAGACAGACCCAGCCAGGGGCTGGCATATGACTAGAACACACCACCAAAGTCTGGAGAAGAAGTGGCTGTACTTAAAAGTCAATGTCCTGCTGTCATGGAACCATGGTTTTGTGTTCAAATGTTGAAACAGATTTTCCACGCAACTTCCTTCCAAAACAGGGAGGGAAAATGGATGCTTCCCCCTCTATAGCATCCTCCAAATTTCAAAGACTGACTCCCCCACAATATATATATATACAGATATGAACATATACCTTTCTAGACGAATCAGAAGGACCCTTACCGTCCCCATGATGCAAATCAAGGTCGATGTAGAGAACACGGTCAAACTTCTTGCGCAGCTGTAAGATGCCCAGGACAGCATCGTTCAGGTAACAGAAACCAGAAGCTTCATCTCTGCAAACGCACATGAAGGGTGGGACTTAAGAAGCTGCTCTACGCACCCTGAGACTTTTCACCAGCAGACAACTACCTTTCTGTTTAGACGGGCTTTTGGTCTGTCACTGGAGAGCCAGAAGGGCCTTTTAATGGGCATCCTCTACTTTTATGCTTTAAATGTATTTTAAAATATTTTAAAAATATTTTAACTGATTGCTGATTTAATGTTCTTTTTTACTTTTGCACCATATGCTGTTTTTACTGCACTCTGTTTTAACCCACACTGCAAGCCAACTTGGGTCCCTAATTAATTAATTAATACTGGATGGGGGGTTTCTGTGAGATGAAGCACCCCCAAGTAACTTTTTCAAACTCTGTGCCTCCTCCTCAGTATCCCTCTGCCCCATAGCTTTGCTTTTCCTCCTCCAGTGCCTCTCCCAGCCTCTCCTTTTCTTCCTCCACATCTGCAGTTATCCCACTATGCGCAACACAGACAGACACCTGGCCAAGTCCCTGCCCCTGGATATGATGAGAAGGCACCCCCTTACTTCTTGGCGTGATGCCAGCCTCCTGGCCAGTTGATGGCCACCTTGCACTTGCCATCCACCAAGCACCGGGCGGCTGTGATGGTGGCTCCCCCCACGGCCGCCGCATAGTCAAAGATCCCTTCTGTGGTTGGGCAGTCATAGCCTGGAGAGATCGAAAGGAAATAGGGATTTTGTGTGTGGGGTGGGGATAGGACGAGAGCCCCCCCAAAGACCCCCAACTCAAACAGCCTTGACTCATAATTGGAGAGGATGAGCAACAGCACCCAGAGTGGGCAGGCTTTTGGCAGGCTGCCCTGCCAGCCTGGCACAGGGTCTCTCCTCTCAACAGCCTCACATGGACCATCTCCTTACCCAGTCCATATTCTCCAGATTCCGGATGGTCATCGTCGCCCTCTTCGCTGACCTTCTGCAGATGCTGCAAGTAGCCATCGGTATGGAAGGTGGCCATCTCCTCCATGGAAGCCACTTTGGGCTGGACAATCCTGGGAAGACCAAGGGAACGGCATGTGAGCCAGGGCCAGTGCTGGCAGAGCAGACATGGTCACTGGCACAGAAGAGCAGGCATGGTCACTGCCACTTCTGCAGCATCAGCGCAGGGTTGGTCTAGATGGTTCCTGGGTCCCTCCCAATCCTTTGCTTCCCCCAGCCCTGCATGCAATCGGATTAGAACCAGAAGGACTTAGGAAGAATAAGCTCTGCATATAATTAAACTGTGAACTCTATATGACAGCAAACAGACTCCAGAAATCCCTCAGTATTAAGCAGAAAACACAAGGATAGCTGGGCAATAATCCGCCCCAATGGACAGAGGCATTTGTAACTCTCAGGCCCAAAGGACCCAAGAGGGCCGTGGCATGCGGTTCTGACCTGGAGCAATGGATGGAAGCAATGGGAAAAGGCATTCCAGCTCAACATTAGGAGGGACTTCCTGACAGTAAGAGCTGTTAGACAGTGGACCAAGTTCCCTTGGAGGATGGTGGAGTCTCCTTCCTTGGAAGTCTTTAAACAGAGGCTGGGTGGCCATCTGTTAGGGATGCTTTGAGTGTGAGTTCCTGCATGGCAGAAGGGAGCTGGACTTGAAGGCCCTTATGGTCCCTTTGAACTCTATGATCCTATGACCTCCTACCTCATGTGGTTGAGCAGTGAGTAGGCTCTGATCAAGGAATGCACCATGCTGGCCTGTACAAAAGAGAGATTGGAGATCAGCGTCACCCTTGTTGCACTTGCCAGCCCTGCGCACGCTCCGCTTGCCACACAAACACACCTCTACAGCCATGCCTTGTAAAAACAAACCCCACCAAGACTCAAAGGGGCTGAAGCTGTCCCTCTGCACCAACGGCAGTCAAGAGAAAGGAAGCGGGTTTGCTCTGCGCTGCAGAGGAGGGCTGCGGATGGCAGCCCAGGGAGAGAGGGGCTTTTGGAGAAGGCTGGGCTGACTTAGGCTTCATCCATTCTTATTAGCTAGGATCCTCAGAGCCACCGCCCCGACCCCACTGCAGTTGCCACGGCTGTGTCCTCTGGGATCCTGGGAATTGTAGTCTTAAAGGTGGGCCGCCCCAGGGCCCTTCCGCCCCACACAGCCCCAGCCCCTTCGTTTGCTTATGCATCTACTGCATTTACACCCGGCTCTTCAGACACAAAGGCTCCCAGAGGGGCCTACAGATCCTCAGTCAGACCTTTCCCTGCCCTCCTCAGGCCTACAGTCTAAAGATGCCAGGGCACAAAGGCCAAAGGAAGTGGCACTGACCAGCCACAGCTGCCCAGGCGCCTTCCATCTTCTTGAGGAACCTGGGCTCTGCGTTCAAAGGTATAGCCATGTTAGTCTCTGGGGCCAGTAGAGAGAGAGAGAGAGAGAGAGGTCTTGATCTGTTTCAAACAGTAGAATCTTCCTAAAGTACTGGATTCTAGCGCTGCTGTTTCGATCCTTGTAGCAGCTCAGCTCTGCCTTAACAGAACCATCTGTGTTCGTTTCTAACTGTGTGGCGTTTCTAATGTCGTGAGCGGCTGCCTGGGTCCAGTCTTCTCGGCAGAAGGGCGGGATACGAACAGAGATAACAGCAATAATAGCCACCGCTGGGATGAAGGACTGGGCAGCCACATCCAGTGCTGCCTGGGGCTTGTAGTCGTTCCGGGGAGGCGGGCGGCAGAGGCAGGGGACCCCCGCCCCTCTCCCTGAACTACCAATCCCAGGATGCCCCAGGAGGTTGCCATGGCAGCCGAGGCGCCGGCGGCGAAAGGGAGTGGGCCTCCCTTTCGGAGCCCTGCTGGGGCCCCTTTCCCTCCCAACCACCGCCGGCCTCTCCCTCGGGAGCTCCGGTCCCCCGGATCCCTCTCCTTCTCCTTGCGACCCACCCTCTGGGGCACTTTGCAGAGAGCGTCGCACCGCGCCACGTACTCCGCGCTGAACACGTAGCAGCACTCCGGCGCCGGAAGAAGAGGGACCTCCGCCGCCGCCGCCGCCATTGGCGCCCAGACGGAACGCACGCGCCGCGCCCACAGTTCCACGCCGGGCACTTCCGGTTGGCGCACACTGAACTTCCTGCCGCGAGGCGCCATGGGGGCTGTAGTTCTTTGGCGGGAAGGAGCCTTTGCCTTGCTTTTCCTCTGAGGGGAGGGGGGGGAGGAGGAGGAGGAGGCTGAGGCCTAGGAAAGCTCAGGCCGCCAACTACTACTACTACCACCACTACCATTATTAAACTGTTATCTACAAAGAGCTGTAAATTTCCAGAGAGCTGTACAGAATAATCAAACTGATTAAAATAAATACATAAAAACCTGCAGCAGGAGGCATACGGTCTAGAAACAATAATTAATAATAATAATAATGATAATGATAATCATAATAATATGTATTACTTATACCCCGCTCTTCAGCCACAAAGGCTCTCAGAGCGGCTTACAAATTGTTAATTGGACATTTCCCCGCCCCCAGGCTTACAATTTAAATAAAAACAAGAGCTATTAAACTACTACTACTGTTGTCATTATTATTGTTGTTGTTATTAGGCGTACATTCTAGAAAAAAGTCATTACAAATTAATTAATTAATGAACCTTATTTAGGGTATTTATACCCCGCTCTTCAGCCACAAAGGCTCTTAGAAAGCAGCTTACAAAATATAGTGGTAAAATACGTACTACTTTTATTATTCAATATAATAATAAAATAAAAATAAAATCTATTATTATTATTACCATTTAAATAGAAACAATATATACTTATAGTTATTATTATTGTTGTTGTTGTGTTTATGTTTATTTATATCCCACCTTTTCCTCTAAACTGGGACTCGGGGCAGTTAAAAGCATACAATTAAAAGCATACAAAAAAGCGACATTAAAATAGAATATCATTCTGTCGTTTATACAAACAAAAGCCTGTCAGTGATCCCTTGCGTTTGTTCAATGGCCAGCGCAGCTTCCCTGCTGAGTCCATTCGTTTATTCTCAAGATCTCTCTTTATAGACCGATTTAAAGTAGAGGGGAGGCTGAAAGTTACAGTCCCTGTTTTAGAAAAAAAAGTAACTTCCCCCCCCTAATAATTAAGTATTTTTATTTGTTTTGTAGCAATAGTAAGTGACAAATAGCCTTGGAGCCGAGGCCTATATCTAAACTTGCATCATAGCTATCTTTTTGTGGGGTAATAGTTCTAAAGACATTGCTCAGATGCGTTACTTGATGAAGTTGGGAGCAAAGTAACTTTCCCAAGAATAGCTTGATGAGGAGGAAGTCCGATAGCAAATGGGTTCAATAAAAACTGACCAACCCTCAAAAAAAAGTGTGGTTTCTGCTGCCCATTACAAACAAAAAGTGACTTTTCCCAAGCTCTGCTTTAAACTCCAGAATCCAAGCGTCAGTAGGAAACGACACAAAAAGCGCGATGAAATGGAGATGCTTTATTAGAGGCCTTATTTCAAGTCTTCAAAACATCCTACATCAAATGGTACAGTATTAGCATTTTTTAAAATAACATTAGGGCCCAAAACCAAAGCCCAAATGTGGCTAGTTGCAGCTCAACATCACTCTTGCATCGGGAGGAAACGCCAAACAAACGCCAAAGATAAAAATGCTCAGTTTCCAAAAGCCATCTGGCTCAAGAGCCATGTTGGACAACAGACAGTGCAAAGGAGTACAACGGTGAACGGTTGTGAAAGCGTGCAAAGGGATCTTGCACCATGTTTAAGACTGAGTGAAAGAAGTTGTAACATCAGCTTTCAGAGACTTGCATCTGGGGAAGTAGATCAAGTCTACAATAGCTTCTGCTACATCTTCTTTTGCTCAGTTAGGTCCCATCCACACTGCAGAAATAATCCAGTTTGAGACCGCTTTAATTGCCCTGGCTCAGTGTTATGGGATTCTGGGTACTGTAGTTTTCTGAGACATTTAGCTTTCTCCATTAGAGAACTCTGGGACCACAACAAACTACAATTCCCACCATTTATTTGGGTTATTTCTGCAGTGTGTTTGGGACTGTAGTCTCCCTTTGCAAGTGTTTTGGACCTCCGCTCCCAGAGTGCCAGCCAACTTGGCCGACAGCTAGGGATTCTGGGAGTTGAAGTCCAAAACACCTGGAGGACCAAAGTTTGGGAAACATTATCCAGCTACAAGATCCCTTTGCCTCCTGATAATTCCAGACTAACACATCTGTGTCTCTGAATTCCAGTCATGAAAGTGCACTGAGGAGTAACAGCCCCAGAGTCGCAGGGACAGAGGACACAGCTCCAAAGGCGGCACACTCCAGTTGGGCATCTGTCTCGCAATGGCATGCTGCTTCTTCTGCTGGCTCTCTGGCATTAAAAAATTGGCACTTGAATTCAGAGAAACAAACACACTTACCAGAGCGCACAGCTCAGTTGCTCCAAACCATTAGAAAGGGTTTCAGCAACCCATATCTCCCCAGAAGCATCACCGCATCCCCCTCCAAGGGATAAGGCACCAGCTGCAACTGGCACTTCCTTTGGGGCGTCAAAGCCTCTGTGTGTGACATTCCCCTTTCTGCAGCAAATGGATATTCGGTGAACTCTTTTGTCCCAGAAAAGAGTCACATTTGGCAAGGAGGACTCCTCACACACACACACACGCTTGCACACACTCATCAGTCCCAAACACACACAACACAGTCGTACTTGCAAGTGGACCTCCTCCACTTGCAAAGTGCTTTCCGCTCCTTCCAAAGCTTTGGACTGTCCTTGTCAAGATGGGAGCTTCCTCCTTCCCTAAGTCTTTGGAACAAGAAGGCAGAGAAACCCTCCGCAAAGGACAAGGTTTGCGCAACTGCTCCCACCTCCAAAAGCAAGAGCCAAGCACTTGCTTGAGATCTTGTCTGTGGAGCTTCTTGCTTTCAATCTCTTGAGAAACCCAGGAAGACATGAGGAGGAAAGGGAGAGTTCCCATCCCACATAAGAGCACTTGCCACCTATGGAGTGCGCCTGATGCGGTTTTTGTTTTGCCTTGGAGAAAAATCACTGGTTTATTCATTTGTTCCTACAGCTTCTTGTGTCACAGAGGTTTGCAGCCTGTTCAGACTGACCAAGACCCTCCCGTGAGTCCTCTCCTTCTAAGACTCACTGCAAATGGGAAGACGTTGCCCACACTAGGACTGGTGATTATATGTAAATGCAAAGGTTACATTCATTAAAAGGCACTTGGAGCAGGAGGTTTCTCCTGGACAGACTGCAGAGAAGAGATTTTGGGGAAGACCTCAAGATCAAACGGCATCAGCAGCAACAGAGTCGGCTCTGTACATTCATTCAAGTCAACAGGCAAAAACCCAGCCCCAGAGAGAGAAAACCCCACTCAGTAACAAAATCTGCAGCTGCCAAAGTGGGAAGGAGCCAAAATCACACCGAAGGGCAGCAGTGGAAAGCAGACCCACCAAAAGGCTAACAAGCACCTTCCCTGCGGTTGTCAATGTGCGCATGTTAGCATTTTATATGTGGGTCTCTAGGGAGCAGCCCCAACGAAAGCAAACTTGTGGAGCAGGACCCCTTTGCCTCTAAAATTTCCCCACAGCCTTCAGAGAAGCAGCCATCCAAAGCAGTGCAAAACAGCCTTCGCCCCGAGGGTCAGGCTGGATCCAGGCCAGAAACCTCCTTGGCTGAGAAACGGAGTGTGCAGCACTCTTGACCATACACAGACAGCCCCCCGTTTCCCTGCAAAAGCCCCAGAGGACTCCCTTTCTGCTTGGTCAAGGGGCTGTTGCTTCCAGGTCCAAGACAGTCCCATCCCAGGCAGACTTGCCCAGCTGAGAGGATGGAGACCTGCTGGAGCTGCTGAGAAGGGAGCGGAGGCTGGCCTTCAGTCCCACGGAGCTCTTGGTGAGAATCCTGGCGAGGCTCACTGCATGGCACAGCCACTGCTGGGCAGGAAGTCCTGGACGTAGGTGACCACGGCTTTGGAGAGGTAGGTCATGGTGCCATAGCGTCCACTCGGGGCACTGTCATAGAGCAAAGTGCAGATGCCTGTGGCTGGGTCCCTCTCCAGCATGTTGTCGTCCGCACCCAGGATTTTCTGCAAAAAGAGAAAGGCAAAAGAAACAGTGGGAAGAAGAATTCAAAGACATAGCCATGTTACTTTGGAAAAACAGAATGCAAAGGGATCTTGCAGCACCTTTGAGACGAGATGAAAGACTTGAGCCTACTTCCTCGGAGGAAGTAGATTCAAAGCCCATACAAGCTCACGGTACCACCTTCCCTCCACTCCATGCATCTCAGGAAATGGACTTAAGTCTAGGAAAGCTCATGCTACCAACCTCTCTCTTTCAATTAGTCCCAAACACGCTGCAAGATGCCTTAAAGAGTTACTGTTGGACTCCAGGACTGACACTTCAGATCCTCCCCAAAAGTACAGCCAGACATCCCACATTTTTATAATTCTTCCGTCCTTAAATCCAAACACGTCTGGAGACATTTATTTAATTGTATGTTTACTGATTACTGCTATTCACTGAGATATCCATTTTTGGTCTGCTTTAGCATAAAAGGACATAAAGGAATCCCGTTGTACCTTGGAGATTAACCAGGAAGAAGAAATTCCTAGCACAGGTTTTTGTGGATTGCAGCTCTGGCAAAGTGTAATGTACTCCATGAAAGCTAAAACTAGTCTCAGAGGCGGTGACTGGATTCTTGTATGTGTTTTTAAGTTTACCATGCAACCTGCTTTTGCAGCAATTGAAAATTAGGAATAAATGAGAGAAAGAAGAGATTTTCACCTTTCATTTTGCAGATGTAACATACTTTGCATATTCAAGAGAGTTTCGGCTGCAGATGCCCCCAGATCTCTAGCCTATGTCCATTTCTCGCACACAGACAGACACACAGCCAACCAATCTGCTGCTTTCATACCCACAAAGACACAGAGCCTGGGCAAAGGAGGTCCCACTGCCATCCTGCGCACCTGTTCCTCGTAGAACAAGTCACTGGCGAGGCGGACGATCCTGTCCACAGCTATGAGGCCACCAATGCTGCGGACGTCCATGTCAGCCAGGAGCGTCAGAACCAGGATGGCCTCCACCAAGAGCTGCCTGTACTCCGGCTGAGGGACCCGGTTGAGGACAGACTCCACATGGACGGCAAACTTGATCTCCCCCGGAGTCATCTGTTACGTCAGGGAAGCAAAGGATCCGTGTCAAAAGATTTATATCTCGCCTTCTGCCTGGCAATAGACACCCAAGATGACTGACAGAATTCATAGACATCGCCATGTTGGTCTGGGATATCAGTTTGCAAAGGGACCTTGCAGTACCTATTGAGGATCATAGGTACCGCAAGATCCTTTGCATCAAGATGACTGGGAATAATTAAGTACTAATTCATAATAAAACAGGATTTCATTTTCATTTTGGCTTTTTTAAAGGCAGAATAGACTTACAAAGGTGGGAGCAAGGCTCATGCCTATGTAAAATAAGGACGGCGCTCCCACACATAGAGTCACCCACATAGAAAGAGAAGGGCATCCAAAGTAGCTCAGCTGGTGTTGTTTCCTGCTCTCTCTGCTATATCTCTGAGCATTTTAAGAGCGATTTTATTTTACTTAAGGCATTCCACTCCTGAGGTGGTACCTTTCTCTTTTGTCAAGCCTTCCCCCCTGAAGAATGAAGCTTTTATCTCTGATGCCATCGATTCTCTGCCTACCCTGGATATGTATGTTGTACGATTGTTTTTAAAGCTTTTTGTACTATTGGATTTTATTTATGAGATTGTTTGTAATGATTTTTTAATAATCTGTAACCGCGCTTCGATCCTATGGGAGAGGCGGGGAAGCATAAATAAAATGTATTATTATTATTATTATTATTGCACAATGGATAAAATCTTTTAAAAATATATGTAGATTTTAAAAAGCAACAACAGCATTAAAAGGCAACTAAAAATACTCCTTCAAAATAACTTAAAACCAACTGGGCAAGAAACCATTTTCACTGCTTGAGTATTCTACGGTGTCAAACCAGTCTTTACCTCTTCAGTTGTGGAAGAAGGAAGAACGAAGCCTTCAATGGCGAGTCCGTGGCACTACAGAGCAAGACCACGAAGGAGAGGGTTAGGAGCCGGTGGGATGCTGGGCAGCTGGACTGAGCGGGGGTCTAAGCCCCCCACCCCAAGAGTGTGTTTGCCCCCTTTCCCTCACTTTGAACTAAAATACTGGCATTTGCATCACCAAACATGGCATTTAAGCTCAAAATTAGCTACCCAGAAGGGTGAAGAGTTCTGCCCAGCTCAGGGGCAGGCATACTCCAGTTATCCACAGGAGCTGCTTTACCAGTGCAGATAAATACTCTCCACAACCCCAGATTTTCCCTCTCATGCCCCCCTCACTGTTCTAGAGATCCTTTTCCCCAGGTGTAACTGGTTGTTCAAGGGTCCAGTTCTACCTCTCACTGCGAAGGGATGCTGGGACCCTCCAGCAAAAGGCCTGGGATGCTTCCCTCTACTATAGATCACCTGCTGCACCCATTTGTTGCCCACAAAGCTGATCTCAGGACAGTAATGTATGTCTGTTTTGAAACCAAACTAAGCCTTTGAGAGGGTTAATATGCCAGTAGTTTCTAGCTCAAAACCAGAGGATACCTCGTTGGCTCTTACCTTCTGCAGGATCCGCCAGATCTTCTGGTAAAACCCCACCGGGACCCTGTTTAGGGACCCGTCCAGCCTCCGTCTCCGCTGCCACTGGCCCTGGCGCGTGTCCTTGGAGCGGTCTTCCTCCAGCATGGAAGAGAGGGTCCTTTCCCCCGGAGGAATGGTGTGTTTGGGCACCTGAAGAGAGAAGAGGGCTTATGCCATGGCCAGATCACTAGTGCTGACTTCCCCTGCCCTTCCCTGAAAAGGGACAGAGGTCTACCATCCCAGGATACATGGAGGCAAATGTCTTTGTTTTACCTGGGAAGGTTCCATGCCAGCCTCCATGAAGTGCAAGCCACTGGACTGGAAGGAAAAAGAGACAAGCCCATTAAAATCTGCTGGATGGATCACACCAAGCAAACAGGCAAAGGCAAAGCAAGATGGCCCCTGGGCAGGCCTCTCAAGATGCTGGAGTTAAGAGCTGATTAAGGTCATGGGAGCCAGGTTTTTCTTCTGTCAAAGCAGGCTGTAAGGAGGATTAATTGATGCCCCAGTTAAAAAGCCAGCAATTGGGCATGAGAGGGGGAGCAGGGGAGGGTTGTGGAGCACACTCAGACTACTATCTGGAGTAAGAGATGTAATCTGAACCAGCAAGGCTGAAAGGAGCACTGAGTTTTATCGGGTTGTAGCCATGGGCAGGTCATTTTGGTTTCCCATCTGTGAAATGGGAGCAACAGGGACCTCTTGCTGCGCAGAAAGATATGGTGTGGGTTGCAAAACAGATATTCTGAATGTTAGAAGTGCTCCCTTGGGCACAGCAGTTGGTATGTCCCCAAAGTGAGAGAATGTCACCCTCTAAGCCCCACAGAGTCCTTGACCTCTTGTCTCCAAAGCAGGCACCCTCCTATGGGTGCTGCAAAGGGAGAAGCCTGGCACAGCCTCCCTCTTCCATGGCAAGGGGTTCAGGACATGAACTGCTCCCACTGTCCCAAGGTGGGCACGGAAAACCCAGTGACCCAACGAGGCTTAAAGGCCCATTGCTACACATGCCACCTTCCCCGTGAGATAAGGGAACTGCAATCTTCTAGAAAGTTGAAAGGAGGTTGGGAAGGAGGTAGGACAGTAAGATACTGGAGAAAAACTGTCTCTGATTTTGGCAAGACAGCTGCTGACCCCTGACCTCAGAACATCCTTTCCAACCTCCATCTTGAACCCCAGTTTGTAAGGATCAGGTTTCATTCCTGGAAGAAGCACTCCTGTCCTCCTCTGAGCTGGAGAGAAAGGAAGCAATGCTGCATTTGCAAAACCAGTCCACCTTCTGGCCGAGTGTTATGAAGGTGCAAAACCAAATCTGAGATTTTGGGGGACTCGGGTGGGGTTGGGAAGCAAGCTCGCTGAGGCTGTGCCGACTCACTCGCCCCCAGTTTGCTCATGCAGGCCGGTGGAAGGGCACAGCGGAGGGGCACAACCAGCTGGTGGCATTTGGAAAGGGTGAGAGGGGAGGGCATTTCACCTGAATGTCAGGCACAGACTGCCTACGTCTGTCCAGTTGCTGAAAGAGAAACAGAGCAGTCGTTGTCCTTTTGTCATTGTCACTGTGTACCTTCAAGTAGTTTCCACCATACGGCAACCCTAAAGTGGATCTATCATGGGGTTTTCTTGGAGAGATTGGTTCAGAATGGGGTTTGCAGTTGTCTCCCTCTGAAGCTGTAGCTAAGTGTGACTTGCCTAAGGCCATCCAATGGGTTTCTGTGGCAGGGCATGGATTCGAAACCTGATCTCCCAGAGCCCTGGGGGGGCCCTGGCATGAACGACCCTGGGATCAGTCTGTGCTCTTTTTCCTGAAGGATGCAGCACAACAGAAAAACTATTGATGCCCTGGCGATGCCTGAGAGGCCAGTGCCAATATCATGGTTTGCCTTACAGTTTCTGCAGGAACCCATGCGACGGCCCAGTGGACAGATTGCTGTGGCACTTGCCTCTGTCTGCTGGGCATGCCAGTTTCAGAGGAAAGCCACAACCATATTGTGTGAACCTTGTTACCACGGAAAGTTCCCCAGGAGCAGGCACTGGCCATCTCTCACTTGTAAAAGAACAGTGGTGCCAGGAGGAAAGCGCTGTGTGTTGTTGCACAGGTACACACAAAACCCAACACGACCACTACTCACAAAAAAGGAGTAAGATCAGAAAGGAAGAAAATGTGATTGTGTTCCTGTGGAAAGTGCCAGAACAAAGGCAGGATATTGATAAATAATAATAATTTAATAATTTGTTTTATTTATATACCGCTATTCCAAAGATCATAGCGGTGAACAGCAAGTAAGCTAATTAGCAAGTAAGCTAATTTGCCTCCAACAGTCTGGGTACTCATTTTAGCTACCTCGGAAGGATGCAAGCCTGAATCGAGCTTGGGCCCTTTTGCTGGTCTTGAACTCGCAACCTTGTGGTTTCGAGTGAATGGCTGCAGTACAGGCATTTACCCACTGTGCCAATTGATGAATTAAATGAATTAATTAAGGAGGAGGAGATGTAACTCAAAGATTCCCACCCCACATAAGGAGAAACACTAGTCCACACCACCATCCCAAGGGGCGACTGGGGCAGCTCTGGGGCAGAACCAGCCCTACCTGCTGGATCTCACTCTTCAGACGGATAATGCCGGCCCGCTCGGTTTTTGTGGCTCCAACAGGGCCGACTTCGCGGATGGAGACTGCCGGGGTCGTTGCCGAGTCCATCGCCCGCACTGCAGGGAAATGAAAGAGTCACATCCCAACTTTCACAGCTCCTGAACCCCAATTCCTGCCTCTCACTCTCCAAAAGGCACCTCTCCCCATCTAGGAGCAGCTAGACCCCAGCACCCTCTCCCACAGAGCCTGGCATCTCCTCCAACCCAACACTCTGATTTTTAATTGCACTTTTGTTAAACCACTTTTCTCTATTGGTTTCAGTTGTATGTTTGCTTTTTAGCATTACTGATTGTTTAATTCCATCCAGTGCAGACTCACCACTTCTCTCCACCCCAAATTCTTTGCCACTGAGGATGTGATGCAGAAGACTCTTCAGATGGGAAGGGCTGAGATTCATCAAACTCTCCGTAGCCTCCTCCGCTGGAGAAGGAGAGAAAGAGGGCAGGTGGTTTCCCCCTGATCTTTCCCAACTGGGTTTCCTAACTGGTGTTCAAAAAAGGTCTCTAGAAGATCCCACTGAGAGAGCAAGGCTGCTGGGGGCCACCAGGTCAGAGAAATCACTCAGGTCTGGCATCTCCTGTGGGTGCCACCTGGTGTCAAGAACCCAATCCCAGCTCCTGGCATCCTGGCAAAAGGCCTTGGCCCCACTTGGACTGGCCACTCCTGGGCATGGCTCCAGAGGCTGCTCAGAGCCACCAGAAGACTAGAACTGTGTCCTGTGGAATCAGTCACAGTGAGCTCTTGGCTGCAGGCTCTCCTACCTGAGCAGCTGAGCGACTGGGCCAGCTCCGTTGCCATCACCTGGATGATGAGCCCAATGCGCAGTCGGAACATCTCGGCAAAGAGGGTGGGCTGCGTCCGGATGTACATGGCCAGGTAGACCATAATCTCCTGCGCAGAGAAAGAACAGAGTGTCACCACATGGGGTCAGCCCCTGGCACACCCAAGCGCTGAGAGCGAGCGGTCTGAGTGGTCACCTGTGTCAGGATGGAGACGGTCAGGTTCTTCTCACTGGCCTCGTCGATCAGGCGGACGAGCTCTTCGTAGGGCAATGGCCTGAAAGGAAAGCAGCGTCGGGCATGAAGGGGCCTTCCCTTGCCCACCAATTTGGTGGTGCCACCAGGGTCCCTTCCACAGCTTGCCATTATGGCACTCCCCCCCCCCTTCCTTTCATATAGAGATATTTTAGTAATATTGTCTGCCCCCTCCGGGCTGCTTTTGAAACATTTGAGAAAGAGAAATAAAGTCTGTAGACCTTGATGGAGAGAAGCCACCAGGGTGGACTTCCCTAGGCTGGGACACGGGCACTTCTGTCTCCTACTAGGAAAGAGGAGGCCTCAGGTCCAGCACACTCCACCGCCCACCAATGGGCATCTCCTCTCCAGTAGGAGTGCAAACCTCCCCTCCTTTCACAAACCCACACACCCACACCCACAGCAGACCACCAAACCAATCCAGCTACTTTGCACAGGCCAAGAGTGACTTGTCCCAGCCCAACGCCAAGGAGGACTCACGCGGAGATGGTCTTCTCCCGAGGTTCTGGGGGGAGACCCACAGTGAGGTGCTTCTGGTGGGAGAGCAGGTCAGTGCAGGCCTGAGAAGGAGAGAGGCTCTCAGGCACAGACAGAGGAAATCCCTGCTACCTTTTACTCTGAGACCAGCCTCCTCTTTCTCCTTCAGAGGTAGATCCTGATCTCCCCACAAATGCCAAACAAGGAGCCAGCTGTGCCCCACTCTCACCTCGTCGAGTGCTTCCACCTTCTTCTTCAGGATCCCCGAGATGTAACGGATCAGGGCCCACTGGCGAGTTGCCCCAACTTTGCCATAGAGCTCCAGGAGGAGGTCGTTGATGGTGACACCAGGTTCGCCGTATATCTGGGTGTCCCAGTCTGCCCCTCTGAAAGGAAGAGCTCCCATCATGGCCAGAGAAGGGGACACTTGGGTCCCGCTTCCTCCTTCCGGCCCACCCCAAACCTCTGGGCAACAGGCCATGCCCAGCTCTCTGCAACCATGGGGTAAGAATAGGAGTCCCACCCCACTTGGCATTCTTACTTGAGCGTGTAGAGTACATAGAGGTGGTTGGCCTGGTCCTGCAGTGTTTGGCATTCGCGGAGCTGGTCCACCAAGGCCTGGAGGTCCACATTCCCCTCCGCATCTTTCGGGAGGTTCAGCTCCGACGGAGAGAGTGGCTGGTTGAGGAAAGAAGGACAGAGAACCCTCAGGAGGAATGGAAGCACCTTACCCCAGACACCCCACACCCTGTATGTCCTCCAAGACTTGGCAGGGGAAATTCCAATTAATCCCTTGCCATCCCACTTTGGCAGGGGAAATTCCAATTAATCCCTTGCCATCCCACTTTTTAAATGTCCTGCTTTCTCTCTCCGCCTCCCACTTTCCCTTCTGTCTTCAGCTTACTTCCATTGGTGCAAACTAAGCTCAAAAATAGTTTTCACTTCATTAACTCAGCAGCAGAGAGAGGAGGAGACAAATTCTTTCCCTTCCCAGAAGGGTCAGGCAAAAGCAAAGTGCTGCAGCCCCTCCAAGCTCATCTGTTCCTCCTCATTAATATTCCTGACTATATTGATGTTGCTTGGCCACATGTGTCCCAGTGTAAAATGGTTGTCCACCCCTGCTTTACAGGAAGGACCAAATAAGGAAGGCAGCATTCAGCCATCCCAGTGCTGCAAGGCTCCTCTTTTCTGAGAATGCATTGCACCAGTCCAGCAAAGAGACAGACAAGTGGGAAAATCCAGGACCCTCACCTTCATTTCATGCTTCTGGCTTGAACCGAGCAAATTAACAGACGCCTGGGAGTCCTGGAAGAGCTTGGAGGGGATGTACATGCCAACATCTGCCAAGACAGACAGACAGGGACAATGCTGGGTTCCAGAAATGCCAGCGCTTCAAAAAGGTACTTTTGGGGACTTCAACTCCCAGAGCCCTCTCAGCCAGCATGGCCAGTAGCTGTGGCTTCTGGGAGATGCAGTTCAAGGCTTAAATCAGGTTCATAGTCTCAACCAGAGTGTGCATAAATCACTGACAGGATGACAGCCAAAGAATCCCGAGGGCACCAAGAAGTGAAATAAAAAGCCCCCCTGCAACCTTTGGGTTGCCCACACTCACTCTCCACATGCAGCTCCTTTGCCTTGGACACCAGTGACAGCATGTCCCGGGTGGTGTGGACGGCGGCCCGGAAGCGGTGGAGCCCTCCCTTTTGTGCAACAGGTGGGAGTCGGGCCTTGGGGGCCGTCTGCTGCAGAAGGTGGTCCAGGTACTGGGCAACTTCATCACAAAGGTCATCTGGAAGAGCAAAGGGTGGTGGTGGGGAGAAAAGGGTCAGGGCACCTGAGTTACTTTGCACTTGCAGCTCCCCCAGGGAAGGCACTCCTGCACATGTATTGGGCTCTTCTGAGTAGGAGATACTCTAGCACCAGACCTCAAGAGACCAAGAGCAGTGCCAGTGCCAACACCTCTCCCATCCCTTTCTGCACATCTCTCATCATGCCATATTCACTCCAAAAGCAGCATCCATGCGTAACATTTTTAAAAGATTCTTGTTTCTGCCCACTTGGTAATGCCAAAACCTACCCTGGCTAGAATGCCCATATGCATTACAAATGCCTCTCCCTCCTGCACATTAGCAGACAGAAAAAGTGCATCTAAGGAGAGGCCATTTATGTGTAAGCATGCAAAGAAAAGAAATACACATACCAAACAGCCTTTTTAAAAACCTGTCATCAAGAATGCCTGGGAGCTTCACGGCATGTTATTGAGCTCACTGGTCCTTTGTTCCAATGTAGCAAAGAGTATTGCCGTCACAGGCTCAAGCCAGAGAGACAGCCAGAAGCCACTCATTCCCCATCCCTGGCAGAGGCAGAAGGCAAAGCCACACCAAACCATGTATTGCTTGCTAAGATTCCCTCCAAGTGCTGCTTGGAGGTCTTGCTCTTCTGGAAGAACTGCGATTCCTCTCAAATAAGCAGGAGGTCTACCCCAGCCAAGATGCCCCTCTCTCTTTCCCAAGAGCAGCCCCCCAGGAAAGGGGTTGCTCACAAGGATCACTAGGGGTCTCAGAGGTCTTGGCCATGCATTGCTCCAACAGCATTGGAGCAATGATTATCTATGGCTCAGGCAAGGGTCCTGGGCAGGCACAGGGCCACTGAGCAGACAAGGTGAACCACGCATGCGCTGCCAGATGCAGCAATGGGGCAAAGACACAAACCGAGACACAGACACACACACTGCAAAGGCACAGCACCCGCACCATGGTTCTGAGGTGGTAGGGAGGGTGGGGTCACAAGTCACTGTTAACATGGTTAACAAGTTAACAGACACAGTTAATGGGATGAAGAAGGGATGGAGGGAGGACTCCAGAGAAAAGATAAAGGGGGAAGGAGAGACTCAAGGGTGGCTCCGGAGACAGAGAGAGAACCTGGAGTGGAAAGAAGGACCCTCTCCTTCTGGACTGTGGGTAATATGAAGTGGAGAAAGTGTTGACACAAACCATTTTCCTGCTTTAAGAGGAAGATAGCTTTCAAGTGACACTTTGTCAGGAAGAATAGAAAGAGAAGAAGGGTGTTTGTGCACTGTATACCAGATTCTGGTGCTGACCCCAAAGCCTTCCTTAAGTATGATGATGTGCAACACATCTGTATCTGTAAACATGGCTCACTCTGCCCCTCACTGTATCATTCACAGAACACGTCCTGACAAAGCATCCTGTGTAACCAAAAGCTTGCACTCTCATTTGCCAATAGAGCTCAGTCCCAGGAAGAGATGCTGCCTTCATCTGCCTTTGCAACCAAAGTGACAACTGATGCCCATCTCATGTCTTCCAGTGGTTGACTGACCTAAGGCTCAAGTCCAGGACATGCCTCCGTCCCAGCAATGAAGCGAGATAACCATGGCTGAGTACAAACCTTGACAGGCTTCCTACCAGCCTTGTGATAAAGTCATCTCCTCCTTGCCCCGTCTCTAATCTGGCATTAGAAGAGCCATCTTACATTTTGCTCCTCCATATTGCCCTGCAATGGACCTTAAATTGAGAAAAGCATAAGAGATGAGCAAGACCCACAGATGGAAGTACCCCTCCTAAGCTTCAAAGAAACTATCAGCTGAACAACCCTAGGCCAATTGGACTTTGTGCTGCTACTATCTCTCAGATCCAGACCACAACCAAGGCTTGTAGATTCTTTTTATACAACATTGCCAAAATCCGACCATATCTCTCCGCCTCTACTGCCAAGATCACAACTTGATTACTGTAACATCCTCCTGGCTGGGCTTCCTCTTTCTCACCTCTGTCCTTTAATTTCTGTCCAGTATTCAGCTGCACGCATTATCACATCCGCCCACCGCTCTGACCACCTCTCCTTTGTTGGCATCCCTTCACTGGCTCCCCCTCTCTTTTCGTATTCAGTATAAGCTCCTGCTGTCCACGTTTAAAGCCCTCCATGGGCTGGCCCCTCCTTAGTTATCAGACCTTCTTTCTCCTCACCTTCCCACCAGGGTCCTCCATTCTGGTAGTCAAAGTCGGCTGTCCCAGCCCAGGATTTCCTCTGCCCCATCTAGGATTTGCCCCTTTTCATTTGCTGCCCCTCACTCCTGGAACCTTCTTCCCTCGCGAGCAAGGGCCATCACTTCTCTAACCAGCTTCAAAACAGAGTTGAAGACCATCCTGTTCAGAGAAGCCTTCCCAGACATTGCGTGATTGTCACTTGCTATCTGATGTTCTTTTTGTTCCCTGTTTTATTGAACCATTTCCTGTATTGCTATGTGTTTTATTTATATTATCCTATCATTTCTTAGATTGTACGCCATGTTTGTTGTTTTTATGTACAGCGCTGTGCAAATCTACAGCGCTAAATAAATAAATGAATAAATAAATAATAATACTCTAGAGAAGACAGACCCTTTTTGGACTGCCCTGTTAGTCACCGGTGCTCTGAATTTGCCACCTCTGCAGTCCTTTGTTGCCAGGCTCACCAGAAGGAAAGAATGGAGGTTAAATGGGAGGTGGATGAGGTGAGTGTTAAATCTGGTGAGTGAGGCAATGGGTCAGAGGGCTGTGGTGTTATGATGGGCTGGATTAAGAAACCCGTTAATTCCAGACCACGGCACACACCGGACGCAGCACGGGGCCATGACCCAACTCCTTACCATCTTGTGTCAACTGAAAGCCATGCAGCCAATCCTCAGGGTCTATATCTCTGAAGCTCTCAAGGCTGAGCCCATAGTCATCAGCAAAGAGCTTACCCTCCGGCCCAGCGTCCATGAAGCTGAGGTGGGTGCGGCACGACGTCGTGAGAAACTCGGACAACCTACCGGTTTGGATCCTGCGGGGATGAGAAGCAAAAAGAGGAGGAAGAGGAGATGAGAGGAGCCTGATCCATCCACAGCCAGCATCCACAATTAGGAGAAACCAGTCAAGCAAGGTCTGGGAAAGAGGCACACACAATGCTATATAAATATGTGTCCCACCACCAGACCCTGCAAGCAAATGCTACTTGGATCTACTGGCAGGTGCAGGAAGAGCTGTGCTCTCTGCGGCACTAAACACACACACAAACACATACATGGAGCTTACCTTGCCCCTCCAAAATACCCATCCTGCAGTTTCCGCAGTGTGGCCAAGACAGTTGGGTGGATGCTGGTGCCAGATTCATCTTTTTAATAAACAAAAACATAGAGAAAAACCCTCAAAAGATGGCAGCAGATCAAAAGAGAGGAATAAACATGCCCAGCAAGGCCAGAAGTGGCCCCAGGGAGAGCCAGGAGACCCACCGAGCATCGTGTGTGAGATGGGGAAGGTGATGATGGGGCGCCCCGTCATTCTCCAGCGGCTGCACAGGTAGGACAGGTCTGTCCGGAGCATCTCCACAATCATCTTGTTGTCCAGAGCCAGGTAGAACTGCTGCAGGTCCATGAACTGAGGGCAGAAAGGAGGGGACTGATGGTGAGGAAAGGTGTGTCCTCCCAGATGTTTTTGGACTTCATCTTGCAGCATTCCCTATTATGTGCTATATGCTGGATAGAGGAACATCAGGACTGCACCTCCATACGGCAAATGTGCCACCTGTGAGTCTGGGCTTGCAGAGAATCAGTGTGGTCTTGTGAAAGTGTCTGTGTGTGATCTGAGAAGAGAGGATGGGATCCATCTCTGTGTCATGCCCAGCCTGGAAGATGGCTTGGAGGACTCAGAGGATGAGCTAGAGCCTCTGGGATCTGAACCTATAATGGAGGAGCCAGAGCCCCAGGGGCTTGAACCTGTAATGGAGGAGCCAGAGGCTGGCCCTAGTTCTGCTGGAGCAGAGTCTATGGCCCCTCCAGAGGTTCAGCAGTCAAGTTTGCCTGGTGCCGAGGCTGTGGACATGGAGGAGGATCTGGGCAGTGTGCCTACCTTCAATGAGCGTCGAGCAGAAAGAGAGGACCTTCGAAGATCTAGGAGGCTTTATCAGAAGCGTCTTCGTAATCAGGCACAGCTGAAGGCCAGCTCCTTGCCTTCTTAAGCACCTGGAGCATGTGTGGTTCTTTGCCAGTGGATATCTGACTCTTTTAGAGGAAAGACTCTGTCTCTGGCTCCTTGGCTTCTTGTCTTGACTACCCAGAAACTTGACCTTGGACTGCTTTATCTACCTGCCTATCTGTTACCCTGAACCTCGGACCGTCTGACAATTCTTCTGGTAAACCCTTTTGGTAAAGCTACTGCAACTCTCCAGGACTGAGTAGCTTACACTGACTTTGCTGTGCTGGGAGGGGATTGTTTGTTTGAAAACTAGCTGTCTTATCAGCCCTTTGGCTGCTTTCCCGGACACTCTGTAAGTGAGCAGCACACCGAAAAAAAGAGCAACCCCAGACTGCCAGGTGTTCCTGTATAACTTCTGCTGCTTCTCTGAAGTCCTGGTAGCCCTTGTGGGGAGACCTGAATGGCTGCTACATGTGCTTCTAGGAATGCAACCCAGTCCTTTGGTGACACCGCTCAGCCCACTCACCTGTGGGGTGAAGATAAAGGTGTTGTCGCGGATGTCATAGAACTTGGAGGTCCCCAGGACACCCATCTGCCGGAAAGGACGCCCACTCAGGTTCATGCGCTTGTTACGGCCTGAAAAGGATCAGAGTCACAACAAGGGTTGCATTCCTTAATAGGACGCAACCCACAAAGACGACACACTGGGAAGGACTGCACCCCAATTTGTCTCCACATTCCAAAATGGAGGGGCATAAAACCTGGAAATGACAGAAGTGAAACAAAGCATCCCTGCCTTCTCTCACTCTACTGAGATTTACCTGGCAAACTTCAGCCTCTGCCATCTAATTCTGGAAGCTAAGCAGGGTGAGGCCCAGATAGTCCTAGGATGGGAGACCCCTAGAAGGGATGACCACTGATCTCCAGGCAGGACGAAGAAATAAAACTGCCTGGAAACCAGGACACCTGCCCTATACTGAGCCAGATGGAGCAGCAAACTGATTCAGTATAGGGCAGCTTCTTCTATTTCTAGATGTGACCCTGCCTGAATACTGGCAAAAGACTCCTCAACCCTTGGTCTGAAAGCTCCCATCATTGCCAACCTCAATGCCACCAACTTTTTCTACAGGGACTTGTGTGCAGCGTCTAAAAGGTCTGCGTTTTCTCCTGGCAGGTGGATGGTCCAATGCCCCACTGGCAGCCCCTTGCACCCCCCACACTCCAGCTCACCTAGCCTGGCATAGATGTGGCTGAGAATCCTTGCTGGCTGCACTCGGATGGGATAGACATCGGTCACCGTCTGCACCTCAATGCCCTCCTTCCGCAAGAGGGCCTTGATGGCCTCCGTCTCAGCCAGGATGCAGACTAAGGGGGAGAGAAAAACAATGTCATGTGAGAGCTGTAGGAGCAAAGGTGGCAGCATACCAAAGGAGAGACCACTGGAGGGGAACAGGCCCTCCAGCTATTTCTCCATCTGACACTTCCCAAATTCCCCAGTCATTCCTCTGCATGCACAACCTCCAGGGTGGCATTTTGGCCCTTCAGACAAGGAAGGGAAGGGCCCTTCTGGCACAAGAGGGTCAGCATGGAGCTTGAGGGGGTTTCCCAGCTCCAGGAAGGGCCCCGGGGGGCACCACAACAAACACACAACACCACATCCAAGCCCCTCCAGCGAGCCAGCCTGAAAGGAGACATGAGCAGCTGGCACAAAAGGAACATCCAGCAGGGCTGGCATTCCAGGCTGGGCCAAGAAAAGGCAGGAATGCAGACCCATGCCTCTTGCAAGCAAGCCTTCACAGCAGGCAGCCACTAGACCCCTCTGCCAGGCTTGAGACAGACACCACAGGGGAGGCTGAATCTCCTCGAGCCCCAGCCAAATCTGGCCTTACCCTGCACCACCACATCAGGCTTGGGGACAGTCGCCAGCCGGCGGTTGAGGGGATCAATTTCCCCTGGAGCCAAAAAACCCTGCAAAGAGAGACAATGAGGAGCAAGCAAGGAGAGAGAGTGGGTGGGTGGTCAGACCAAGAGGGAGCCCCTCCATCCTAGTTTCAGCTCACCCTGTTTCCCCATAACCATCCCATCCCATCCTGCAGAAACCTGAGCGCTTGCTTGATTTCAGAGGTTAAGCAGGCGCAGGCCTAGTGAGCTGGAAAGAAGAGGGGGGCTTCCAGGGGTCTTGGGGAAACAAAACTCCTGCCTGAGACCCCAGAGGGCCTTTGCTGCTGCAAGTCAGAGCTGACAATATTGGCCTAGACTAGAGAGACCACCAAAGGCCTGAGGCAGCATGAGGCAACTTCCCATTTTCCATATGTCTTGAAACATCTCCTGGTAGGGGCAGGGAAAGATCCTCTGTGACTTTTGAAAAGCCACGGTTGCCAGCCAGAGTTGGCAATGCTGGGCTTGATGAGTGCAAGGGCAGCTTCATCTGTGGCCACAGTGGCCAACCAGGGCTTCCTGGGAAAATCACAGGAGGCAGGAGATGGAAGAAGCTGTCTTCGCCGGCAGTGTCCAAAAATGTTCTGCCTCTGAATGCAGAGGTTCCCACATAGCTGTCCCAGCTGCCAGCCAGCAGCAGACCTCGCCTTTGCTGTCAATGTGCCCAGGCCCCTTGTAGAGCTCCCTTCCACAAGAGAAGACCTCACCAGATCCCACAGGATAATTCATGGGGACTGGTTCCTTCCGTCACCTCTCTGGAATCTCCCCCTGCCAATCTGTTTCCCTTGGATGACCCTCGGGAATACCAGGCACGGGAGATTCCCACTGGGCTCCTGTTATCACACCCTTAACTTGCTGGTCAGCACAGAGGCACAGCTGGACCAAGGGCACTGAGCAGGACTTCCCTGGGAAGAGATGGGGTTTATTCCCAGACACCCCAAGGAGAAAGGGCAAAGGCCAGCCTGCTCCAAGCCCCTGCCCACAAAGGAGGACCTCCGTCACTGCTCCCATGAGCTGAGAGGGACATGACAAGGCATCCAAATAGACAGGACTCCAAGCAACCTGGGGTCCAACCGATGGGCCACGCAGCCCCTAAACAAGGGCCAAGGGCCCGGGCTCACCTCCGCCATGAGGCAGCCCAGGATGTAGAGGGACTGGCCCCACATCAGAGGCAGCTTTCCCTGCGGCACACGCTCCACGGAGTGAGGGTTGCAGTACTCCTCCTCCACCTGGGAGAGAAAACCGAGACATTCAGGTGGCCAGCAGGGTCTCAAAAAGGCCAGGAGAGGCCAGGACAGAACAGGGCAGAAGAAAGTCATGGCTTTGCTAACATCAATGCAATGATTTCAAGAATCTATCCATCTGTTGGGATATACAAATCATAACCTGTTTGTTATGACATAGTTTTCAAAGAGACAGCAGCTTTAAGACCGTTAGGCAGAAAGGCAGGGGGGAAAAATGGCAGCAGCACCGTGGAAACCAATCAATTCATTTTAGCCTGAGGTTTTCTGGGTTTCAGTCATGCCTTTGGATGCATGGATCAAGAGAAGCTGCTGCTTTTGATCTGTTTGGGAAGGAACCTGGTGTGAAGCAGTGCATCTGAGGATGTGGACTGCAATATAAATATGTCAACAACAACACCAACAACAAAGATAACAATTCCAAAAAAGCTCAGGATAAAATTAACTTGCAAAGGGGCTGCTAGATCCCCTTTTCCTTTTCAGTGTTGCTATTATTGCCAGAGCAGAATGAGAGCAAAATGAAAATTGCAGCCAAGATTTGGAAACCAATCCATGTATTTATGGTTATGGTTGTGCGTGTATGTGTGTGTGTATGGTTATATATATATAGTTATACATGGTGTGTGTGTGTATATATATGATTATGTATGGTTATGGTTTTATATATATGTGTGTGTGTGTGTGTGTGTGTGTGTGTGTGTGTGCGTGCATATGGTTATAGATGTTATTGACCTACATGGCTAACATTGTCATTGTCCTGTATGGCTAATGGGGCTACTCCTGGATATATTTCCTGGTACTCAAAGGGCTACTGCTTCTGGTACCAAACAGAATAGATATGCACCACAACTAGCACCCAAAGGGATTGCAAAAACAAGGCAGAGGATGGTCATTTTACTCAGGACAAGTCAGATCTTTGCAAAATGCAGACCTTTTTTCTTGCCAACCTGATGCTGGTATGGCTGCTCTGAAAGCTGGAGGAGGTGGAGATTGTGGCTGGTTACCTTGTCCATGGACATATCTGTTTATGGCTGATATGACGGAAGAGCCTCCCTAGGCAGGGGCAGTCTATCTCTCCATCTTAGCTACTGGAAATAAACCGAAGTGGGAGGCCACTGGACCTCTGTGAAAATTCTGAGCTGCAAACTGGGTGGCATCCTTCTTATACGACCCTTGCTACTATTATTTTATTTCTTTTGTAATAAACAAATGCAACTTCATTTAAATGTTCAACTTCAGTAAGTAAATATACTTGAGTACAACTCCCAGGAAGCTTCCTCAGCCAGGAGGGCCACTGAATGGGGGATTCTGGGAGTTGTAGTCCAAAGGAAACCCCATTTACTAACCTTCTCCCCCAGCCCTCCATAGGTTCCCTTTGTTGTTGTTGCTGCTGCTGTTGTTGTTGTTGTGTGCCTTAATGTAATTTCCAACTTATGACAACCCACATGATGTAGTGGTTTGAGACACTGGAGACCAGGGCTCGAATCCTGGCTCAGGCATTTAAACCCGCCAAGTCACACTCTATCAGCCCCAGAAAAAGGCAAAGGCAAAAGCCCCTCTGAACAAACCTTGCCAAGATGGAGGCCTCGAGGCTTAGGGATCTGTTAATAATTCTGACAGACTCTACAGAACCCAGAGGTCTTCATGTTAATAGGAAATTTAAACAGGTTATAAATAAAATAATAATTCATTTGCTACTCTAAGGACACTCATTCACTAGAAACTCTTGGCTGGCCAGATTAATCCCTTTACTTCAGCATTTAAGAAGTTGGATAGTGGCCAATATCTTCCTGATTTGACTTAAATTTGAAGTCAGGGTTCCTCTCTTTATTATTATTATTATTATTATTATTATTATTATTATTATTATTACTGAATAAAAATCTCTCTTTATTAGTCTTCCCTGTCGCCTCTTTGGCTTAATTTCTGTCCCATTCCCTCTTTTACTATTTATATACTTTGTTTGTGGTCCGAATTTGGTTTTGCTTATTTCTGTCACACTGCTGTGGAGAAATTTAAAATCCTGAGGTAAACGTTGTCTGAAACATGGAATAAAATGCATAAATCAGTGTGTTGTGAAAGCTAAGCCTTGCTACAATGATAAAAAAATTGCCTCAGAGACGTGAAAAGTTTCCCTCAGACTGAGGCAAAGTTACTTTATATAAACGAGGCCTACTCTTAAGGCAAACTTTTAATGGGGTTTTCTTGGCAAGATAGGTCCAGAAAAGGTTAAGATGTTGGATAGTGGCCAATATTTTCCTTATTTGGTTTAAATTTGAAGCCAGGTTTCCTTGACTCTACTCCCTTCTTTATTATTCTTCACTCGCCTAGCCTTTGTTGCCTCTTTGGCTTACTTTTTGCTATATGCCCTCTTTTATTCTTTATGCACTTTATTTGTGGGCTTGAACATTGGATTTCTTTATTTATGTCACACTGCTGTAGAGAACCTAAAAATCCTGAGGTAAAAGTTGCATGAAACATGCTATAAAATGTTTAAATAAGTGTGTTGTAAAAGCTAGGCCTTACTACAGCGATAAAAAAGTGCCTCAGAGGTGAAAAGTTTCCCTCAGGCTGAGGACAAGTCACTTTGTAGAAATGAGGCCTACTCTTGACAGTGAAACCATCACACTATCACAAAAGGAATTGTTGCCAAAGAAACCCAGGGCAGCCTTCCACATCCCAGCATCCCTCAGTGTGTTGAACTACAACTCCCACCATCCCCTTCCAACATGGCCAGCAGTCATAATGGTTGGAATGGTGGGAATCATTATCCCCCATATTGAACTGCGGGTTGCCAGGAGGCTATTTTATTAGTTCAGTGTCAAACTCGTTAGGATTTATAGGGCTGAGGGGGAATCCAAACAGGACAACTTTTCATTGGCCACTTAATCAACATTTCGCTGGCTCTTATTGGTTCATAGCCACAGACCAATGATAGGGCTGGTTTTGGGGGCGCTTGTAGGTGATTGGCTGAAGGGTTTGGGCTGAGACTGTATAAAAGGGGGCCCCAAAGCTTGGAGCTGAGCTGCCAAGAGGAGAAGAAGGAAGGGCTGGAATCACTGAAGGGAGAAGGAAAGCTGATGGCATTGGAGGCAGGAGCTAGGAAAAGTTCCAGAAGAAGAGCCTGGGAAGAAGGCAGAAGGAAAGCTGGGTTCACTGAAGATAGGAGCTAGAAAGAAGACAGAAGGAAGGCTAGAGGCAAGAGCTGAGAAGAGTTCCAGAAGAAGGCAGAAGGAAGGCTGGATTCACTGAAGGCAGGAGCTGGGAAGAAGGAAGATGAAAAGCTGAAATCCCTAGAGGCAGAAGATGGGAAGAGCTGAGCCAGAAGAAGGCCCTTGAAGCAGGTGAAAGAACCTAAAGTGGCTGAAGGCAGATGCTGAGGAGGAAGCAGAGGAAAAGGAGAGAGCATTGCAGTCAAAAACTAACATACAACTTAAATCACTGTGTGTTGTGTCTTTCTTGGGTCCTGTGGTTTGTGTGGGATCAAATACTGGATGGTACATTGTCTAAGGTATAACAATGTTGGTTCATTAACAGCTTCATGCCTGGGTCTCCCTACACAACTGATGGTACTTTCCCTGTGTATTACAAACTGCTACAGTGGTTTTTGGGTTTGAATTGTGGAAGCTTGGGTTTCAGTTTCTTACCCAAGGCTTGCAAACTGAAAGGGTTCTCTTGGGCAATTGGCCCTCAAGGGAAAGGTAAAGCCTCTAAGCCTATTCCACAAGTCAAGAGTCCATGTGAGAACACAACATTAACATATATTAGAAGCTTCTATTTCAGGCCTCACCTACACTCTATATTAAAGGTGTAACAAAGCAATGAATGGGAGTCAAAATGGTGGTCTGTTGGTTCTGGGAGAGTTTCTAGAAAAGTATGAAATGTGCTTATAAGAAAAAGGGACAAGTATGGTACCAGGGTTTTAGTGTTTAGAGGTTTAGGTTTCCATCTCTGGCCAAGGCCTGGAAGCTGAATACATTTTAGGTAAATGGCCCTAAAAGTAAAACTCTAAGCCTGTTCCATAAATAAGAGTTCATGTGAAAATACTTAATATCACACACACACATATATATATATATAATCAAGGCTCTAATACTTATGTTTAAAGAGGTATCCAGGCCTAACACATTACTCAAGGGCTGCAATATTCAAGGTGTACTAAATGGTGGCCGGGGGGCCAGGGCTGGGCCTTGAGCCTCATCTCTGTTGGTTCTTGGAGGGTTCCCACAAAAGAATCACAACCAAAAGCCACAAAGGTGGCATTGGTTCTGGCACATTAGAGGGGTGTGCAGACCGCCCCCAGGGGGTGCCCTGCAGCTGCCTCCATTTTCACCAGGCCAGGGCTGCTTTCTGTGGCTCTTTTTTGCGCCTTGCAAAGGGCAAGATAGCCATAGTGCCATAGCTTTATGGTGCTCCTTCAGTCTAATATAGGCCATAGAGTCTAACTGGTTCCCTTCTGTGAGCTGCCTTTTGGGTCCCACTCTGGGAAAAGGTGGCCTAGGAAATGGGTGGTTTAGGTCCTACAGAGATCAGCCAGATGTCTGTTTTCCATTAACCATGCCCAGGGCTGTGGAGCGGCTTCTCCTCCACAAGGAATGAATCTACTAAGGATGTCAGAACCTTGACTCTGCATCACACAAAAGCCACCTTGGCCTATCATCCACTGCCCAGAGTGGGCAACCAGGGAATGGCTACAGGAAGCCATGTGCTCTGGACCCGATTCCTGGTCCATTGAGCTTGGTATTGACCGCACTGACCGGCAGCACCTCCCTGGGGTCAAAGGTGGTTAAGAGTGGGGCCTTCTCTTCAGCTGCTGAGCGACAATCCTCCAGGAGGTCAGTTTTGGGAAGAGGAAAATACAACACAAGAATGACTGATTCCTGGAAAGCAGGATCTGGCCAAGAAAACCCAGGGATAAGGTTGTCATAAGTCAGAAAAGATTTGAAGGCACACAACAAGAACATCCTCTGGGCGAGTCACACTCTCTCAACCTCAGAGGATGGCAATGGTGAACCCCACCCCACCCCCAAAAATAACCCTTTCCAAGATCTCTGCAGTCTCTGCTCTTTAAGCCACTGGTCTGCAAGCAGGAATTCTGTTTAACTGGTTTTGCAGCATTGTGGGCTGGCCACAGAACTGCATGCTGTATTTACTCACTTGGAGATAGTCACCTCTAAACCAGTAATGCAACTGCGCAAACCACAATGGGCCCAGGGCTGGCGATAGGAGCAGGGGAGCCCAGGCGATTGGGTTTGGAGCTCAAGTGCCAACTTGGCTTGGTCCTAGATGCCTCTATTGCATGTTTAAAAATCCCATTATGGAAAGCAGCCAGACATCTCCTGGATGGCTGGGATTCCTTGGCAATCACTTTAAGATGAGAAGCAAATAAACAAGACCCTGGAGGCTAAGAAAGGGGGATTCAGGGGGACCCTGCCAAGCCTTTGGCGCCTAAACACAAGCTGCTCTCTTTTGTCCAGAGGCAGGGAACCGATGATGCCTCTCCCACTTTCAGGGCCATTCCTCCCTTTCCCCAGACCCCTTACCTTCTCCAGAGGGACGCTGTAGAGCTCTGGGATCAGCCGAATCCCATTCTTGCCTTTGATCAGGACCCCCTCCAGGGCTTCTCTGTACTCCTGAACCTGGAGGAGGAGGAGGAAGAAGAGGGAAGGTGGGTGCGGGGTCCCTTTTGCTCCTTCCTTCCTTCCTTCCCTCCCTCCCTACGGCTTCTTCCCAACTAACATGGCTGGTGACCCCACCTGCTCCCAGTTTCCGCTGAAGATGCCGTCGATGATGAAGTAGGTCCAGAAAAGGGGCCACTCGCACTCAATGTTCTCAAAGAGCTTAAGCTCGGCTGGCTCATAATAGAGACGGCTGCGGTCCTGCAAAGAAGCACAGCGAGGGGCAGGAGATGGAGGGCAGGAAAGGCCATCAGGGCAGCTGCACCGGCAGGCAGTCCGCTCTGTCAGGCCAAGAGAGTCGGGCCAGAGGGGCCCTGGCTCATTAGGAAGGCATTTGGGAGTAAACAGGAAGAATGCAGGGCAAAACTGGCACGCAGTATTAAAATGCCAGTAATCCATTAGCAAGGCCATGTGCGACGAAAGGGGGTATATGTGGACCCCAGACACAGACACAGAGCCAGGGGCATGCCCTCCGGCTCTTGCTCTCTTGTGCTTCAGTTTCCCTCCAGCTTCCCTCAGAATGTGAGGTCCAGGACCCCAGCCAGAAAAATCTCCATCCTTCAGAATGGTTACCATGTGTTTTAAATTCACATTAAAATCAAACTCTATACAATCCCAGCAAAAGGCCCGTTTTCCCCTCCGAAGTGAAGTCCTGCATTTTCATGACATGCAAAACTGCAGGTGAAGCTAGTGCCATTGGGAGTTATGTCAGATATGTCAGAGTTGGGAATTCAGGGCAGTTTGGGATTTTCTTTCACCAGTTTTGGGCACTCAGCTGCCTTTTCTCAGCCAAAAAGGTTGTGTGCCAGCTGCATTTGGCTTGCCTAGATAACAATGTTTTAAAAGGGCTGACTCTCCAGACCAGCCGGACATCATCCACATAGACTTTCTGTTTTCGTTCCCACCAGGACAAGAACCTGCGCTGTCTCTATGAAGCCACTGGCCTAAAAGCACAATGGAGCACTGGCACCTGGGAGGGCAGTGTTAAGGAGCAGCTGGGCCGGGGACACGTGCCAAACTCACCTCCTTGGGGGTCCTGTAGCCATCTCTGAGAAAGCGGCAGCAGCCGTATCGGCCCTGAGGAGGACAGGTGCGTGGCATCAACGTCTGCCCCCGTTCTCCATGGAAGCCAGAGGGGCTCGGTTTGCACCCTAGACTCCCCAGAATCCGCCCACAGACACCATAAAGCCCCTATTCAGGGGGGGGGGGTATGTGCTTTCCTGAGGGGCCAAGGAGACTTGCCTGCAGCTTGGTGACAATCTCCTGCTTTGTCTTCTCCACAACCTCGCTGTCTTCTACTGCAAAAGCCGGGTAGGAGATGACCGAGAGGAGGCTGGCATCGATCTCCTTGGATGTGGAAGCCCTTGGCAGCATGGAGTGCAGAATGGACTACCCAGAAAGAGAGAGAAGTGGGAGAAAGAGATTTGTGTTCCCAGGAAGTTTTGAAACTGTTTTTATGTAGTAGGATTATTTGTTTAATGGTTTTGTAACCTTCATATAAAATAGGATTTTAGCAGTACTATGCTTTAAATTTGTTGTAAAGCATTTTGAGTCCCATACTGGAAGGATCATCTTCCTTCATATACAGTAATTTCAATCAGATATTTCGGACTGACAAGCAGGATAACCTCTCCATTCTCCAACTCCTGAAGCCCCAGCCATCCTGAGAGTCACAACCTCCCAAACCAGAGAAGGGGTCCATCCTCCTTGAGAAGAGACCCCCATCCCCCCGTGCCCCCCGCCCTTACCTGGCAGTGCTGCACCTCATCGGAAAGCACATGGACCACAGATTGGGGCCCCCCCTTGACACCAAAGAGGTTGAGCTCATCCAGGGCCTCAAGGGCCGCCTGGGACAGAGAGAGAACCAGGGTTGCATTGACTGTTCGGCTCCAGAAGGGTCCCATGGGCAGAAAATTGCCCCCCACCCCACTGCTCTTGTCTCTCCCTGCCCCGTTTGCTGGACAACTCTGGCTGTTGCATTGGAAAGAGTTGACTCAGTTTCTCCATCAATTGAACCAAAGACAGACTGCACCAGCAGCCCCACTTGGCCCCTTCCCAGAGATAGCTCTCCCGGATGCAAGGGGGAGCTTGCCCCCCCCCCCAAAGTCATGCCTATTTCTTTGCAACTGGCTCAAGGCACCACATAAAAGGAATGCCCTCACCTTTGCCATGCCCACGGAGCTGGCATTCAGCTCTGTAATCCCTTGGTTGGTCTTGTCACCACGTTCCCATATCCCAAAGTCCTGCCAAAAAATAATTAAGTGATCAATCAAAATGGATCAGTGCATCAGCGAAGGAGTTGGCAGCAGACATGGACTGAGATAAGCACCCCTCAGTTCCACGCCTCTCTCTTCTCCCAAATGCTGACAAGCCCCAGGAGCAACAAAACGCATGGACTGTCTCCCATGCACAGAGCACCATGCGCTAGCAAACAGCTCCTTTTACCACAAATAAGACAAACATAGACATGATTCAGGCATGCTTATGTCACCAACCATAAGGTTCTGGCCATGGATCATCATGTTCCAAGCAGAAACATCCTCCCAAAGCAAGAGAGAGAGAGACAAAGAGGCAATGCCTCCAGAGTGCTGCAATGTTTCTTGGACCAAAAATGTCCAGCAACCAGGCCACATGGACTGCCTCTCTGAGCATTAAAGGGCCAGGAGAGTATCAAGGAAGGCAACTGCAGGACATAAGGGAAAGAGGGCACTGCTACTGTTTGCAAGGCTGGACTCATCTGTGGCCACATCTGCCCTGGACCCAGCCGCATGAAAGAGTATCTCCCTCTAAACATCTCAGAGACAGAAAGTCAGCTGCTGCCACTAGATAAAGCCTGAAGCTGCTTGGCTGCCCTTTGCAAACAGAGCTGGAAGATTTATAGGTCTGTGAGGAGAGTTTCCCCAGATCTCTTTCCCCATCATCCTGATGGTTGGACTGGGCCAGACACAATCCTGGTTCTTCTTTAGCCAAGGACGCTTTAAGCACTGGGTGCAGGGGCAAAAGTACCATGCTATATACCTTTGCATCTAAGATGCAGCTTCCCATCTGCCAGAGATGGACATTCTCTCATTTTGGGTGTAAGGGGAAAGAGAGCCATGCCCTTTGTGTGCAAACATAGCACCATAAATGTGGGACGCTTGGGTACATGGTGTCCTTCGTGACTCATGGGCCGTGACCTTTCTAGATTTTCATAGCCAGGGGCTGAGGGGAAGGGTTTGCAGTGCCGGATGTGTTTTTGGCCAAGAAGGCCAAGCTCAGCCTCTCAGTCCTTGCAGGACGATTCTCCAGCAGAACAGCAGGCATGAGCCCAACCAGGCCTGGACATGCCCCAGAGAATGCGACTTGCATGCCACCATTGCTGCCCATTGCCCTGGAAGTAGCAAGGCAGGACCATGCACCTCCCTATCCAGGGCCTCATGTGCGCCAAACACAACTCTGGCCCAGGGATGGACTCACAGCAGTCTTGTAGGCTGCTTCAATGTAAAAGACAAGGTTCTGGATGAAGTTGACTTCATCCAGGCTGTGGACAATGTGGAGCCCTGAAAGAGAGGAAAAGCAGACGGTGACCCTCTTGTGCAGATGTGAGAAACCCAATATCCCCTTCCATGTGCCCCCAAGACACCTGGGGAAAGGGTTCCAAGCTCTCCCACCAATGAGTTAAGCTGGGCAGCCTGGCCACCTCTGGACCACTGGTAAGAGGCTCTTACCGGATGCAGTCATTTGAGCCAGCATCAGCAGGTAGAGGGAGGTGGCATCGAGCTGGAGGTGGCCCCATTGGTCATCCCCCACAACGGTGGCACAGGTGCTGGTGTTGTACTTGGCATGCAAGGAATCCCTGGTGCTCTGGCTGTACTTGAAGGCCTCCACTTTGTCCACCTGCAAGGTCCCAAAAGCAAAGAAGGAGCAAGGAAGGCCATCTGGACCACCTCCCCCGCCTCCAGGTTGCCTTTGGCCAGTGGGCAGGAGCAATGGATGGGGAAATGGACCAAAGGATGGACATCCCCACTACCACCGAGAAGAGCTCTGGTCTTGCCCACCAGAGATGAGATCAGCAAACTGACTGACCAATACTGGGGTCTGGGGTCTCTTTTTCAGTACAAAAACTAATGGGGCAGAGCAACTGAAGCATTTTATTTTTAATCCCAATGACCATCCTGACTGGTGAATTGGACTAGAATCCAAAGAAGTAACTACTCAATGGGCATAATGCAGTCATCAGAGCACCCAAAGGTTTCCCTGTGGGTCATTGTGAGGGTCAGTAGAGCAGTGGAGGGGGCAGAGATTGAGAGGCAGCAGGCCTTGGCACTTGGCATCCTTCATGCCCAGGGCAGGAAGATGTGCTTCATGCCAACTGTGCTCCCTCATTTGGAGCATTCAGGGCAGAGGGAAGGACTGGGGGCAGCACCCCCCGACAGAGGGACAGAAAGCGAAGCAGAGGAAGGGCTTGGCTGGACCACCCCAAACTCCCTGGAGAGGTGGAGGTCCCATGTTCCTTACCTGCCGCATCATGCACTGCAGGAGCCCCCGCATCAGCTTCACCACGCTCTGCAGAGGGAAGGAAAGGGAGACGGGCGCATGACAGGCATTCCAGAGGGCTTAGCAGAGCCAGGTGGCCAGTGACCTTTAGCAGAGCCCTAGCCTGCAACTAGAGCCCTGGACGCCCTCCCTCCTCACCACCCTCCGTGGCATTTACTTGCTGGGCTATACCAGCCACCAACAGGAGAGGAAATGCCCAAGCTGCTTGGCACCCTGGCACACCGAAAACCCAGGCCCCTGCCCTTCATCTGCAGGTAGTAGCAGGTGAGTACCCCACGTTCATCCCATGCCACCAGAAGTGGAGGGAGTCGCCCACTAATAGTTATTAAACTTACTGCTACCTCAAGGAGGCTAACAGTAATCAAACACAAAGCAAGAATCTTACACTTTAAATGGCTGCTAAAGGGACAAGAACTGTTGGGGCAGAGTTTTAGTCAGCCCTTGAAAGCACCGGACTTTTTATCCACGGATTAGAAATATTTTTAAAATACAGTGCGCCCTTGCTTTATGCGGAGGAATCTATCCTGGACTCCCTCGCGTAAAGTGAAATCCACCTATGCTCGAGCCCCATTTAAATGAAAGGGGCTCATGCATGTGGCAGCGTGGCGGCACACGTGCGCCACAGGCACCCACCCCATTAGTCCCTGGGACGCGCCACCCTTTCTCCCCGCACAGCTTTCAGCATATGCTGAAAGCTGCATAAAGCGTGCTGCATATGACACAGGTGCACTGTATATAAATTCCAAAAGCAAATATTGATTTTGCCATTTTATATAAGGGACACCATTTTACTATGCCACTGTATATGATGGGACTTGAGCATCCATGGATTTTTGGAAGGAGGACCCAGGGATGTAGCCAGGATTTTGGGAAGGGGGGGTCCAGACTAAGTGCCACCATTACAGCAGTGCACACCATTCATTGTATTTAACGGAAGGGGGGGGGACCAGACCCCCCCCCCCCCCCCCCCCCTTTGGCTTCATCACTTGGGGACCTGGAACCAAACCCCAGCCAATACCAAGGACCCACTGCAAATTTATTTCTGGCCAATGTCTGGTCAAAAGAAACCAAAGTCTGCCCCCAGAGCAAAGAAGATCCTATTACGAGAGGCATGCTCAGGGGGCCTCAGCCCTTGCCTACTACACCGGGCTCTACCCTTTTCCTTGCCTGAACCTTGCAAATTAGCCGAAGAGATAAGATTACCAGGGTCACTCCAGGGCAGCTGTGATGCAAGCAAAGAAACAAAAGTAAAATCCTAGTGCTGCCCGCCTGCCTTTGCCATACCCTAAGCAACGGAGAAAACACCTCCTGATGCCAACAAAACTGAGATTTCAAAAGGAGAACTCTGGAAAGTTCATCCCAGACAGATCCTGCAGTCCTCTGGTCTTTTCCACACGATGCAATACAGTGCTAAAATTCCACTTCAACAGCGTCCTACTGAGTCTGGGATGTGGTGCTTGGGCACCAGAGCTCTTGCAGAGAATTCAGAATCTAAGCATCTCCAAAACTACACTCAATGCTGGCTTTAAAGGAGCTTTCCAAGGAGCTGAACTTAAGCCCAAAGCTGAAGCAGAACAGTATCCCTTTTTAGGAGTATCCTTTTTAAACCACATCACCCAGAACCTTGCGCTAGCCCTGCAGGCTGGGAAGTGTAGTCTGAAAAGAAGGGCCTTTTCCAATGCAGAACATCCAAAGAGCCATTCTGGACCAGTCCAGAGTCCTCTTCAAGCCAGTGTGGACATTGCTACGCCTTGTGCAAGTCAATTGTCTGGTTTAACGATACTAAAACATAGTTTAATGAGGAAATAAGCAAAGAGGGGGTTGAAGAGGGCGAATGGACCAATCTTTTTCTAATGCAACAGGAGTTCTTCTCCTGCAAGGTCCATCATTCTGTATACACTTGCGCAAACACCCACCATAGTTTAGGTGAAAGGAGAACATGTGCAGACTTCAGCTTGCAAATGCTCATTGGCATGTCCTTCCAGAGGCCCATTCACCTGCAACCCATCTGTGTCCGTCTCTTTCCCTGCCATCCCCGCATGGCCACCCGCCGATTGTACCTGCTCCAGCTCAAAGGCTTTGGCCTTGTCCTCATCGCGGTCAGCGTTCTTGCGGTAGGCTAGGCCCAGCCCCCAGACCGCCAGGACGCTGTAGACATTGTCTCGCACCCAGGCATCCTTGTGGTCGCAGCTGGCCGGAAGGAGCCCTGTGACCGGGTTCTGTGTGGTGGAAGGGAAAGAAGGAAGAAAGAAAGGAGGAAAGAAAGAAAGAGGCGGCATGAGAGCTCTGCGCTTCCCAGCACTTGGCAGCACAGGAACCATTGGCAGAGCCATGCCAGGAGGCATTTCTATTTCCAATAGCAGCCCACAACCCAGGGCCCATTCGCACAACACAGCTATAACAGTATGATTCCACATTGACTGTTACAGCAGTATCCAGGGATTTACAATTTAGGCAGGGATATTTGAATTCTCAGATGGACAATTCTTCTAGTGCCTGACTCCAAGTCCCAGGATTCCAGAAGATGCAGCCATGACACTTAAAAAGGAATCACATTATTATTATTATTATTATTATTATTATTATTATTATTATTATTATTAT
>NC_056528.1:30428761-30443930 GCF_019175285.1 Sceloporus undulatus
CCTGCTCCTCCGAACCATCGCAGCGGCGGACATTAAAACAAACCAGTATAATCCTGCCATGTGAAAGGATCCCAGGACTCCATCCAAATGGACCCTTCTTGCAAGGATTGTTTCAAGTTCCTTATTTAAATGTTCCTCTTTCACTTTTCACACGGGCGCATGTGTGTTGTTGTTTATTGGCTCATTTATTTACAGCGGTGAAACTAACAGGGTCCTTCCCAGCCGGCCAAAGAAACCAACCATTCCTGTATGGACCCTTCCAAGCCGCATCAGAGCCTTGGTCCATCATTGGGGAGCAACGTTCCTGCCCTGGATGGGAGATTCTGGAGTGCTGTAGTCCATAAAAGCAACGTTTGCGCATGCGCACCCATATACACATATACTCTAGGGGTGGCTCAGCACCACTGGGAGAGATGTGGGTTTCCATCACAACCACGCTCAAGACTTCTGGAGCTGGGGAGAGGACCGTTTCCCAGCCATGAAGGGAGGCAGAGGACCCCTGGACCAGGTGAGACACCTGTGTCAGTCCAGGGCTGCATCTGCACTGGGGAATTAACCTGCTTGGCACTGCTTTTCAGCATCCTGCCTCAAGGCTATGGAATTCTGGGAGTTGGAACAAACTCCAACTCCCAGAATTCCATAGCCTTGAGCCAGGCCAGTTAAAGTGGTGCCAAACTGAGTTATTTCCCCAGTGTGGATCCAGCCTCAATGGCTGCTCCCAGACTCTGGAAGCCCCTTTGCAGGAAACCTAGAAGAATGGCTCCTTCTTCGCCAATGAAAGAGGCCTTGGCGCTCCAGCAGCCTTGGCGGGATTTGATGGTTTTACAAGGCAAGGGCTCTCCTTGTAAAAACAGCCCAGTTCACACACAACAGGTTTCCTTAGTTCGCTCTCCGAAGGGAAACCGCTGCATTATTGCCTCTCTTCTCCTTTGTTAAAACATGGCTTTAGCAGCTTCGTTGTCAAGCGTAATCCAATGGGGCCCTTGGGATCCTTGGATGGGCTTTGGTTCCAGGACTCTCTGCGGACACCAAAATCCGTGGATGCTCCAGTCCCATTAAAGGCAACGGAGAGCAAGCGGTGGCCCTTATAGCAAAGGGCAAGAATGTATATATGTTTAAGGATATTTCCATGCCATGGATGCATAGAATCTGCGGATTAGAAAAGATCCAGGGATACGAAGGAGTTACTGTCCTGGGGCAATTTTAATGGGAAGGTGGGTTTGTGGGAGATTTTATTGTATTGTGTTTATATTTTAATGTTGTGAGGAGGGGTATAAATAATAACAGTAATTATTATTATTAATTTTTTACATGTGCTTTTATTATAATCCTCTGTTTTGTAAGCCACCTTGAGTCCCAGGTTGCATCCAAACTGGAGAAATAACTCAGTTCGGCACCACTTTAACTGGCCTGGCTCAAGGCTGTGGAATTCTGGGAGTTGGAGTTTGTTACCCCACAACAAATTCCAACTCCCAGAATTCCATAGCCTTGAGCCAGGATGCTGAAATGCGGTGCCAAACCGGGTTATTTCCCCAGTGTGGATGCAGCCCTGGACCGACACAGGTATCTCGCCTGCTCCAGGGGTCACCTGCCTCCCTTCATGGCTGGGAAAGGGTCCCCTGCCCAGCCCCAGCAGCCTTGAGCCTCTGCCAGGGGTGCTGAGCCTCCCCTAGTCCCTATGTCTCTGTCTGGAGTCCCAGGGCCCTCCCTCCAAAGGCAGCAGCCATCAAAGTAGCCAAGAAGGAAGGAAGAGAGGAGGGGAGGAGAAGGGGCCATAATATACTGCCCCTTGGCCTTTGGGCCAGCCTCTCCCTTCCCTGCTTCGGAGCCTTGCTTTCCATCCTCCATGAGATCGAGGCACAAGGCCTGCTCCCAGAACAGAAGGGAGTTTGGACTCTGGGGCCCAAAGGCACCCCAAACCTCCCTCTTTCTCCCGGTGCTTTGAATCCAGAACTGGAAAACCAGTGCAAGAACCAACCAAAGCTCCATCCATCCATCTGCAGATGCTCCTCTTCGTCCTCCAGGTTTCGCAGGAGGGATCCCTGGCAGCCGAGGAGGAGACCCCAGGATTCCCCCTTCAACCCAGGGGCTGCGTGCCTGACTCATGGGACATGCACTCCCTGGGCCAAATCTTCCTGGTCCTGGTTTCCCGAGTCCCCTCCATGGAGAGATCCCCAAAGGCTGGCCCTCCAGGTGTTTTGGAGGTCGACTCCCAGGAGCCTCTTGGCCAACAGCCAGGGATTCGGGGAGCTCCAGTCCAAAACCTCCGCAGGAGGAGGACCAAGGTTTGGGGGCCACGGGTGCAGCCCTCCCCTGGAAGCTGAAGGTCATTTTGAGCCCAAGTGGCAGAGAGGGGGCTTGAGTTCTGGGCTCTGGCTCCGGAGACCCGGGTTCGAATCCCGACTCAGGCATGGAAGCCCCACGGGGGCCCTTGGGCAAGAGGCCACACTCTCTCAGCCTCAGGGGAAGGCCATGGCAAACCTCCTCTGAACAAATCTTGCCAAGGAAAGCCCAGGGGAGGCTGCCCAGGAGTCTGAAGCGAAGCCCCCCAGGAAGGCCCTGGGTCTGCCCTCCTTGGGGGCTCCTCGGCCTTGCTCCCTGCCTTCCCCAGGGAGACCCCAAGGACCCGCGGCGCCTGGGAGTGCAACCCCCGCCTCCCCTCGGTCGCCCCTCCACTCCACCTGGTGCCCGAGGATGGTCTGCTGCACGAGGCGCGCGTAGCCGTCCAGCCGCACCCCCGAGTTGCTCCGGCTCCGCATGGCTCCGGCCTCGGGCTGCTCCCGGCCCCTTCCTCCCGGGAGCCTCGCTCTGAGGCCGAGAAGAAACCCGGCCTCCTGCGGCGGGGGATCCGGGGACAGCAGCAGCCCTCGGAGGGCCGCCCCTTTAACCCCTCCGCCTCCGGAGAGACCTGGCAGGCAGGAAGGGAGGGCAGGGGCCCTGGCAGCCCCCGAGGGAAAGGATGGAACTTGGTCCCGAGGAGGAGGAGGAGGGGGAGGGGGGCTCCCCCGGCCAGGGCCCTTCCTCCTCCTCCTCCTCCTCCTCCTCCTCCTCGGGCCCTTGCCTTGGCTGCTGCTGCTGCTGCTGCTGGGCAAGAGCCTCGAGAGAGCGCCCCTGGCGGACCCCGAGGGAACTGCGCCCTGCCTCCCTCCGCTGGGAAAAGCCAGAGAGAAAGACAGTGACAAAAGGAGGAGGAAGAGAGCAACAAGGAAGGAAGGAAGGAAGCACAGGGACAAGGAAAGAAAGGAGCAAAGGAAGGAACAGAGAAAGGAAGGAACAAAGAAATGGTCCTGGCTCAATGCCAGGGAATCTGGGGAAGTGTAGTTTTGTGAGACGTTTGTCTTCTCTGTCAGAGAGAGCTCCGGGGCCACAATAAACTACACTTCCCAGGATTCCCTAGCACTGAGCCAGGGCAGTTAAAGCAGTCTGAAAGCGGAGTAGTATTTCTGCAGTGTGTTTTGGACCATTGTCTCAAGGGAGCAAGAGCCTTCCCTTCTATCTTTGCAGCTTGAGTTCTTTTCCCCTTCAAGGTGTAGGAGAGGTTTGGAGACTTTGCTGCCCCAGAGCAAGGCAGCCCCTCCTCTGGAAATCCCAAGAGCAAGAAGCCCCTCGGTAGGATCTGCAGAGAAGAGCTTCTCCCCGGAATGGCATCCCAGGTGGAGGCAAGAGCAATGGCAGCCCAGAAGCCCACACTGGGCTGAGGGTCTGGAAGCCCTCCTCTGCCCACCTGCCCTTCCGGAGTCTTCAGCCCCAATCCTGGCTCACCTTCCCTTTCCACAGGAGGATTCCACAAAGCCCCGAGGTCCCCGGCCCAGCTCCAGCCTTGAGCTGGGGCTCCAGAAAGTGTGGAGTGGGACCTGGGGCTGTGGGCTTCCTTCGGCCCCACTTGCCCCGCCTGGAGCCCTTCCTCCCGTCTAACCCCAAATCAGAGGCCGCAGTCCTCTTTAGCAAAAGAAACCAGGTTTATTTACACAATCTCTTTTCAGTACACCAGGTAAGAAATAGAAAGGGATCCCAGCTGCTTGGCAATGGATTCAGGGCAGGAGACAGTGGGGCAAGGAAGCAAGGAAGGAAGGAAGGCCAAGGGAGAAAAAGGTAATCAGAGACAGGAAGGAAGGAAGGCCAAATGAGAAGTATTCAGAGGAAGGGAGGGAGGGAGGGGATGAAGAGGCAGCCACCGCGGATGGGGTGCAAGACAAGGTTACCATTGGGGCTACATCTAGAAACAGCCTTCAAAGTGCTCTAGCTCAGAAGGACATGGCGAGTTTGTTGGAGAAAAGCCCAGGGATAAAACCCTCCACCAGCAGAGGCCCACCAACAGCTGAAAGGCCCTTGAAGGATGGGCTTGCAGACCCCAGGAAAGCTTGCATGCCCCCCACATCAAGCCAAAGCAATGGAAGGGCCCCTTCTCCTGGATGGGACCAAAATGAGCCAAGGGCCTCTGCCTGTCCGGCCGCTCATCCACTCAGTCTAGTTCAGCTTAAAACCTCCAGACACTGTATTCTTTTATTGCAAGAAACATATTTAAAGACCAAACTGACCAGGTCTAGAAAGCAGCAGAATAGACTTCCTTTTCCCACCCCACTATTTCCCCTTACATTTTTCAAAGCCTTTAGCAGAACTCCATGGGTTGATATCTCCCAAAACTGCAAGTGACAATGACAGTGTGCTTTTATTTGCATTTTGAGAGGGTACACAAGGCGGGAACTAACCACAAGGAAGGCAGGCAGAACGTGGAGAAGGGTGCCCCAAAGCGAGAGAAAAGGGGGGAGCAGCGCCATGCAACTCCATTGAAGAGGAAGCGGCCCAAAGACAGCGCTGCCCCCTTTGTGGCTCCGGAGGCCTGACTTTGGCCGGGGAGAATGAGACTGACCAATCGACTGACTGACCGACTGGGAAGCCTGGGGAAGTCCCCAGCGTCAGCTCCTCTGGAGTTCACACTACACACACATTTCAAGGTATCGGCCTGCCTCTTGTGCCAAAGGGGAGGCTTGGACCCTCCTTAATTAGGACCCCCCCATGCGCGCGCCACACACAAGCAGTGCTTCCCTGGCCCCAGGTGCCCCCCACCCTGCCTCTCACCCCTCTTTCCAGAATGGGGAGGGCAGGCACTTTGCTCAGAGGCAGGAGATTTGGCCCTCAGGACAGGAGACCCTCAAAGACAAAATGGGGCAAACCCAGCCTCTGCCCCATATCCGCCCCCAGCACCCTGCTCTCAGAGGCACGGCTGAGTGCACTTCCTTCATTGTCTTCCTCCTGCTGCACCAGACTCCCATCAGGACCAAAAGAAAAACAAGACTGTCTTAGGAGTCTGCCTGGCACCCCTTCTTTCTTCTTCCAGAGAGAAAATGGAGATGGCCACCTTTCCAAATGTTGTATAAAAGTCCTGGTGTAAAAGAGACGAACGATGTCTGTGTGTCCATCAGGTCACTGGGGAAGGAAGGCATCAGGGGCCAGGTGAAAAGGAGCCCAACTTTGTTAAAATCTGGACTATCTCTTGGAGGGGCTGTCAGAGGGATGCTAGGGGGGTGGAAATGGGGCTCAGAGGTGTGCAGAGCATGTCAGGTCCTGGCTGGAGGACTGCATGGGTCAGCCTCTCCACACTGACCCTCTCCGCAGGCGCCTTAGCGGCAGGTGCAGGACTTGGCAATCATGTTGTCGTAGACCTTGTAGAGGATGTCATTGTTGGGTTCAATCATGAGGACGCTGATGGGGCTGTACTTGTAGGGGACGCAGGAGGGCCGGGGAACACTCTGGTCAACCAGTTCATTGATGAAGTTCTGGACAATGGCGTGGTTAGGGGAGTTGTAGCCGTAGCGCAGGACCCGGGGGCAGGCCCCCTTGCAGTACTGGGGCCGGTACCAGTGCGGGGCAATGATCCAGCGGTCCCAGCCCAGCTGGCTGAAGCTGACCCTGAAGGGCCGCAGGGAGCACTCGCTCTGCTTGGGGCCCCCAGCCGGGGAGTAGCTGGGCAGGTCCAGGGCCAGTCGGCCGGTCTGGCGTGTCCTGCGGATGAGAGAGGGCCTTCTCCTGGAGGGCTTCTCCTTGGTCAGGCTCAAGCCCCCTGCCTCTGCCCTCAGGAACCGCCGCGTGTCGTTGAGGTAGAGCAGCAAGAAGGGGTCATTCAGGGAGACCAGATCCTCCTGTCCTCTAGGGTCAAGGGGGCAGCACGCGTGAAGCAAGTGAAGGACCCGGCTCTGCTGCGACCCCCAGTCCCCCTGCAGCTGGAGGTGGGCAGAGAGGTCCACCTCCGTCCAGCCGTCTTGACCCACAGAGGCAGTGTTGGTGGTCAAATTGGCCAAGGGGGGAGGCCGAAGTTTGCCAAGCAGGCAGGGAGGGACGGTGCTTCGGTCCAGGAGCAATTCGGCCCTGCAGGCAAAAAGGCCACGGTTTAAGGACTGAGTGGGAGAGTAGACAGCCACAGCCCTCACCAGGTGCTCCAAGGGGGGTTTGACCTCCAGGCGGAAGTCCAGAGTCCAGACCAACCAGGGACCTGCACAGAAATAAACAAGTGCATAAATATACCTCTTCCTCACCTTCCTGCTTCAAAACCTGGCCACCCAGCACAAAAATGTTCACACGCCCCTCTTGCATTTCGATGCCTCTGGCTGTTTTTTGTGGGTCCTGCAGCTCCGTTTCAAGCAAGGGTCTACAAAGCAATGTGACAGCAGCTTGATCCCACTTCAACAGGCCCAGAATCTGCCCCTCCCAGTGACCCCAAACACCCACAGAGCTGTAGAGTGCAGTTCCCAGACAATCATTTGAAATGGGAAGCAAAGGAACGGCTTGAGTTTGGTCAAAGGGAGAGAGGAACATTTTGCAGGCTGAGTGGACTAAAGATTCTGGGAAAGCATTTTCTCTGGAGTGCAGCACCCAGAATCCCCCAGCCAGTCTGGCCCATGGAGTGGAGAGGAGCAAAGGTTGTGGGGAGGCCTTTTTGGGAAGGAAAGAGGACACAACTGGTTGCCCTTGAATGGTCCTTAATGGCCCTGTGGCCAAACCCCAAGGCCCCACGACTGGCCTGGCAATTGCTTTTGGACTACCAAAATCCTCCAGCCACACCCCTCTAAGAAATTTCCAGCCAAACTCCCAGAATCCCCTAGCAGTGCCCATTCTAGTTCAGAGTCCCCAAACCTTCTCCTTCCTAAGGTTGCCTTTGGTGCACGCAGACAAAAGCCCTGCAGATATTGCACTGCAGCCCCATTTGGGTGTGGAATTGGGGGAACCTGCCCACCAGAGGTGAACCCCAGCCCCACTCCCTCCCCCTCACCTGTCCCAGGTTGGCGGTGCTTGGCGAAGGGCCGGAGCAGGCGGATGGTGTTGGTGGGCAGCTGACGGTTCCTGCGAGGCTGGCCGTGCCGGTCGGCCACACTCCGGTACAAACCCATCATGTAGCGCAGTGGGGGCCCACCTGCCTGCCTCCTGCGCCGTCCTGGGGTCCGGGTAGGGGCTTGGCTTAGGAGCACCTGGATCAGGGGCAGGGGAGGGCCTGCCATAAGGGGCCCATCTGCATCAGGGGCCTCCCTCTCTCCATCTCCCATGGGGGTCTCCAGGGGCAGGAGCAAAGCCAAGAAGAGCAAAGCCCTGCATGGAGAAAGGGAGCACCAGCCAGCCATGGGGCCACTCAGCTGGTGCCAAGGCTATGGGATTATGGGACTGCCCCCCGCACTAAGCCAAGCATCCCCCAAGAAAGGGCAAGGAGGGACTGCCCAGGAGCCCAAAGCAGGGCCGTGCTCACAGCCCCATCCTAGGATCCCCAGACAAGCCCTGCAAGGCGGGACAGACAACACCCAGACCTGTCAAAGAGAGGAGCCAGGCCCCCAGGGCAGACCCTCCCTCGCTCTCCCGCAGGGACCTCCAACATGAACAAGGCCAAGTCACAGCGGTGGGGTCTCACTGACCCCTGGAAGGCCAGCTTTGCTTGGAGGGGGCTTTCCTCCCTGACCTTTGCTTGCTGGGGTCAGAAGAGAGGGCCAGGCCCTTCCTGCTTTAAAGGCTGAGGCTTAAAGGGCCAGGAGGAGGCTCCCTTGGCCTGCGGAGGAGGAAAGGAAGGGGCAGGGAGAGGCTCTGCAGCAGCAAGAGGCCTCAGCCCCTTGGAGGAAAGGAAAGCCAAGCCCAGGCCTGAGAAATGTCTCTTTTTTTCGGACCATACCTCCCAGAATCCCAGCCAGCCCTGGACTGTGGCTTCCAGAATGCCCCAACCATCTCTGATTCGATGCAGTCCAAAAAGGTCACCCAGAGATTCCCCATTCCCCCCTTGTCCCTACAGCTGTCCTGACCCTGCAGGAATGGGTCCAGGCCAGACAGATGTGTGAGGCTGGAGCGCCATCTGCTCAACCCCAAGACTGTTGTGGGGGCTTCCGCCTTTTGGCACCGGCTCTGCCTTTCTCTCCCGAGGAGTGTGTGCATCTTGCCATGTGTGCATTTGTTTGCCTGCCTCCGCTCTGAAGTGAGTGCCAGTGTGTGGGGAGGAACTCAGCTGCACCAGGGCCCTCCCTTTGCTCCAAGGACCTCCAAGGTTGCAGCAGCAGCTCCAGAGGGAGGCCTTTGGGTCCAGATCCAGGGCTCCTGGCCTCCATCTGCATCACCGGCAACACTGAGAACAGCTGGATAATGGAATCATAGAATTGGAAGAGACCCAAAGGGCCATCCAGTCCAACCCCGTTCTACCCTAAAGGAAATCTCAATCAAAGTATCCCTGACAGATGGCCATCCAGCCTCTGTTTAAAGACCTCCAAGAAAGGAGAGGAGGACCAGGGTCACCCAGGAGCCACACAAGCAATGGAGGGTCTCTCTCTCTATATATAGGGTGCCCCACATCCATCTGGTTCAGAGGCACATGGAAGGACTCAGGGGCCAAGCAAAGGAGCAGGCTATACCCTTGAACCTTCCTCTGGCCATTATTATTGTTGCTGTTGTTGATTTCAGCTCTACCTGGTGTCACTGGTTGGGGTTTTGGACTATCGATGAGAGTGCGCCTTGCCAAGGTTACCCAGTGGGTTTCCATGGCTATGGAGAGATTCCCCAAAACCAGGGGGCCTGGCTTGCTGGTTGTTCTTCATCACTTAGTGGCAAACTGTCCAGCCAGGGCACTTGACCAGGCCAAGAGTGCCACACAATTGACCCAAAACACAGAGCTCTCAGCCTGCACAGACCAAGGGGAGAGTGGCCCAAAGACCTCCATTGGCCGCAGAAGTCCAGAGGTGTCCCGGGTGCGAGTGCTGGCTCCCTGGGCCCCACCCGGAGCAGGGCCAGCCAGCCAGGAGCTCCGCCAGCCAGCCATTCCGCCTGGGGTTTGCCAAGCGCCTGCAGCTCCCACCAGCCTGCACTTGAACGCTATAAATAGGGTGCCAGGAGGAGCGCGCCTGCCTGCCCGACACACCCTTGGACAACAACACAAGGGGAGTTTTTGTTGTTGTGGGGCCAAGACTTTGAGAAGTGGCAACAGGCAAGAGGGAGGTTGCACAACAAGGTTGGTGGAGTTGGAGACAAGGAGGAGGAGGAGGAGAGGGTTGCTCAAGGAAACAAGTCCCAACAGAAGGACCTGGAAGGAGGGAAGAAAGGAAAGAGGGGAGGCCCAGGTTGCAGGAGAGCACCCAAAGGTGGCGCAGGAGAGGCATTTGGCTGCTCCATTGCCTTTGTGTGTCTATAGGCTGGAAGAACTGGGATCCCAGCCAGGGCACTTCAGACGCCAGAAGTCAACATCAAGGCAAAGGCAGAGATCACAAATATTGGAAACATGGCTATGGATAGGGAATGTAAAGGGAAAGACCAGACTCTTGATCACCCTGTTAGCGCATACAGCCATGCAATGCAAGCAGTACATGTGCCACTGGAAAGGGCTGAGCCCTTGCAGAGGTCTCTGTGCCACAGATCCCAAAAGGCCTTGCAGATTCCCAAATGCTGCTGATTTTGCAAAAGAGCCTGGCTCTTTCCTTGAACTGGGTCTTGAGGTGCATGGACTCAGCATTCGAGGGCTATGGGATCTGGTCCTTGTATGAAGGAAAGACCCTCCCCACCTGATTCCAGCCCTTTTCCTTGCCCCTCAAATCCAGGTGGGCAGCCTCTGGCCGCAGAGCAGGGGCCACCTGAGGACAGAGGCGTCTTTCCCCCAAGTGACCCTCCTCTTCCCAAAGAGCCCTGGGCTTCCCAAAGATGGTGTGTGTGTGTGTGTGTGTGTGTGTTAATGATTGCCCGCTCTCTGCCAGCTTTGCAGCAATGGCTCATGGGGGGGGGCACAGGGGGGTGTTTTTGGAGAAAGGGCACTCTCTCCCTCCATCCCCTTGGCAATATGGACTGTGACTCACACACCCCTCCATAGGCAGCAGGGCAAGGGGAGGGCGTCCTCTCCCCCCCACAGCTCCCATGGGTCAGCATGTGGCCTGGGTGATAAAACCACCAGCCCTTGCTGTTGCTTATGCCTATGGGGGGAAAGTCCAGCTCCTTGGGACAAAGAGAAGAATTCATTATGGGGGGGGGGGGTTGGCAAAGGGCCCACAGGTCCTTCAGGCCAAAGGCCTGTCTTGACCAGCGCTGCCCTGCCTCCACTGTCCAGCCAAAGGCCTCCATCCACGAGGCTCACAAAGAGGCCTTGAAAGGAGGCCACTGTTGTGCCCCGAGGCCCCTGAGCATGGGCAGAGCGCCCTTCCGTTCCCACTCCTCAAACTCCCAGGGGCCACCGGTTCCTAGGTCCAAAGGACGCGATGCTCCTCCAAAGGCCCCAATCTGGATGAATTAAAGGCAACGCGGCTGGTGCTCCACAGACAAGCCCAGCTACGGAGTAGGAGGGCTGTGTGGGGGTCTGGATGTACTAAACCAAAGGACAGCACTGGCCCATGGAGAAGCCATCCTTGCCTATAGAGAATCATTGGGAAAGGCTTGCCCATAGCATTCTGCAATGATTCCTATGGGCAAGTATGGCTTCACTATGGGCAAGTGACCCCCAACGTTTCCCTATGGGCAAGTGTACAGTGCTCTGTTTTAGTCTCCTCATGCGGGTCTTTGTGTGTGTGTGTGTGTGTGTTGGGGGGGGGCTTGGAGAGCCCCTTAACTTAAGGAAAGAAGCCGCTCAGGACATTTGTATGGGGGGGGTAGGATCACCCCTCCCAGAATCCCCTAGGCGTGTGGATTGTGGGAGCTGTGGTGCTGCAAAAAGCACAATCCGGGGGCTCCTCCCTCCACTTGGGGGGCTGTGTAGCCTTTTCCCTTTCTCTTCCCCCCCAAAAAACTCCGTGGTCCCGATCCAACTGGGTCCCACTCCTGAGTCCTCCCCCACTGAAGGAGGGGGCGGGGCGGGGCTGGAGGTTTCCCTCGGCCCCGCCCCCTCCCCTTGCCCCGCCCCCCGTCCGGCCGGTCCAGCCAGGCAGCAGCGGAGCCCCTCCGTCGGTGGGTGCCGCTCTCGGGGGCTGGCTGCTGCTGCTGCGGGATGCTGCTATGGATCCGGATCCGGAGCCCTCGCGGGAGCCCGAAGAGCCGGGGGCTGGTGACGGGGGTCCCGGCGGCGGCGGCAGCAGAGGGGCCGGGGGTGGCCTGCTGGCCTCGGTCCACTTGGTCCACGTGCAGCTCTGCGGAGGGGCGCCCTGGGGCTTCACCCTGAAAGGGGGCCTGGAGCACGGGGGGCCCCTCATCGTCTCCAAGGTGAGACCCCCCTCCCACAAAAACCCCTCCCTCTCCGACGGGCCTTTGTCCCCAGACCCTCCTGGCTTCCCTCTTTTCTGGCTCTTTGGGGGAAAGTTCGGGAAGAAGAGCAGCCCCCTCCCCTTTTTCTCTCTCAAGAGCCCCCTTCAAACTTTCACTCTTTGTCTGGCTCTTTGCTATGGAATTCTGGGAGTTGGAGTTTGTTGTGGGGTCCGCTCCGCTCTGGACCCCACAACAAACTCCAACTCCCAGAATTCCATAGCAAAGAGCCAGGGCAGTTTAAAGCGGATTATTTAGGAGGGGGTGGGTTATGGCACTATAATCTTTTACTGTCCTACTGGCTGCCTCCTGGGGCATTCTGGGATTTGTAGTCCAGCCAGGCCTGCGAGCTCTTCTGGCTGGGAATTCTGTGTGCCTTTTCCTCCTCGGCTGCAAATCCCAGAATGCAACAGCAAATGCACTTTATGGGTGTGAGGAGTGGTGACTTCTAGTGACTTTCCAATACTGTATTACTTTGAAAGGGCATTTCAGCAGAATTTCCGTTCCAGGTTTATTCCTTTTTGAACCAGGTTCTTACTGGGTTTTGCTTATCAAAAGAAAAAGGAAGGAGCAAGGGACTCCGGCTCAGAAAGGCTTGCCTTGACCCTGGTTCTCTAAGGCCTTCAGGCAGCTGAATGGGGTTAAACACTCTTGAAAGGGCTGGAAGGAAAGGCCTTTTAAAGGAAACTTTCCAAGCTTCGATTTCATCTGCCAATCTGGACTCTCCTTTTTGGACTGCAAGGCCCAGCAGCCCCCTGTGCTAAAGGATGCTGGCCGCTGCAGTCCAACCAGCTCTGGAAGGCTGTGTGGGTCCCTTTCCCTCCATAAAGCATTGCCTGTGTGATAAAAGTAACTTCACGTGTGATACAAGGCTTTGCAAACGGTATTTAGTTTGGGACAGAGGCTGTTTTGCCCCTGAGAAACTCTCTTGGGGTTCAGGGGGGGTCACATTCCCAAACAAGGGGTTGCCCCCAAAAGCATCGCTCTACACCATCCTTTCTTTCTTCTCTTCCTCCCAGAAATTACTGACTGTTTTCTTTTAAAGACCCCCCTGAATGTGGAAACATCACAAATGACAAAAACACCAGGTTTTTACCTGAGAGGACGCCTCTCTAGGAATCTCTAGGTCCTCCAGGGCAACTCTGTGGTCAGTATCCAAAAGACACTGACCATAGAGTTGCACTGGAGGAGCTACAAAGGCCTAGTAGAGTATTCTCTCTAGGAATCTCTAGGTCTTTCAGTGCAACATTTAGTTAAAGTTGACCATAGAGTTGCACTGGAGGACCTAGAGATTCCTAGAGAGAACATATTCATCAAATGCGTGAATCATCAAAGCTGCAAATATGGAGGGATGAGTGTAATTGTAAACTATTTTAAAAGATTCTAAAGATAAAAATCCCGTGCGCCCTATTAAAACCAACCACAGTTCCAGTTTCTCTCCCTGGGATCTCCCCACTCCAGTCTTGCCATGGCTGCAGAGTGGGTTGCCTTCCTCATGCCAATAGACAAATGGTGCCTTTTGATGGGTAAGTGGTTGGCATTGACCTCTTTGGGACTGCTTTGCATGACTCTTTGTCCTGTTTTGCAAGAACCGTGGGAACAAACAAAGGCGGGAAAACCCCCCTTGTAGGGATGGGAGGCAGGTACGCCATCACTAGTTGCATCCACACTGGATCAATGACCTGGTTTGGCACCGCTTTAACTGCCCTGGCTCAAGGCTATGGCATTCTGGGAGTTGGAGTATGTTGTGGGGTCCCCACAACATACTCCAACTCCCAGAATGCCATAGCCTTGAGCCAGGTTGCTACAAAGCTGTGCCAAACCAGGTCATTGATCCAGTGTGGATGCAGCCTCCGTCTCCAGCAAAAGATCTGCAGCTAGCTTTCTGGGCTTGGGATGGGTGGCATGGTGCCAGCCCTCCGCAATTGTCCTCCCTGAGGCTGGGTGCTGTTGAAGGCTGCTAATGGCCGTGAGTCGGTGAATGATTAACTGCCCTTGTCTCTCTCCTGCCAGCGTTTGGGGGGTGGGAAGGGTCCTCCCCGCAATGGCATTGCTTTGTGCCCAGGCGGATGGGTCCCTTGCTTGTGGAGACCCCAGGGAGAGGTATCAGGAGCATGGGGGTCTCCGGGGAATGGTTGTTGGGGTGCCTCTTGTGTGAGAGATTGTGTGAGTTTGTGCCTGCAAGTCACCTGCTGATGAAGTCTACACAAGCTCATGCTGCCAATTATTTCTTAACGTTAGTCTCAAAGGTGCCATAAGATCTCTCTCTGCCATAATTTCACAGGGTTTTCTTTGGCAGGGAGAACCCAAAGGACATCTAATCTCAGACATTAAGATCCATCAGACATTCTAAGAGGTCAGGGCCAGACTGGGTTATGACTAGGAAGGGAGGCTGCCAAGGGATATGAAGGCACTGGGTCCTGTCTGATTTTGGAAGCTAAGCAGGGACAGCCCTGGATAGTACTGGGATGGGAGGTTGCCTACAAATTCCAGGCGCTGTAGGCTATATTTCAAAGGAATTCTTCCTTGCTGAAGAAAAACCCTTGAGATTATGCATCAACATAAATCGACAGGTGACTGGAAGGCACAGACACACACAATATCTCACCGGGCCTAAATATGAAATTCCTGGAGTCCCCATAAACCAACAGGTGACTTGAAGGCGCTTGTGTGTATGCATTTAGGCTGCATTTCAGAAGAAGGCAATGGCAAACCTCCTCTGGAGAAATCTGAACTGGTCCAGCAGTTTAAGGGTTGGACCCAGACTCTGGGAGACCAAGGCCTGGATCTCTGTTCAGCCATGGAAACCCACTGGGTGACCTTGTCATAAGCTGCACATAACAGCCAGTATGGTGTTGCAGTTTGAATGTTGGACTAAGACTTTGGGGGATCAGGGTTCAAATCCAGCTCAGTCTCAGAAACCTACTGGCTGACCTTGGGTGAGTCACTCTCTCGGCCTTAGAGGAAGGCAATGGCAAAAAGGAATCCATCTTAAGACTCAGCCTGACACAGTGGTTTGAGTACTGTGCTTTTGGAGACCAGGGTTCGAATCCCCATTCCACCCTGGAAACCCCCTTTGAGTGACCTTAGGCAAGTCATACTCAGTGTCAGAGGAATGCAAAGGCCCTGAGTAATAAATCTTGCAAAGAAAAGCCTAGGTGGGCCATTTGCAAACAAAGGCTAACAAAGGGGAGGTTCAGGGATCTAGTAGCACTTTTAGCATGAGCTGGAGAGCTTTTTGAGGCTGGGTTTTTCTGGATTTCCTCTTCTTCAGATGCCTAGATGGAGTACAGTGACCAAGCCACAGGTTTTAAAGCTTATTTGGAGGGGGGTAGGAATGGCGTAGGGAGAGATGTAAGCAATAACCTTGGCCATGCATCAAGGCCATTTCAGACTCTGGGAGCCACAGGTTCTCTGCATTCTCTCTTGGGAAAGATGGTTTCAGAAACTGGACTGTGGTCTGGGGTCCCACATGGAGAGTGTTGCTTTGGGGGGG
>NC_056528.1:30446784-30541097 GCF_019175285.1 Sceloporus undulatus
ACAAAAAGACAGGACACCCCAATATTGGGTGATTTCCACAACCTTCAGGCAAAGGAAGAGAAGCCCAGGAGCATCAGGAGTTCTGGCCTCTCAGGATGGGTTCTGTGCCGATCCACAGTTTAAGCTCAAGACAGATGAACCAGAGGCCTGCATTGCATTGTTGCATCCAAGAGCAGCTGAAAAACACAGAGTTCCAGGTGTTGTTAGAAGCCGTTGGAGAGCAAGGAAGGGCCCATGTCCAGGTGGGAAGGAAGATACACCGCCCAAGGCCATCAAGGTGCTAAAGTGCAAAGGAGCTGCAGCCCATCAGGTGTAGGAACAACGCAGCCGCACACCCAACTGCCCCATAGCTACCTCTGTAACCCGCTATTCCGCACATCAAATGACCAGACCCACACAAAACAGGCAGCCTATGGCTGGGAGGAATCCACTACAACCCCATGCGGAGGAAAGGGAGCCCGCCCCACATTTCTGTACCAGAAGACAAATCAGCAGCGCTACCATTCACTCCAGAGAGAACTGGGGCAGCAGACAGAGGCAGATGCCTGGATGGAGTTTCCGGATGCTGCAAATCATGGTCAGAAGAGGGAGGGGTTCCGATCTGCCTCCCTCACATTTCCCAGCCTTTTTGCCCTGCTGCTGGGGGGAGGGGGGCAGCCGGGCAGCCTCCTTCCCAGCCAATCCTCCTGCAGGAGAGTGTTTGGAGGCGCATGGAGTGACGATGCCAAACAGTTCTTAGCCGGGTACCTGCACAGAATTTGGTCGGCCCCAAGCTACGCTGGGACATCTGGAGAATGAAGCGCAGGATCTGACTGCCAAAGGGGGCAGGGAAAGGAAAGGGCAGGCCAGAGGCTTATGGGGAGAAGGAGCGTTCCCCGGCTGACAGCTAATTATGGCACAAAGGAGCCCTTGTCTTTTGCTCGGACTGCTGGCAACTTCACCAGAAAGCGGGAGGGCAAAGCTTGCCGGCCTCAGGATCTCAGCAGCCAGATTGGCCCAAGGTGGGCCCTCTCTTGGTCCCCCTCCTCTCCTAAGGATCCCTCAAGCACCCTCAAAACCCTGGACTGGTGATCCACATGCCCAGCCCCACGTGCAAAATGTAATAAAAACAATCCAGTTTTGCACCAACTGTGGCAGTGACCCACACCGTGTCCCACCATGAGGCAGAAAGCTTGGGGTTCTCATTGTGAGTGACCACTAGGTCACTAAAGGGCACCACATACAAAGTGCTCTGTGGGGAAAGGGGGGAAGCTGGTCACTTTGTTATACCTTTTCCCAGTCTTTCAAACCCAAGCGGTGTTGTGTGGACCACAAACCCCTGGCTGCTTGTCCGCAGAGAGTTCCCAAGAAAGAAACAACACTTGTGGTTACTGGTCTGGCAATTATGGTGCCAGTCCTGGCCCATTGGCAAACAACCCACCAATCCCCCACTGTGACCAGCTCAGCAGCACTGCCTCCCAGAGCATGCTGCTCTTACAGGTGGGATGCAGAGGGAATGCATCATGCTATCTTTGGTTCAGGTCTTTTCTTTCTTTTTTTTTTTTTTGCACATGTTTTAAGAAATCATTAATCTGCATTAAACTGAAAAATGCATTTTAAAATGTTCTTTAAAAGTGGATGTTACAGAATGACCTGCTCTGTAGGCAAACCTACCCCTTTTCCTTTGGGGACAGAGCTGCTGCACCTCCAGGCTGCACCCAGCTCCAAAAACCCGCTTGGCTCACAGGAAGCTGCTTCTTCTCCCTCCCAAGAAGGAAGGGAGCTCACATTGTTTGCAAAGGCAAGAGAACAAGAATGGCAAGGCGCCGGTGGAGGCAACCCTTCAGCAGGAACAAGGCAATGGAGCGGGTAGAGACAGGGCTTCAGCTTCTCAGGTTGCATCCAAACTGGAGACATAACCCAGTTTGGCACTGCTTTAACTGGTCGGGTCAAGGCTATGGAATTCTGGGTGAGTTGGAGTATGTGTGGGGTCCAGAGCTGAGCTCAGCTCTGGACCACAACATACTCCAACTCCCAGAATTCCATAGCCTTGACCCAGGATGCTGAAAAGCAATGCCAAAGTGGGTAATTTCTCCAGTGTGATGCAGTCCCAGCTGCTCCCAAAGTGCACCATCTTATGCACAGGCTGCCTCTTGGCATCCCCCCCGTGCGGAATAGCAGGGTTACAGAGGTAGCTATGGGGCAGTTGGGTGTGCGGCTGCGTTGTTCCTACACCTGAGTGGGCTGCAGCTCCTTTGCACTTTAGCACCTTGATGGCCTTGGGCGGTGTATCTATCCTTCCCACCTGGACATGAGGCCCCTTCCTTGCTCTCCACAAGGCTTCTAAACACACCTGGAACTCTGTGTTTTTCAGCTGCTCTTGGATGCAACAATGCAATGCAGGCCTCTTTGGTTCATCTGTCTTGAGCTTAAACTGTGGATCGGCACAGAACCCATCCTGAGAGGCCAGAACTCCTGATGCTCCTGGGCTTCTCTTCCTTTGCCTGAAGGTTGTGGAAATCACCCAATATTGGGGTGTCCTGTCTTTTTTGTGGGCTAGAGAGGTCAAAGGGTATTCTTACTCCTTCTGGGGGTGTCCTGCTGGTGTGTATGTGTGTACTTGGCACAAAAGGGACTGCATTTGCTCCCGGCCTGTTTCAGCAGCTTTGGAAGCTGGGCTGTTCTGCCTCCCTTCTGCAGGGAAGGAGCAGGTCTTCCAGGCCCTGCAGTTCCTTCGTAATTGTGGGGTGTGCTTCCCAGACCCACGAAGAAGGCGGGGTGTCTAGACGCTGCACCTCTTGGCTCCGCTGCCTCTCTGCCTCGCCTGGGCTCAGTGCCACCGACAGCTGAGATAGCTTCTTCTTCCTTGGGCCTCCTCTTCCCGGTGGGCCCTCCTTGGCAGGACCCTCTGCCTCCTGGTCTGCCTGCTGACCGCTGGGCTTCCTCCTTGGCAGCCCCCTGTTACTGGGGCTTCTTCCATCGCAGTTTCTAGGACAGGAGGGACTTTGGGGCCGAGCCTCCAGCAGCCTCAAGGCCCTCTTGGAAACTGGGACAGCTGCCAGGCAGATGCCAAAGAGAGGTAGACAGTGGCGGATGGGGAGGAGGGAGGTGAAGGCACAGCTGGGTGCTTCGTGGGCTGCTCAGCCTCCTGGGAACCTCAGGCTCCAGCATTTACGTAAAAGGGGAAACTGTCTGGGGGTTGTTGCTTCATGGCTGTTGGCTTTGCTGGCTAGAGAGCTATTGTACCAAAAAAGAAGTTAAGTTTTCCGTACAATGTTAAACTAGGCAGAGAAACTGTCCAGGGTGAGAGGCATGGAGCTTTCCAGCTGTTCTTAAACTGCATCTCCCAACATTCCTCATCAGGGGTTGTGCTGGCTATAGGGCTGCTAGAAGTTGTAGTCAAGCCACTTCTGGAGGCTGCGGGATTCCCTCAATTTGGTAAGTTTTAGCAGAATCCCTAGAAAGCTATGGAAGGAAAGATGGAGGAGGACAAACCCACTTCAGTGCTATGGCAGTTCCTCCTCGTGTTGGGATGTGCTGCCTCTGTGCAAGAGGCCTTGCAGGGCTCTCCTCTCTGAACAGCTCTGGAGAAAGCTTCCAAGGGTCTCTGGGACCCAGTTGGGAAGCCATACTGGCAGGGCTAAACAACCTACGTCTCCAGGTCGGTTGTTCTCCTCCTCCTCCACCTCAGAGACTCCCTGTTGCACCTCCAGCTGGGATTTGAGGAATGAGTGTGTGCTCTCTTTGCAAGGAGGAGTGCTGTGGCCGTGGTGTGCCAGGGAACAAGGCCTGCCCGCCTTCCCACCCGTCCATCCGCCCGCCTGCCGCCCTTCCCCATCTGGACTCGATTTCCGAAACGCTGCCGCTGGGCCTCCTCCGGCAACTGAGATGAGCAGAAGGCAGCGGACCCAGAGCAGAGGAGGGAAAGAAGAAGGAAAGCTCTGTTTGTTTGCTTTCTGCTCCAAGCTCAGCCCCCAAAACCAATGGCTTTGGGAGAGGAAATGTGCTGATTTGGTGCATAGTTGTTCTCCGCCTTCCCTGTATCCTGGCTTCCTTGTGTCAGGCAGCTCTGGGGCAATAGGGAAACTGGCCAGGGTTGAACTGGATGGAAGTGGAGGGGGAGAGCATGGAGTATATGGGGGAAGGCTCCTCTTGCCAGCAAAACAGATGGGGACCTCTTGAGTCAAATTTGGGATGGCTCTCTTCCACTTCCAGCAATGCCAGTTTAGGGGCATTGACACTGGGCCATGATGGGACTAGACTCCCTTCCATAGCCCCTGTCTTCACATGACAGCCTGAGATGGCTTTCCGTACCATAGACAAAGTTCTGAATTCAGAAAAAGGCTGTTTGTTGTACGTTCTGTTTTTCTGGGGAGGGAGGGAGAGAGGGAGGGAGGGAGTGGTGTTTGCCTGCCTGAGATCTGCTCCAGATTTGCATCAGTCTCTGGGGGTCTCTTAGTTCGGCATGGGGCAAAACTGGCTAGTTGAGGCTGAAGTGGGAAGGACAGAGAGAGTGGTATTTCCTTAGGCTAGTCACTTCTCTAGTCTCCTTTTCCAGGCTGATCTCTCCTCCCCAGAACTGCTGGGGCTTCTTTCAAAATCTGGGTTTGGTGCAACATGGCATCTCTCATGCGTGGCACGCCAGCTGATGTCACAAGAGCCATAACAAGGCACAGAAGGCCTTTGGTTAGACAGATCTGCTCAGTCCTGTGTTCGGTTGTTGGAAGAAGGTTTGGTGACAGTTGCCCTGGTCTCTCCCTTTGTATGCTGTGATCAGCGGTTTAGATATTCCCTCCCCAAAAAACGAACAAAGGATCCCAGTCCCCAACCGACTGAAAGAATTTGCGGCTCTTACACTAGATAGTTCGAGAACAAGCTGGTTTGCATTTGAATTAATTTTGAACGGTGAAATGTTTTCCAGATATGTTTCTTTACCGTTCCATCCCTGCCCTTAAGGCTGGAGTCTTTGGTCATCCATTAAGGTTTCAGCATAACGCTTTGTTTGTTACCTGTTTTTAAAAGCTCTGCCCAGCAGATTGGTGGAGCCTCCAGCGGCGAGGCTCCAGTCTTTTTGGCTGCAGCCAAGTGTCAGGAAGGGGGACCAGGCGTCCTCCTTTTCCTGGACACATCCTACATTTCAGCCTTCCGTCCAGGAGGAATTCCAAAATGTCTTCCGCTTTGAGCAGGACTAAGAAGCATGCATTTATATTTATATGAGCGTGTTCAGCTTCCATTTGGTAATGTCCTACACATTACTTCGGTGTCCTACATTTTACGGTGCCTTCTTCATCGTTATGACACTGGTCAGCCTTTCCTCTGCGTGGTCCATGCAGCTTCCTATACTCAGCGGAAAGGATGGCTTTTAAAGGGCCATGGACTTGTCAAGATGGCTGCATCTCACATATCAGAGCTGGTTCTGGATGCTAAATGCCTTGGCTACATCCAATGGACTCCAGGATCCGCACTTTGGGGAGCCATTGGCACTCTCTGGCTGAAAATCCCAAATCCTCCTCCCTAAACTGCAAATCCCAGGATTCCATTGGAGGGAGCCATGGCAACTGAAGCGGAATCGTTGTCCTATAATTGTGGGTACCAGTTCTGAGGTTCTTCCTGGGTTCTTATGGGTCACTCGGAGTTTGGTTCGTTGTGAGCTACATGATCCTGGCACATCCTTCTGGGCCTTGCATCAGCATGGCAGCTAGGCCATGGCTCTCTGTGGGCTCTGGATGGCATTTTGGCCACACAATGAACCCTTGTTTTGGCCCGACACGGGGGAAGCAGCTGGGGGAGATCCATGTGCTGACTCTGTGTTTCATGTGACTTGGGGGGGGGGTGTTCGCCTGCCCTGCCCTGCCCAGTGCTTCAGCCCCCATTGGATCCCAGCTGGGTCCCTGGGCACAGCTTTGTCCAGCTGGGCACCAGGCGGCCAGGCAGAGGATGCATTGAGCCCAAAGTGCTGCTTGTTTGGGCTCAGTGGCCATTCCTTAAGACTAAGAGGGAGGCAGCAGGGCTGGTCTTGTCCCTTCATCTCTTGTCAAGGTTGCATCGGCAAGGAGGAAGCAGTGCTCCTCTTTTTAGATCAAGGCAAGTCAAGGCTTTGTGGTGGCAGGAAGCACTTTGGCTACGAAGGTGTTGGGGTCAGCGTGCCGGAGGGGCCAGGGTCCCTCACCCCTGCGAGGTAGGCTAGTGTGTCTCTTTGGGCGCATTGGGGGGGGGGGGAAATCGCAAGGAAGGGAAGGCACTGTGTGTATATAGGGAAGTAACTCAAGAGGAACGTGGAGGTGGTTATTAGTGCTTCAGCTGCTTAGATTTTAATAGAAAGGAAGGATTTAAAACGTGTTGCGTAAGTCCCTCTGCAAAACCTGCTGGCTTTCTTTCCCAGCTGCAAACTGGAGCAGGAGTTGGGACACCTGCCATCCCAATTGCCAGAGGAAGGGGCAAAGGGGCACAGGATTAAACAAACTGAAGCGAAAAGGTGGTGTGTGTGTATGGGGGGAGAAATGTACTCTGCTGCATTGCTGCCCTGTATCAAAGATCTGTTTTCACAGCCACTCCTTGAACTTTTCAAGAGGCAGCGGAAGGAAGGCACTCTTGAGGGCAGCTGAATTTGTCCTTTTCTTTCCAAAGACATCTGGCCCCAGACAGAGCAAAATTCCTTGGCTGCAACTGGCCTCTATGGGCATTGTAGCACTTCCGTCCCCGTTCTGCCAAAGCGCAAAAGGGGTATTTTGGAAAGCAAGGGAGGGGAGGAATGGCTGCCATGTTGACCCTTCCAGGAATGCAGTTGGCTTGGGAGGACCCAGGCTTTGTTTCTGTCTTTGGCAAAAGGCTTTGAGGATCACCCTGAGGAAGACTCTCTTTTCAAAGCACTTTCAAATTGGTCTGGGTTCTCCCCAGGGTCTCCTAAAATGGAGGCCAGGAGGAGTGGGTGGGTGGGTGCATTCGCAGCAGAAGAAAAAGCTTTGCTCCTATCCCCTTGCTTGTTCGTTTGACTTGCATTGTTAAAACAACCCTCCATTTATGCCTAGTTAAAAGGAGTGCATTTGCCAACCTCTTTATCTCACTGTGTTTTCATTATGCTTGCCAGGTGAAAACCTGTGGGCACTCTGACAGCCCTGGAGTGCCCACAAATGCCAAGTGCAAGCGAAATACACTGGAGGGAGAACAACCGTCATTTGGAGAATACATTTGCCAGTGAAATCTAAAGGGACTCCCACCACGTTTCCAGCCCCCCATGGCTGCTCCCACCCCTGGGATTCCCTTCCATGGGAGCCACAGCTGGAGCCCTCCTTGCTCTCTCCTTTTCGGTTGAAGCAGGCTTTTAATGTGTAATTGCTTGCAAAGAGCCTTCCTGTTGGGTCTGTGAGTGCTTTAGGTCTTTAAGTTTTGCATGCTTTTAAATTATTATCTACCATTCGTAACCAATTGCTTTGATCTGATGACCTTTCAATTGTATTTCAAATGTTACTGTCAGGCTTTTTAGCTGATTATTAAGGAGAATGCAGTATAGAAATGAAACAAATAAAGAAATAAGCAATCCAGGACAGATCCTCCAGAGGGCCCTGGGTCCGGATGAGCCTTCCCCCAGTTTGGGAAAGGGATTGGCAGGCACTGGGCAGATTGGGCCTTGCCCTTGGCGTCCGTGGGTGACCACTTTGGGGTTTCTCTTCCTCTCTGTCCAGGTGGAAGATGGCGGGAAGGCGGCCTTGTCTCAGAAGATGCGCTCTGGGGACGAGCTGGTGAACATCAACGGGACGCCGCTCTATGGCTCTCGGCAGGAGGCCCTCATCCTCATCAAGGGCTCCTACCGCACCCTCAAGATGATCATCCGGAGGTATGGGGCAAAAACGGGAGCCCCGGGGCATCGCCACATTGGAAAGGCTCCAGAATGACTCTTCCCAGAATCGGGAACAAAAATGCACACAGATAAAAACACTCCCACCTTCCCTCCCACACTCACATATACAACCCAAGTTAGATAATACTTTTTCTAAAGGCCAACCTAAAAATGTCAGAAATGTGTGTGAACTTCTGAGTCCCACAGAATTGGTTCTCAGAGTAGATGGTACAAAAACAAAAATATTGGAAGGTAGTTGATAAGAAACAGGAAAGACCAAACATGAAGTGTGGTGTTATGCCCATGAGGCCTGCAGCTAAACCCAGTCTCAAGACAGGGATGGGAGGCTGGAGGCACCCCCAGAAAGTGCAAAGCTCAAAATTGGGGGGAACCCCCAGATTCCAAGCCTAAATCCAAAAACAGATGGCACTCAGCCTATTCCTTTGGGTGAAGCATACAGGTTTCTGATTCAGCCCAGAGCAGAAGCACAGGGTATCGTGCATGCCAGCAAAGCTGGAGATTAAACGCAGGCAATGAACTAGCTTTAAAAAGAGTCAAAAGGTTTTAAAAGAGTGGGGGAATCCCTCCTCCTCCTTTATTTCCCCTCCAGCATGGCATCACTGGTGGTGCCTCGGTGCTCCTTTGGGCAGCCCTTTGGCTACAGCTGCATGGAAAGGGCTCCTGGACTGGCCTCCAGATCCTTCTCTGGGGCTTCTTTGGGGTCTGCCAAGTCCTCCGGCTCCCTTATCAGAAGGGCTGCTGAAGCCCAGGATCTGCTGCCCTCCCGTGGCAGGAATCAAGGCCTGCCTGCCTCTCCGGTTGCAGGAGGCCAAGGCAAACAGCGGAGGGGAGCATGGGAAGGCAGCCTTTGCCTGGCTCCTGCCAACTGCGGGGACTGGCTTTGATCAGGACCAGCTTGTTTTTCACGCTCCATTATAGCCTTCCTTTTCTTACCCTCCTCCAGTGCCTCCCACCTTCTACAAATCACACATTTGACAAAAATATAAAAGGGGGATTCTAAGAAACAGAACAGTTTTAATAGATGGGAAACTGCAAAGCAGGCACACAGATTTCTTTTAGGGGACCAGCTGAAGTTGGCAGGAGACTAGGTAGTCCTTTGAGTCACACAGAACTCTTCTTTCATGCCCTGATTAAATTTCTCTTTCTAAGCTGTAGACTCCCAATACTTGCCTGCTTTTTCCCTCCCTGGACAGATGAGTAATGTGTAAATATAGCCTGTCTGTAGCAAAGGGAAGGGAGATCTCTGCTCAGCCTCCCTTCTGGAGGATTGCTAAGTGAGACAAGAGGACCCTCTGCTCTCTCCCTCTTTGCTCCAGGAACCCAGGTGTGGCAAATGGTTGCTACGGGGGCATTTTATTTTATTTTTTATTTTTTATTTATTTTTATTTTTTTTGCTTTTCCAATTGGCACTTGGCCTGACCACTTCATGGCAATCCCAGAATGAAACAGAGATTGGGATCTCAGTGACTGTTTGAGCCAGGGGCGAGTAAACAGAGGAGAGGCCCAGATCTGCCCCTCCACAGCCCCATGAACTCCTGACGGGTTTCCTTTCTTCTGGCGTCTGGAGAGCAGAGGCTGCAGTCCTGTCCCCACTTGCCCAGGACTAAAAGCCCCATTGTACTCAGTTGCAGAATGCACTGAAAACTCTTGTTTTGGCCCGGTTGGCGAGAGGCCTGGAATGCCAGAGTCTTTGCGCACTGTGCGGCTGCAATGGTGATGCCACAGGTGTGTGGAAACCTGTGTTTATTTTATAAAATGTTTGCTTCTTTCCCTTCCAAGGCCTTGCATCACTCTAGGCGGTTTATAGCAATTAAAAGCAAAGCGATCTTATAAGAAAGAAAGCAAGACCGAGACAAAATGTGAGGAAATTGTATAGGAATGATGGGCCTTGTGGGGACGGGAATGCTTCACCCGGCTGCTGTCAAAGAGCATTCAGATGTGGATGCGGTGGGCTAGGTATTCCACGGGGAGTAAAATGGGACAGGCATCCCACATGGAGTTTCCCCATCCAGGTGCAGCCGTCCTAATGTTGAATGCAGGGATGTAGGTGATTTCTGTGTGCTGGGGGGGAGACCAGGTGGGAACAGCTTAGTTATGTTCCTCTGGCATTTATGCTTAGACATTGAGACCCCCAGTTTCATTCCAGCTGCGTGGTCCAGCCTCCCGTCTTCCCTCTTTGCTCCAAAGGAAGGCTACGCGTCTGTTCCCTTGCCAAGGAAAGCCACTTGTCTGAAGCTATGCTTTTGCCCAAGAGAGAGGATCAGGGACTGATGGGTGGGTGAGCGGATGTATGGACCTCCATGATCCTGTATAAAAGCCCTCTCTTGTATTTTACCATCCCAGTTTTCCATTTCCCAACAGAAAGGTGGGAATGAGTGTAGTGGGACTGCGGGGCATTTGCAGGCAAAGTGAATGAGGCCCCACAAAACTTTACAACTTGTATATGAAGGACCAGCATTTTCCCTGGTCCAGGGTCTCAGTTACATAGCTTAGCATGAGAAGTGGCACCCCAAATGCACACACACATATGTATGTCATGGAAGGCGTGTGTGTGTCCATTCTCTTTTGCCACACTGTTTCATGGCCAGAGAGGTCCAGCTCAACCAACTCTGTCCCCCACTGTGCCACCCTGTTCTTTGCAAGTGAAGGGATGTTTCCCCGCTTTGGCCGTCTCAGGCCTTCCTCCTGCCTCTGCTCCCCCCACAGCCCACCCCCGCACCCCCACTTCTCCTTTAGCCCTAATCCAGAGGCTTCCTCCACAGAGAGACGGCCATGATCTCACGCTTCCTGCGTTTTGTCCTGGCCACTTCCTGTTGGCGTGTGGGGATGGAGGGGGCTGTGCTGAGTCAAAGTCCGGAGGCGGCTTATATTTCTCCAGCCGGAGAAGCTCTGGGATCCCCCTGCCAGGCTTTTGGGAGAGATCCCCCCTCTTCTGAGCCCCCATCCCAATCTCCTTAGGGCCATCTCCCCGCATTTGCCCCCCAGGATGCTTGTTGTCCCCATGCCTTGGTTCAAGGGAGGCGGTGGCCAGTGGTGCCTCTCCTCCAAGAGCCAGGAAGCCCTCCTCCTCCTCCTTCCCTGGGGGTCTTGGGCCTCCGATCTGACCGCTATCTCTCTGGCCATCACTTCCTCAGCGCTTCCTGGCTGGGAGGGGATGAGGATGGCGTCTGGCCATTCTGGGAGTGTTATGGGGGGGCAGGAAAGCCCTGTCCGGCAAGGAGTCCCTCCCTCTCTGACTGCCTTGCAGCAGGTCCCAGGCTCTCTGAGCAGCTTCTTCTCGGCAGCTCCTTGCTCTGGGGGGGCTGGACCCTTCCTCTGCCCCCCAAGCCCTCTCCTCAGGTCTCCTCAGGTGAGTGGGGGGACCGAAATCCCCAGAGCTTTCAAGCCCCATCTGGCAGGAAGGGTGGGCAATGGGGTACTAGAGGCATCCTGAGCAAATCCTAGCACTTGGGGCTAGCCAACGGAATCTCCCTCTGCCCTCAGCCACAAGGTGCCATACTTGGGCTTCCTCGCTCCAAAGTAGGGCCAGGTGGGTAAAGGGACTTTGCTGCCCTTCTCTGACTCTGCCGGGAGGTTCTCTGGGGGCACCCCCTAAGCAAGCAGGTTCCTCCCCCCTAAGCTGCTTTTGCTTTTGGGGCTGCATTAGTCAAAGTGGGGCCAGAGGTCCAAATAGGGAGAGGCTGACTCCCATGCTCAACCCAATCTGGCGCTCTGGGGAACAGAGTTGTTTGCGTGAGATGCTCTAGGCTGCTCTTTGTGGGTCAGGGGCTGTGACAGAGGGAGGGCTTGCACCTATGTGGAACCATCACTAGGGGGTTTGGGGTGCGGATCAAACCAGGTGACATCCTAAGGTGGGGTGACACCAACATCTGCCTTTGTCCCTTTAAAACACTGAAGAGATGGGGTGAGTGGGGTGAGGCTTAGTGGAGGAGAAAGGAGAGGCCCCAGATTGTAAGTTTTAATTTTTTTTACTAATTAAAAATGATAAAATAATAATGATTTCACATCAACCCCATGAAACTATGTATTGTACAGTTGCCCTTCCATTTGCACAGACTTCATCTCCGCGCTCCTTGCTTACCCACGACGAGCAAACTGAGGGGATTAAAATGGGGTGCGCAACAGCAGCCACTCATGGGCATGTGCACCCATTCGTGCCTACGGGGCTCAAATATGTGTGAGTTTCCCTTTTCACACGCGCGCGGAAGATGCAAAATAGATCCCCTACAAAAATGGAGGGGCTGACTGTATATGTAAATACATATAGGAGTTGCGTATGATACTGTAATTTAAAGGTATAATTTAAATTTTGCTAGTTGTTTACCTCACAACTGTTACCGCTAAATCCAGTAATATACAAGAATTATGATTAATTAGTACAAAAACCAGCAACACATTACTGAGGATTCTGTATGGTGTGTTATGGGGGGACGAGGAGGTCCATGGGGGGAAGTGGTGCCATGAGTGACCACACCGGTGACGCCACTGGTTAAGAGCATGAGCCGGAATGCATTCCTTGCTTAGAAGTTGAGCTTTCTCAGGAGGCTCTCTGCTGGGTCATGCTGAGAAAGGACTCTGGGAGTGGAGGGATTCCCCATTGGGGCTGCTTGGGCTTGTGGGCAAGGGGGATTTCATTGCCATGGGGCAAGGAAGGATAGCCACCACTGGGTGCCTGAACACTGAGGGCTCTTGGCATCAAGCCCATGAAGCAGCAGATCTGGTGCGCTTCCTCCTTTCCAGAGCTCTGGGAAGTTGCTTCTGGGGACTACAGCTCCCAGAATCCAGGGCATGCTGGCTGGTGGGTATTGTTCTTGTCATTGTTACATCACTTTCAGACAGTGAATCAACGCAAGACAATAATCCAATGGGATGAAATATATATTACATCATTTATTATTTAATACCAATTGAAACGATTTAGAATAAGGGTCAATCTGTAGCTCCCAAAGTCCTGCTTTCTCCTGCCCTTTCTTGCTTTCAAAGTGCCAAAACGTAATACTTCAGCAGACGAAGGATGGACAGCCTTGGTGGTCTCCACCTAGGGAGACTTGCCATTGCTCCTGGCTGACCAGCTGGGTTGCCACTGCTACCACGGAAGCCTTGGCTGATAACCAAAGATAATATGGCTGCTTGCTTTGTTATACTAATGTTTGCAGGGGAGGTTACTTTTTTGCCCTCCACCCAAATCCTGCTGCTAAGAGCCTCTCCTGGGGATGATGGGTGAAGGGGTGGGCATTGGGTGGGGGCCCCCGAGGGCTGCCTCCTGCCCCCCATTGACTTCCCTCTGTCCCACTTGCAGGAGGAACATCCCTGTCATCCGGCCGCACTCATGGCACCTGGCCAAGCTCTCCGAGGGCCGGACTGAGGCGGCCACCATGCCCTGTCCGCCCGACGCCTTCAGCCTCTCCTGGCACTCGGGATGTGACACCAGGTAAGTTGGCAACCGGGACAGAAGGGGGCTCTCTGAGTGGGTGTCTTCTCTCGCTGGAGATGGTTTCCTGGGGCTTAGCACAAGGGACACATCCAAAGGGCTTGGGAGGGGGGAAGAAAGGTTCCATTTTGGACTCGCAGAATCCTGCACTAGCATCCTATGAAGCTGGGAGGAGGTCCCTCTCAGATCGAGGGAAGTTCCTTTTTTGAACTACAGGTCCCAGAATCCCCATAGCAATCAAGTTACAGCGCTTGTGGGAAGTTCCTGCTTTGGGCTACAAGTCCCAGAAACCCCCAGCCAGCATGGCACAGAGCTTGAGGGAAAATTGGTCAGAATCAGGCAGGGCTGCTTTTTCCACCAGCAATAATGAGTAACAGATAATGAATTACTTTGAACAAAGTAACTCTCCAAGTTCTTGAAGGTTGTTTTTCTGGGGTGTGGCTGCTCTGCCCTCCTCTGGGAACCCTGAGCTCTGAGTTCCCATGCACTGGGCTCAGTGGGCACATTGCTCCCCTTTCCTTCCCCACAGCTCTGGCCGGCCTGGGGCACCACTGGCTGTGGGACGTGGAAAGGGGGGTGGCACGCTCTCAGGGCAGTGCCTGTTTTTGGCTGCCAGTTTGGGCTGAGCCTGTCAGGAAGGGAGGCGGCTCAGGCTAAAGGAGGTAATGGATTCCAGAGACCTTGCCCAGCTCTCAGCTCCATGTGGGCTGGCAGGTTGGCATGGTGGGCAGGCAGGATCTGTGAACCCCTCCCTGGCTCAGAAGGGCTCCCTTCCAAATCCAGCCCCAAAGCAACCGCTTTTTGCAACTGCAGGGACTGGCACTGGATCACTCCACACCCGCTTGCCATGCTCTTCTCCTTTGCCAAGGCTGCACCAGACAGCAATTAAAGTGCTCCAGGACTTGGCAGGGCAGCTGATTGCTAAACAGAAGGGCAATGGAGAGGAAAGGAGAGGAAAGGGGCAATGAAATTAGCCCCCCTCCTGCATCCTGTGATCCATGCAACCAATTAATCCATGACAGCAGGGGAGACTAAAACAAGGCCCCTAAGACTGTGGCCCTTGATGCCCCCAGACTCCCCAGAACCCACCATTTTCTACCTCCTTTCCCCCAGTTGAGAAGGCACCTATTAGAAATAAATTGCACCATGCATGCCCCTCATTGCACACTTAAAACATGTTCAGAAGTGGACTGCCACCCAATTTTTAATGTTTTGTGGAGCACCCAGAGGGTCCCCAGGGCAGAAAAGTGGCCTCTGGCCCTTCCACATTTTTCCATCCCTGAACAGCCAAAGGGCCTCATGCAGATCTATTTCCTCCAATTGCCTCTCACAGCTTTGGAAATCTGGGGATGGCCATCTATGGAAATTCACAGTCACTTCCAGGCCATTGTTTGCGTTCCTGCTGCTGAAAGCAAAGTAGGGCAGGAAAGCCACTATCCGTGGATAACAATAATGCAACTTGCCTTGCTGCATTGGTGTTTTCATGGGAAAGGTACCTTTGGTTTTGGACCACAGCTTCCTGAATGCAACTGCTGGTTTTAAAAATCCAGAGCTTGAAGGAAAGCCCTTTTTTTTGGATGCTGGTTGGGGGATTCTGGGGGTTATACTCCAAAAAGGGGACTTTTCTCTAAGTTTTGGGAAGAAGTTTCCTGAGGTGGGGGGGAGGATGAGTTACTTTTATAGGGCCACTATTTCCAAGTCCCCTTGGTGTTGTTTGAGTTTTAACAATCAATCAGAACAATTTTTTAAAAGGTTTTTGGGGAAACTGAACAAATTGGGAGTGAGATGTTTAATTTCCAAGGTGTTATTTCCAAGCTTTGCGCTGCAGAATCCCTGCTGACCGGTGTGTGTGTGTCTCCCTCCGCCTCTTTCCTCCTGCCCACCCCAGTGACCTGCCCTTGTCCTGGACCCCTCTCTCTCGCCACTGCAGCACTGACAAGAGCAGCTCCCTGGGGAGCATGGAAAGCCTGGGCCCTCCCAGCCAGAGCTACTGCGAGGGCAGCCTTTCCCCCATTGACCAGGCCATGTACCAGAACAAGCGCGATTCGGCCTACAGTTCCTTCTCCGCCAGCTCCAACGCCTCTGACTCTGCCCTGCGGCCCGAAGAGGGCAGCTCTGCCGAGTGTGTCCAGCAACCTGACCCCCGTTACCTCCAGACGGGTGGAGAAGGTGGTGACCCAGCAGTGGTCAGCAGAGCTGGGTCACACCCTCCTGGTCACCAGCCAGTGTCCTACGCTCGGGCCGGTCCCTTCCTTGCCTCTGCCAAAGCCGCCCCCTCCCCACCGCAGCCCCCCGTGAGGCAGGACAGCCTGAGAGCTTGCAACCCAGAAGGCCCAAAAGGTCCCCTGAACCCCAAGGGGCGCTGGACTTCAGACACTTCCCTCTCTGTCTGTGGCAGGGAACCCCAGGGGTCTACTGGGCAAGGCAAAGACTCTCTTGCCACTGAGCAGTACTACCTGCTGAGCTCCCACAGCGACCAGAGCCCAGCGATGGAGAAGGGGGTGCCAAATGCCGAGTCCCTCTTGAATGAAGAGGCCGAGGGCGACCACCCCTTGGAAGACCCTGGGCAGCACCTGGAAAGGAAAAGCAACGAGACTGACCTCGACAGCCGCCACATCACCTGCCCATCTCCCTGGAAGAAAGGCTGGTCGAGACCTTTGGGCCACCACCGGCACAGCGCCCCGGAGCATTTGCTGGCTGCCCAGCTTCAGGCATTGAATGTAGCCCACATCCAGGAGGGGCCCCAATGGACTGTGTCTCCACTTCATGTGGACCAAAAGGGCCCCAGGGGCCCCAAGCCTTGGATGAACCAGGACCGAAAGGGCCAGGGGTCCCCATACCAGGCCGGAGAGCTGGACCCCTGTCCAGGGACAGAGGAAGGCCCCCAGCATCATCCCCTCGGTCTGGAGAGACCCAGGAGTGCCTCCGTTGATCTCCCACCTGCCTTGTCTCCAAAGCACCAGCATCAGCCACCCCTGTCTGGAAGTAGGGACTCCCAGGTTGCCTCCAGTGGCGCAAGCGCTTTGAAGGAAGGGGTCCGGGATCCAGGAGGGAGCCATCCGGCCCCCAGGAAGGGAGTCTTGGCTCAGCACCGCTCTGCCCAGATGCGCCGCCAGAGCGACCGTTTTGCCACCAACCTGCGCAATGAGATCCAGTGGCGCAAAGCCCAGCTCCAGAAGGCAAAGGGCACTGCTGCCATCTTATGTGGGGAGGAGGCCGTGCAAGAGACAGAAGAGCCCCCTAGCAGCCCCTCTTCCGTTGACCCTCCCTCCTGGTCTCCCCCTCCTTCTGCTCTGGATCCTTCCCCATCTCCCCCTCCTCCCCCCATAGCGGAGAGCATGCCCCATGGCTCAGGACCAAGCATCAGGCGCTGGGGCTCAGAGCTGAGTGTCTTTGGGAAAGAAGCCACCTCCCACAGCCCTGGCCGGGGGTCTCTTCCGGCCCCTGAGTCTAGGTGGAAAGCCCAAGGGCCTGAGCGGCCCCCCAAGTCTCCAGTGCCCCCCATGTCTGGGCGAGGCAGGCGCTGGCACTGGTCTCCAGAGTACAAACTGCAGCCACACGATGGGAATCCACAGCCAGCTGAACCAGAGTCGCCATCCCGGCTCTCGGAGGAATCGTCAGGCCTCCTGCCTTTTGCTGACCGGAGGAGGTTCTTTGAGGAGAGCAGCAAGCCCCTCTCCCCTGTGCACCTGAGCCCCCGGCGGGGCAGGTTTGGGGGGGTCCCGCCCCACAGACGGGAGGAAGAGCAGAACACATTCCAGCTGGTGAGCTCTGAGCACAAAGAGCAGCAGCAGCAGCGACGCCACTCCATGGACCAGGCCTTCGGACCCTCTCCTTCTCCCCCCACCTACCAGGACTTCCGTCCCGAAGTCCCCACCTACTACAAGCCCCTGGCCCGACACCGGCCAGACTGGGAGTGCTGGCAGCCCCTTCCGTGTTCATGTGCCCCCCGGGAAGCCTGCCTGTTCTGCTATGGGGAGCGGTGCCCCTCACTGCATCAGAGAAACCTCTCGGTGCCCCCCGGCCACTGTGCTCACCATTGCCATCCTCACTCTTGGACCCACTGCCCCGACTGCTGCTGCCCAGCTCAACACCAGCGCTTGGAGGAGAGGGGGGGCACCCTGGCATGGGAGGAAGGCCTTCCAGATGGTAAGAGTGTGTCTGGGGAAGGGTAGGTGGGCATCATAGAGAGCCCATGGGTGCTGCGGATGGGTGGACCCGGGTGGGGGGGCTGGTGCCACAGAGAAACCTTGAGGCACTGGGAAGACCTTGGCAGGCTATGGGGCTATGGGACTCAAGGACAGAACCGCCCAGGGCAGGGGTGGACCATTGCACCAGTGGCAGGGACAAACTGGTTTTCTTCTCCCCAGCAAGCCCCACCAAAGCCATAAGCAACGTCATACGGATAACATCCTGTTGTGTTCTCTGTCCATTTTTGGCTGAATTTCTTGGACTTTTGTTTTGGGGCTTCAGGGAGAAAGAAATACACTTTGTGTTGCAGTGGGTTTTAGCAGTCTTTGGAGGAAGAATCAACCTAGAGACAGCAAAATATTAAATATTATTATTGGAAACTGAGCTGGGTGGGTGGGCTTCCAAATGTTGTTGAACTACAAGAGCTACAACTCCCATCAGCCCTGTCTGGCACATTCAAAAGACGGCTGTGAAAAGATATACAGTCAAAGGCATGGCCAAGGTGTGGCATTCTGCGTCAGTGCCAGAAAAATTAATAGGCCTGAATGATGCCAGATCAATTTACACTTTTATGTTTTTGGTGCATGCTCCTGAGATGTTTTTAAACATAGATGCAAGGATAGCGTCCCGGTGCAGACATTACACAAAACCAGGGCTTAGACTGTTTATAGCAAGCCCTGAAGTCCTTTAGATCTTGCTGGAGTGTAGTTCCTATCAGCCAGCACTGGCAATGGTAAAGGATGCTGGGAGTTGCTGTCCAATGGCTTTTGTGGGGGAGGACTGTATGATTCCTGCCCCTGCTTTGCAGCCTTAGGGTCTTCTCAGTCCAGTCCATTATATGCTGGTGATGTGTCTGCGGAGACTGTGCTTGGCATTGTCTTTCACAAGGAGATCCTTTGGATAACAATATCCTCTGTTATTGTTTCCTTACCATTTTGGCTGCAGTTTCCTAAAATGCTCAGAGTGCCATGTATACAAGATAGCAGCCTGTCAATAAAGTGCCAACGTCTGGAGGGCCTCACCCTCTTCAGCAAAGTGTGCAAGGAAAGTCAACAAAGATACTGACACAATGCAAAGTAGGATTTTGAAAGCAGGGGGAACAGCCCTTGACAAAAACTGCAGTGAAGTGGGAAAGGGACCTTAAACAGCAGCACAGCCAGAGCTTGGGAAAGTGCCTTTTGGGGACTGCTCTCTAAACAGTGAACAGAAAGCCAGGCGAGGTGGGTTCCTTTCACCCACCGGCAGAGTTTTCCGGATGTTCTTGTGTGTCCCACCCCTCACTGTCTGATTCTTTTGTCTAGGAATTTCCTGTGGATGACTGGGAGCCCCCAGCGATAAACAGGAAGACCAGCCAGTCGATGAGGTAAAAGCGGCAGAGGGGAGGCAGGCAGGCGAGGAAGAGCTTGGCATTGGGCCCTCTGGGTTTCAGGAGGGAAGGCGGCCTGGCAACCATCCTAAAGGACTTATAGGGTGAGGAGGTCCAGTGCCTCTGGTGCCCACCTCCAGATGCCAACTCTCAAAACTCGGGCCATTTGGCATCTGATGCATCACCTGCAAAAGGCTGCAAGGCTGGCCACCGCCAGTGGGTTTTATTCTAGGCTGGAGAAGGGGAACAGCATTCATGTCCACCTCTTTCTAAGCCCTCGGTTTGCCACTGAAAAGCTGTGGGGAGGGCAGCCACGCGTTCAAGTGGAGTTGGTCACCAGCTGGCCTTTGCTTGTCATGCCCCTGGCTCCTGGCTCCTCAGGTCCAGGAGCCAGGTGGCCTTTCTTTTGATGCTGTATCCAAGCCCTGAGTGACCCCTGAAGGAGTGGGAACTGAGGAGACAAGTGTCAAAGCGATCAGCGCCTGGAAGGCACCCTTTGCAACAAAAGGAGAGGAGCAAATCCAGAGCCTGGGGATGTTAACCCTTTTAGCCATGATGGCTGGAGGATTCTGTGAGCCATGGTCAAGAAAAGTAACTTTCCCAAGCGCTGGCCAGCTCTGCATGTGAGCTTGCACACATACATATGCACAACCTTCTCCTAGCCAAAAGGGCATTTTGCCCCAGTTTTATCAAACCAAGGAGGTTCCAGAGGGCAAGGCAGTCTGCTCTGGGGGTATTTTTTTAAGCACTTCCTCGTGCACAAGAGTGGCACAGGCTGGTCCAAAGTGCCCACTCAGCTGAGCACCTGGCATTGAGTTTGGCCTTTTAAGGTGCCCCCAATGGACCCACTGGGGTGCCTATGTGTTGAATCATTGCCTCCCACACCGGGAAGTTCAGGCTTCCGAATTCTCCTCATCAGACACCTGCCACCAGCATCTCTCTGGCGCTGCTGGTGTGGGCTGCAAACTGCCCTCTTTTGTCACTGGGGCCTTCTTACTCAGCAGCAGCTCCCTCCTCCTCCTCCTCCTCCTCCTTGGGAAGAGGCTAAATATAGCTGCTAATCTGCTAGTTACCCTTTTAAACAGCAGATTTCTTGGGGGGAAAGAGAGAAAGAGAAGCAGAGAACCAACGTCTAACTTGGCTGCCATCCCTCCAACGCCTGCTTTTGGCAATGCCAGGGCTGTGCCCACATGCGCTGAGTCAGGCTCAATGCTCCTCTTGCCAGGCAGGGACTCTGTGGAGGTGGGTTTGGGGAGCCAGGGGTCGTGGATGTAAAGCCCTCCAGGGCTCTCTCAACCGTACCTCTTCTCCTTTTGTCCTTTCCCCGGGCGTCTGTTCCAGTGAGCTGCCACAACACAAGATGGGCTTTGCCAGGGCCAGCCCCTTCTGGACCTGCTTCGAGGAGGCCGAACCAGAATGGCCGCCCGCCTTCTGCCGTGCCATCTCTGCCCGCAACCTCTCATGGGATGGAGAAAGGCCAGGGAGAGTGGCAGCCGTCCCAGAGACTCCTGACTACGAGGAGCCCCGCAAGCCCCCCTTGCGTGGAAGGGCCTACTCAGAAAGCCACCTCTGTGCTGAGCTGGCCAGCGGGGCTACAGAGAGGGAGCGGCGAGAAGCCCCCCTGGCCAAGGTAGAGGAGACCCTGCTTGAACCGCCCTGTGTGGGCAAAAAGAAGGGGCCCCCGCCCCCACGCCCCCCCCCCCCAAACTGGGAGAAGTACCGCCGCGCCTCCCATAACCAGCTGCTGTCCACCAAGGCTGGACCGGCCCCCCTCCCCGAAGACCCTCGTGGCTCCGGCCAGGAAGCCGCAAGGCAGCGGTCTCAGAGCCTCCCTCTGGAGCAGCTGTGGAGTGAGGCGGCCCACCTGCAGCCCCTGCCCTGTGCCAGCCCCCCTCGTGAGGGCACCGCTTCCTCGCCTGGGGCACCCGCGGAGCAAAGCAGCCTCCGCTACTACTGCCACAGCTCCCCATGCCAGACCCCTGAATGGTCGACACCAGATGCAAGCGAGAGGAGTGGGTCTTCCCGGTAAGTACCTCCTGCTTCTTGCATCCTTGGTAAGTGAATGCCCTCCAGCATCTCAGCAGGTGGAAACCTGGACATCAGAGTGTGGTCAAGATGCCAAACAGTATTACTGAGGATGAACACATGAGCTAAGAGAGGCTGCAGCAGATTGTTTTTGCCAAAACCTCATGGAAAAGGCCCTCTTCTTTCCCCTCCATCCTTAACTGAGCTAACTGAATGCAAACTACTTTGAACTCAGTTTGCAGCAATGGAAGTAAGGTGGGAGGAGGAGAGAGAAACTGGGCCATTTAAAAAGCACTGGAAAGTGGGGCAACAAAGGATGAATGGGGACTGTCCCTGCTAAATCAGGACACTTGGAGGATCTAGAAGGGAGATGAGCATATATCTCCAGTGTGTATGACAGGGGAAATGGAGAACATGGGATGAAGGGTAAGATCAGGGCCAGAAGGTTCACATACTTCCAGATAGTTGGAAAAGAAACCAGAGACGAGATCAGGGCTTGGAAAAGTGACCTGTGATTGGACTATGGTTGCCAGGTCAGGATTACCCCAGACCCTGAGATTTCTGAGCCAAGATTGAGGGGTGCCCCCTTGAGATGTCACAAGGAGTGGGCTCTTGATAGTGTTCCAAAAGTAATTCCTACAAGAAGCAGACCCAGTAATGTCCTTCAACCAAGCTGCACAAATTGTTCCACTCAAACTAAAAATGCCAAGGGATGCAGTCACACACACACTTTTAAAGGCGACCCTCTCACCCGGAGGTTCCTTCCTCTTGCCCTGAGGATTGGGGAACAGGAGGCAGGCCCTGAGATCCGGGAACCCTAGTCTGTAGCACGATTCCCAGAATCATTCTGGCTGGTAGAATTGGGGAGTTAAACTCTGAAAGGCTGCCTTTTCCAACTGCAGAGACCTGTAGCAGGAGACAGAAGGCAGGGAAATGTTTGCTGGTGTTAAAAGCAATCTCTCAGGGTGAGTCACCAGATGTGGGTCTTTGGTGGGAGAGTGTGTGTGAAAAGGCTGCCTTTCCTGCTCGTGTTTATTGGTGTGAGGCACTCTGATCCAGTCTCTCAGAGAAGAAATTCTGAAATCAAAGTGGCAATGACAAATGACACAGTTCCAAGCAGACTGCGGGGAAAAAAATCACACCCGCCATAAAATAAATGCAACCCAAGAGCCAATGAGAAGAACATTGTTTTTATGAGATTGTATAATGGTTTTTAATTAGTCTGTAACCTCGCTTCAATCCAATGGGAGAGGCGAGGAAACACAAATATTATTTATTTATTAAAAAAGGATCAATATCCTCGTAGGCAGCCTGACATCCCACCTTTAGCTGACGCCTGGTTGCTTTTTCTCCTCCAAAGGCCATCAAGCTCTCTGGATGAAGATGCCATGCCAGAGTCAGTATGGGAGAAGGGCCAGAGTGGACCGTCCACCTGCAAGACCACAGAGCCGTCCTCCCCGGTCAGCCTCCCCAGCAGTCCCTGTGAGTTCAGCTTTCTCCTTGCAAGGGCCGGAGCCCCTTCCTTTCTTCCTTCCTTCCTTCCTTCCTTCTCCCATCTGTCTCCCAGCATGGGATCCAAGGCAGTTTACAGTGTACAATTAAAAGAAATGCAGTTTAAACAATGTATGTTACAAAATTTTGAAAAACTATCAAATACAGAGGGTTCTTGGTATTTCTGCAGAGCACCTATGGATACCAGATTGGTGATCAAATCCCATTAAATGCAATGGGCTTTTAAAATGGTGTCCCTTATATAAAATGGCAAAATCAAGGTTTGCTTTTGGGAATTTATATTTTTAAAAAATGTATTCAAGCCATGAACGCTTGAATATGTAGATAAAGAATCCATGAATTTGGGAGGTACCCCTTGTAGATGACGGAATTAAAATGTTTATTTATTTAAGACTAAAGAGCAGCTGTGCCCATTCGCTCATACCCATTCGCCTCTTCCTCCCTTCCCACAGCCCCCAAGGGACACGATCCACCACAAGCGGGGGCTGCAAGAGAGAGCCGTTCCCCGAATGCCCGGGGCCCAATGCTACCCTTCTGCCTGAATTCGGAGGAGCTGATGAGGGACGTGGCGGGGAGGGACCGGTCCCTGGCCAGGGTCCTGGGTCCTGCTTTGGGGCAGAAGACGGTGGCCGAGGTCATGGAGGATCTTTTCTCTGCAGGCGACTCTTCGGTCTGGAAGGAAAGGGCCTGCGCACCCCAAGCAGGTGATGAAGAGCTCCCTGAGAGGTAGGTGGCCCGGATTGGTGCAGTGGGCTCTGGCACAGCATCCGTTCTGCTGGTCAATGGTTGGTGGCATGATTAGACACAGAGTCTCCCTTCAGGTGGCAAGACCTGTCAAGAGGCAATATGATGTTAGATGCTAGATGCATGGGACTGGAGTGCTGGACGGGCCTTGGGCCAGTCACCTACCTCTCAGGGCTGTTGGGAGGATAATGTGATGGTGTGAATGGGCTAAACATGTACCCCACCCTGAAAAGATAAAGTACATATAAATAAAAGCTCCAGTGAAATGTGTGGAACTGTGTTATGTACAGCCAGACCCAGTGTTGAGCCTTTTCTGGGTGAAGAACAAAGACCCAGTGGGTTCAAACTAGAGGAAAAGAGATTCCTGCTGAATATCAGGAAGAACTTCCTGACGGTGAAAGTTGTTGGGAAGAGGAAGATGCTGCCTCAATGGAGTTTGATAGAGTCTCCTCCTTTGGAGGCTGCTTTTCAACAGAGGCTGGATGGCCATCTGTCCCAGGGAGGGATTGGATGGCAGAAGGGGGTTGGAGTGGGTGGTCCCTGGGGGTCTCTTCTGATACTAAGGTCCTATGATTCTAGGGCTGCATGGAGCGGAGGAGAAGGCAGCAGCAAGGGAGAAAGGGGGATCCCAGGAAGTGTGGCTGCATCTCCCAGAAGCCCCAGGCCATGCGTCAAGCATTTTGGGAATGGAAGTGCTACAAGGTCTAGGGGACCCATGGGGCTGAGACTGACCGTCTTAGCAGATAACCTCCCCAGCTCTTATCCCATCCCTCCCATAGAGTCCCTGGGTCACTTGGGTACAGCAGATTCCCACAATGCTCTCTGGCTGTTTTCTTTCTTTTTTAATTATATATTTATTGGATGCATTCAGTGCAACGCGTCCCACGATAAACATCTTTTTGCATGAATTTTTTATTCAACAAGGCTGTAACTCACAAATGAAAACATGCAGTCTGCTTGTTAGCTGTTTTAAAATATTTAAGGAGGAAAAATGGATGTAAGTAGATGTTTGTCTACAAGGAACCAAGAAAGAAAGACTCCCGCTTTGGAAGACGAACTGCCAGGCAACAATAGAGGCAAGCACCAGAGGACTGTGTCTCCTAAAGCAGACACTCTCCTCTCTCACGGAGTTGTTGATAATCAGAAGCCAGAACAAGGGAAAGGCAACCCCATTATCATAGACTGCTAGGATTCCAGAGAAGAATGGACACATCACATGGATCCAGTTCTCAATTGTCCTCTGCAAGGCTTATGTATGATCTGAGCCTTTTGTCTGCCTTTAGGGTTTGCTCAGTTGTCTCCTGAAATGCAGTGCTCCCTTTTTCTCCCCATATTTTGCAGGGATCCATCTGTCTTTCAGGAACAGATGAAATATTTTGGAGGGATCCTTATTTTTGCCAATAGGTGAAATATTTTGCATCCGACCCTATTTTTCCTTCGATATCAGCCAAAATGCTTTCCGTGGGTCCATATTTCCTCCAGTACAAGAGGAAAGTGATGCAACTCCTTTCTCCTATTGCTTCCAACCTGTCCTCCAATGTCCTCTCTTCTTGCAGACAGCCAACCCAGCCCCTGCCCCCGTCTTGTGGGGGGGGCCCTTGGTGCCCTGCGTGGCTCAGCCTATTACAACATGTCCGTGGGCAAAGCCAAGCTGCCAGGCAAAGTGAAGGACCCCCCTGCGGTCAATTCAGAAGAGGAGGAGGAGGAGATGGATCGTGACCTGGCCCAGAAGAAGGTGACCATCAAGAGAATGTATTCTTAACCTCAAACCTCCCACAGTCACCCCATAATGTAACCAAAGCCCCTTTTGCTATCAGAGCTTGCATTCTGCAAACAGATGCAGTACAAGTGTGCTTGTTTTCTTGCCTTTGTATAAGTTGCTTCTGCCAGTTGTTGCGTGTAGCCACCAGTCCCTCCTGAAGTGCCACTATGCCATCCTGAATGCAGCATATGCTGTCCGACTTTGGAAACTAAGCAGGGCCAGGGCCCAGTTTGCCCTTGGATGGGAGACCCCCACGAGGAAATGCCAGGGGGCATTGCCTTTAGCCCAGTGGAGCGAGCTAGGATATAAGGTGGAACTTGTTGGAATAAATCCAGTTGTTTCAGAGGTGAAGCATCAGGAGTGAGTTTCTTTTCTCTGTTGGGTGGGAGACTTCTTGCCTAAAGTGGAACTGGAAGAGCCCAGTGGATCACATCCTCTGGGGAGGCCCTTTGGTGCTGCTAATGCCCCCTTCCCTCACCCACAGCCTTTTTGCAACTTCTGGGGAGGAAAACCTTTTGGCACCCCAGTTGGTTGTGAAATGCCCACGTCTGCCCTGCCTGGGGTCTCCAAAGGGACCCTTCGCTCTGGAGACCGAAGAGTGGGAAGAAGCGAAGGCGAAGGCGGCTTTGCATTAACACCAGCTTGTGTTTCAGAAGTCAGCTTTGGCCAGACTGGGCTGGGAGGGAGAAGCATTTCAAAGCCCTAGCAAGAGTGGAAGCATGCTACACTCCCAGCCTCTTGCCTTATTTTAGAAGATGAACAGGGCAGGGACCTTAACTGGTTTTAACTGGGGATGGGGGGCAACAGGCAGTTTGTTATGAATTTTACCTCCTTAGAAGGAAAGCGAGGAAAAGAACATCCCCCATCCCTTGTCATTCAAGTGTCTTTGACTACAAAGACTCCTACAATCACAATGTCTACTTAGAAGTGCCCTCCATGTGCAAAGGATAGATGGTTGGCAGCCTTCATTATTCCCAGCAGACCTCAACTACAACAGCTGCCTTAATATTTCTTAATAGAACATTTGGTCATTTAATACAATCATGGTAGAATATTGGCGGTCCCATTTTGCCAGGTCCTTTAAGAGAGGCTTATATTGTCCTCTCCCACAATCTGCTGTTGGCTGGGCAGTTGAGGTCCCTAAGCACTACCTCCTCTTCTGGTGTCCATGAAACAGAGTCAGGACTGATTATTATTTGGATGGGAGACTCTTCAGGGGTGAAGCGTTGCTAACTGGGCTGCTGCCATCATCCCACCTTTCCAGGTGCAGCTGATCGAGAGCATCAGCCGAAAGCTGGTGGTGCTGCAGGAGGCTCAGCGGGGCCTGGAGGATGACCTGAATGCCAACGTGGCCCTGGGCAAAGAAGTGGAGAGCCACGTCAAGCGGGTTTGCAAAGCCCACGAGTTTGAGAAGTTCCGCCTCTTCATCGGTGACCTGGACAAAGTGGTCAACCTGCTGCTCTCTCTCTCGGGGAGACTGGCCCGGGTGGAGAATGCCCTCGGCAGCCTGGCACCGGATGCCCCAGAGGAGGAGAAGGTGGGGATGCTCTGGGGTCCCTTGGTGGGAGTGGGTCTGGGGGGGTGTGGGAGTTGTGTAACAGGCTCTTCTTTGCAAGCATTCTGAGCTTTCAATAGCAACCATCTTGCTTCCCATTAAAACATTAATATGACACACAGAGACTTAAAATAAATGAGGAAGAATTATCACACACATACACAAATGCACACTTGTATGCAGGGCTGCAGAATCCTGCTTTCTTTAATGGCTCCATTTGAGGACCTGAAGGACTGTAGCATCTCAAAGGGCATCACTTCAACTGGCCACTTCTCTTCTGCAGGAAAAATAGCCCACCTCTGTTGCTTGCCAGTTTCCATGCCAGTTTCCAGCTGGGAACCTTCTTCCTGCTCCTTACGGCTCTTTGCAAATAACTGGGCAGGAAAGTGTGGGGTCTGTGGGTGGATTTTCAGCTGGGAAATGGTCTTCGGTTGCCTCGGTGGTGCTGTTTTTCAAAACCGCCATGGAAAACAAGATTTAAGAGTCATCCCCCAACAGTGGCAGGGGACGGAGGGGGACGGATAGGATTTGGGGGAGGATCTCTCCTGCCCTAATCTGGTGATTTGGGACTGGGCTTGTTCTGCGATGTGCAGGGATCAAATTGTGGGGTGGGCAAGAGCGCCGTGGGCTGTTTGGGAGGCTGAGAGAGTGCAGAAGGGAGGTGGGTGAGCTGTGAGAGCGGAGGTAGCGATGGGCCCAAGATGGAGATGAGTCAGCTTCATTTCCACCCCCTTCTTCTTCTTCTTCCCCAAACTAGGGCTGAAGGCAGATTGCTCCAAGGGCCTCTTCTCTTGGCACAGTCAAGTGGGTCCCTGCCTTGCCACTCAATTCTGGGCCTTGCCTTGGCACCTCTCATTGGTGGGCACATGTGTCAGTGGTCCAGGGGCCCATTTTCTGCCCCAGGCACCCTTTGCAACCACCAAACAGTTCACTCCCAAAACCTAGATGCAAATAAAAATCCATCTTTTAAAATATAGTGCTTTTTAATGTTAAGCAATGTGGGGAGTTGGTGGGAGGCTTGCAATCTATTTAAAAGGCACAGTGCCATTGAATATTCAATGATGCATGTGTATTCAATGACGGATGTAAATTTCAGATGGACTAAAAGTAAGGTAATAGATTTATTGATCTAAACAGACAATAAGAAAACAGTAATTTTAAGGGTGAGATATGGGAAGATGGAAGTAAATGGGTAGAATATTCTTGAAGGGGATTGTGTACTATAATAAGTATGTAATCCATAAGTCAAAAACTCGATGAAACAAGATTCTATGTTTATAAAAATGAAATATATGTGTGTGTGTGCACGCGCGCACACACGCACACACACACGCATATAAAGGTAAAGTGCCACTTCCAGAGGTTTCTGGAAGAGGCCATTTCCGGGACAAGGGGGCCAGTCTGGGCCACAGTTTGCCCACCAAATGTGGGGAGACAGGCACTGAGCTGCATTCTGAGTCTGCAGCTCCAAGTTTTTGACTTAATTCTCTTCCCTTCTCCCCAAATTCCTCTCACCTCCCCCCCCCAAAAACAGCTGGCCCTCCTGGAGAAGAAGCGCCAGCTGACAGCACAACTGGAAGATGCCAGGGAGCTTCAGGAGCATGTGGCCCGGCGGGAACGGGCGGTCTTCGCCAGCGTCTCGCGCTGCCTGCCCAGTGAGCAGCTCCAGGACTACCAGCACTTTGTGCGCATGAAGTCTGCTCTGGCCATCCAGCAGCGCCAGCTGGACGACAAGATCAAGCTGGGCGAGGAGCAGCTGCGCAGCCTGCGGGAGAGCCTGCGCCGGACAGGGGCCCGGGAGTACTAGCCAGGGGTCCTCCGGCCACCAAGCCCAAGTCCTCGACCTCCGCCCTTTGCACTTACCTTTCCACCCTTAGGATTGTGCCCGTTGCCAAAAGGACTGTTGTGCCGGACTCACCGGCTTTTGCCCTCCTGTGGGCGCATTTGCCAAAGTGCTCTTCTGCCCATGAGTGGACAGTGCTTGCTTTTGCACTTGGGCCCAAGGGTCCTCAGGCTGCTCAGGAAGAGAGGGCAGCAGCAGAGTGGGATTCCTGGAGCTTCTCTGGAGTGATGCCAACCACCACCGCAATGAGATGGACGCTTCTTCCAAAGATCCCTCAGCAGCTGGAGACAGAACTGCTCAGGCACAATCTCTTGCCTTTCCCCGTCTTGGCTGGCAAGGCAACCGTCAAAGGACCCAAGGCTCTTGAAGAGATGGCACCATCCCTTGCACTGGGGTCCCAATCCTCCTCCTCTTCTGTGCCTTTGGAGCGTCCCTACCGCCAGCTCCAGCCTTATTTATTTTTTTGTCTCAGCTTTGCAGCAATTATTGATTCTGGCTTTAAAATGAGGAACCATGCTGGGCAGCAAGGAGGGTTGTCCACTGCCCAGAAGAAAAGCCCCATCAACCTCTGTATGGGCAAAGGGATCACTGGCATAGGATCCCACTCTTTGCAGGCTTGGACCACACCTTACGAAAGCATCAGAAGATCCTCCCCGCACCAGCACTGCTTGGTGTGCCATTTGCAAAGGTTCCTTCACCCCCAGTTTTGGGAGAGGACCTTCTAGGTCCCCTGGCACTGTGTTGTGCCCAGGTCTGTGCTGCAGCTCCCTGCCCAGTTGGCTCATTTGAGTTGGCTCAAATGGATACCTTAAGATAGACAAGCTACATGAGGGTTGGGGTCACCCCATAGATGGTTGGTTGCAGCTCCCATTTTGTGCCCCCCCCCCCATCCCCAGACTAGGCCTTGTATTGTCACAAAGTGGAGTGTCTGGGAGTCTTGTGGTTCTTGCATGAACTGGTGCTGCTTTTCCCCAGCAATAGACCTCCCCATGTTTGGGAAGATTGTGGGGCTGGAGGAGTTATTGACTTCCTTTTCGTTTTCCACCCTGGTACAAACCTACAGCTGCCCCTGCCCCCCCCCCCCAAATGTGGTGAAAGGAATGTGCTGGGATCCTGCCATTGGAGAGGCCCCAACATCCTCTTCCTCTCCATTGTTGTTGGGAATAATGTTGGAAAGTCTAGGCTCCCCTCCCTTTAACCCCTTCAGCAATGTCTGGCCACAGAGCCATTTTGGAAGGGACTGGACAGTCAGCTGGGGGAGAAAGAAGGGAGGCACAGGGGTTTCCCCAGAATGGGGTCTGCAGGGTCTGTAGGGGTCCTTGGATTTACAGCACGCTTGTTTTCCTATGTTTTCCTGCTGAGGGGCTTGGAGGAAGGTGGCTTTGCAGAGGTGGAAGGATAGGGAGTGAAGCCATAAACTCTGAGGACCCTCAGTGAACCCTTCCCATCTCCCTTCTCACCCAAAAAGTGTCTTTTCATTGCTTGCCTTGGCCTGGTCTCTCTGCCTTTGCATTCAGGAGCACCAGGCTGGGGTCTGGATGGGTTCCTCTTTGGAAACCTGTCTACTCTGGCCTCATGAGGAGATTGCCACCCACACACCCTTAACTCCCATGTCCCTAGCAGCATCCTCAGCAGAGGTTTGCATCCTGCAGGGAGGAAGGCCTATTGTGCCAACGGTGTTGCAGACCGGAGTCTCCTTTGGGCCAGAAGCAGGAGAGGCTTTGCAGGATGAAAACAACCCCCTAAATGAAACTTCCTTTTGGAGACAAGTCCAAGCAGGAAAGGCTCAGTTGTAGCAGCCCTCCCCATTGAGACAGTGGGGTTTGGAACAGTTTCCATTTCTAATGGGGGGGAGCATTCCTGGAATCCACATTTGAAAGAGCAGGAATTCCAGTGGGAGCAGCTGGCTATTGTTTTCCTGCAACAGCGGGCATCCCAGCATTGCCCACCGCCCCTGCCGCCTCTGTGCCCTCCGCAACTTCCACAGCTCACACTCAGGCTTGTTTACTTTCTCATCCGCCCCACAGCAATCCCTAGACTTAGGCTGCACATCTTCTCCTTGCAGTTTTGTTTTCCCCAGAGGTGTACTCCTGGTCTTCACAGCCATGCAGAGGAAACTATGGGTTCTTCCCAACCTTGAGAGTAAAATGAATCCTTGGCTGCCTTGTAACATTTTGGCCCAGTTGCCCAGACACGCTTTCCTCTTGCAGATCAATCCTGTCCAATGTGCCAATTGGCAGTTTGCGCCTGGCTTCCTGCAGGGATAGTGCTTCGATCCCTGCCGCCTGCGAGGAGCAGCTGGGGGTCAGGCTGCCCCTTGAGACTGTGCCTCCATCACCACTAAAGATCTTGTGAGGTAGGACCGCTGCTTCTCCTCTCATCCCTCGACCCATAGTCCTCACCTTCTCATCCAAAGATGAAGAGGAAGCCTTGCTCGCCTTTTCAGGAATTAGGCAGGTGGGGAGGCTTCCTTTCTTGTTCTAGAGCCAAAGTATGAGGTTTTGTCCTCTCTAGTTGGAGGCGCTCCCATGCATGCCATCCTGAACCCCCCCCCCCCCCCCCCACCTCCCTATGCCCAAGTCGTGTGAAGGAACCTTCTCTTAGGATTGTCTCGGTGTGGCCAATCTCATCTCTGTTGCCCTGCTTGGGCATTTCTCTCTACCAAAAGAATGTAAAATGCAACGTTGTGCAAGTAGAAAAATGCAGAATTTTGCAAAATGCAAAGAAAAAGAAAAAGCATGAACAAATCTCTCCATCCTCTTTTGAACAGTGTAGTTGTGTATATGCACATGTGCGTTTATTAAGAGGCTTCCTTTCTATAAGTACCCAAGGGGCACATACCTTTGGCAGTGATGTGAAGGTGTCATGACCTATTCTGACCTTCACTTATTCTGTCTCTCTCAGTGTAGTTTGCAAATGCACATCCTTCAAGCCCACCTTGTTACCCCTTCCACAAACACACAAGTGCCTATGCCTTTGCCATCATTTTCCTAGGCACTGCCAGGAAAGAATGGTTTGCCCCTCATGGCCTTCTCAGTGGGTTGCCAACTTCAGGGTTGCACCTTGCCCTTTTGGGTGCCGCGGAACAACCCTCTCCTTGCCAAAGCCGGTCCCTCCTCCCCTTCTTCCAGGTGGAGCCTGAAGTGCCAATGCCATTTTTGTTGCTATGTTATTAAGTGCCTGCGTTGTCGGGGTTGTAATTTTAGTGCTTCCTACACACATGAAAAGAGAGAAAAAGAAAGAAACCCACGGGCATTTCCTCACAGCGGGGGGGCCTTTCGGGTTGTTGTGTGTTTTGGGAGGTGTTACCTTGTGTTCTGTTCTGGCAATGCTTTGGGGAATGGGGATTGGGGACAGGAAGGGCACACAATCACACAACATGTTGCATTAAAAGTGGTGCCAATGATGACTGGAGTCTGTGGTTGCTGTGTGTGGTGGTTCTTATGAGAGCAAGAAACTGGACGCATTGGGCACATTAAGGTTTATGGCAATAGGTTGCAAAGGGGGACAAGCAGTGGATGCTACACCTGGCTTGGCACTGCTTTTAATCATCCTGGCTCTGCTCTGGACCCCACAACATACTCCAACTCCCAGAATTCCATAGCCTTGAGCCAGGATGATTAAAAGCAGCACTAAACTGGGTTATTTCTCCAGTGTGGATGTAGCCAAAGGTCTCTGGTCTCTGGGTGTCCTCTGTGCCGGCAGGGGGCCCTCCAGGACCAGAATGGCCAGACAGGCCAGTCACATTCATCCACTCATTTCCATGCACTCACTACTTGTTCTTCCTGTCAGGATGGATGGATGGAGGCTGCTTGTAGCACGGATGGGATCCGCAGTTCCTTTTTGTGCTTCCGATGACTCACTTGTGACAAAAGTCTCCTGAAGAAACTCCCACGTGGGCCCTGTCTGGTTTTGCAGCCCTGAGAGGAGAAGAGGCAGTGCGCATGGTGCGCATGGCCTACTTAGCACACTTCTCGCAAACAGCTAGTGGTCTGGGCTGCAGGTTGTGGGAAGGGAAGGGACAAAGGTGTCTCTTGTCACTTCTCCCTGCAAGGACCCCCTCCACCTTCCCAGTCCGACCAGTGTGCACCTTCCCAGTCTCTGAAGGGGAGGCCAGTATGACTGCTGGACTCAATAGCCCTGGGAAGTCATAGTCACTGGCAACAGAGTGGGATCAGGGGGCATTTCATTGTCCACAAAAGGAAGACATTTATTTTTACAGGGTTTTCCCCAGAATGTTTAAAAACAGAAATACGGGGTTTTTCTTTCAGGAGCTGCATTTAAGGAGCATTGCCTTTTGACCGCTGGGCAGTTGCCACACGGTCGTCTTCCAGACAACCGCAAAACCTGCCCAGCCCCACTGACCCTCCTTGCACAACTGGGATGTGCTTCCCCATTGGTGTGTTGCTGCTGCTGCTGCTGATGTTGCCAACTTCTTTCTTTCGTTTAGTCTCAAAGGTGCTACAAGATCTCTTTTCATACTGACTTTAATAATAAGAATACATTTTATTTTTACCCTGCCTCTCCCACCAGATTGAAGTGGTTTGCAGCCAGGTGATCTTGTAGCACCCCGAGACTAAAAGAAAGAAGTTGGCAGCATGAGCTTTACGGAGTTGGAAGAAACCCCAAGAGCCACCCAGAGTAGCCCCCTTCTGCCATGCAGGAACTCTCAACCGAAGGCCTCCCTGGATGTCCATCCTCTAATGTGCAAAGGCCTCCGAAGAAGGGGGCTCCACCAGACTCCACTGAGGGAGGAGGGCCTTCCACACAGTCTGGAAGTTGAGAGGAATCTCTTTCCCTGGAGTTTGAATCCATCGCTCCTTTGCCCTGTTCTCTAACAAGTTCCCTCCAGCCACAGCATTCAAGCTCCATCGGGGAATTCTGAAGGGGCTGCAGCTGGGGCAAGGCTGCCTTGGGAGCAGAAAGGGCCTGGAGCTGGGAGGCAGCAGGGGCTCCTCCTCCTCCTCGAGGCTTCCAAGGAGGTCGGAGGGCTTCAGCCCTGGGTTCTGCCTGGAAAGGGCCTCTCTGTGTCCCCTCCAAGCCCATCCTCCTCTTGAGCCACCTCTGGGCCCTTTGGGTTCAGGGCAGGCGCCCCATCGGGGCCCCTGCTGCCTTCGCTCGGGCTGAGCAGAAAGAACGCCTTGGTGCCCCGAGTCCAACCCTGGGACTCACTCCCTGCTGCTCGGGAGGCTGCTTTTGAAGCCCCTTTGCGTGCGATGCAAATGGGTTTGACACCGCGAGGGGCTGGTTCCGATTCCAGGGTCATCCTTTGCCCGCTTTTAGTCACGCTGCACCAGCTGTAAACTCTGCTCCCAATTTGAGGGCAAAGGGGGGGGGGGAAGGATGAGGATGGAGGGCCTTCCTCTCCTGAGGGGGGCTTCTGGGGGGTTCAAAGGCCGGATCCTCTCCAGACAGGGCCCTCTCCCCCAGTTTGGGGGGATTCGAACTCGCTCCCAAGAGAAAGGGGGCTCTACTGCCCCCCATCCCAGGGCCACCCCCAGGACTCCGGGGGGGGAGCCAGGGACAGAGGGGGAGGTTCTTACAAATGCAGAAGGCGCCCCCGCCCTGCTTCTGACGCCTCCATCGCGGACAAGGCCCCCAGCGTCCGCACCGAGCCTCCTATGCCCCCCCCCCCAGGAGAGGGCCTGAGCCGGGGGATTTGGGCTCCCTCCCTGGCGGCCCCGATCCTGAGTCTGGGCAGCGGGTGAAGCCAGTGGATTGGGGGGGGTTGTGGGTGGGGTCCTGTCGCCCCTCCCTCCGCCAACGCCTCCCACCTGTTTGCAGCTGAGCCACAAGGAAGGGAGGGAGGAAGGGACCAGGGATTGGGGCCCTCCGCCGCGTGGCCTCTCTCTCCATCTCTCTCCCTCTAAGCCAAACGGCTGTCTCCTTCTCCCCCTCCCTCCCTTCGCATGTGAGGGGCTGCAGAGGAGGGGCAAAGGGAGGAACCCCCCCGGAGGAGAGGAAGGAAGGAAGGAGAGAGAGAGAGGGTGCGCAGCCCTGTCTCCCAGCCTCTTCGCCCCTCGGTGACACAGGAAAGGACCCCCACCGCCAGGGATTTAGTCCCCGGAGGGGGAGGGACGGAGGGAGGGAGGGAGGAAAGGGACTGAGCCCCCCTATTGATTCCCCCGAGATTCCGCATTTGCACCCCCTCCCGCCTTAAAGCGCCGCTTCTGGCTCCCCACCCAGAAGAGGACCCTCCTCCGCCGCCCCCAAAGCCATCCAGCCGTCCCTCCTTCCTCTCTTTTCCTCCTTCCTTCCTTCCTTCCTTCCTTCCTTCCTTCTCCTCTTCCTTTTTCTCTTTTTTTCTTTCTTTCCTTCTTTCCTTCCTTCCTTCCTTCCTTCCTTTTTCCCTCCTTCTCGGGAGGATGGCTGAGAAGCTGGCCCCTCCGCCACCGCCCCTTCCTCTTCCCCTTCCTCCTCCTCCTCCTCCGGGGGCTCTCTTGGGCTCTCCTTCGGGGCCTCCTTTCGGGGCCCTTTCCTCCTCGGGCCCTTCTTCCTCGCTGGAGCTGGAGCGCCTGGCGCCGCCGGTCGAGGCGGAGTCTTCGGACAGCGAAGGGGAGCCCGAGGGCGGCTGCTCTTCTTCTTCCTCCCACAAACTCATCCGGAAGGTCTCCACTTCGGGACAGATGCGCACCAAGGTAAGAAGGGCCCCCTCCGTCGCAGGTGGAGGCTCTCCAAAGGGGACCCCCCCCCAAGGGCCAAGGGCCAGCCCTCTCCATCTCCCATGGAGGACTCTGAGCTCATGGCCCTTCATAGGGACCCTTGCCATGCCCCAGGGGGCTCCCCCCGAGGAAAGGCAGCCATCCCCTCTGGGTCTGCAGAGCCTGGTCCCTAGGGTCCCTATGAGGGCCCCTTGATCCAGGATTCCAGCCCCACTCGCCCCCCCCCCCGCCCCGGGCCCACCCCCCTGGAGGCGCCCCCCCCCCCCTGGCCCCCCCCTGCAAGATCCCCCCCCCCCGGAAAGGCAGCCAAGAGACTTGGCGATGCTCTGGGCAGAACTGGGGTGCCCTGGTTCCCCTTGACTGCATCCATGCCTGGGGGGCAAGGCTGGCCTTGGTTGGAGAGCCCAGAGCCTCTCCTGGTTGGAGGAAGGAGCCCCTCTTTTCTCTCTCTGGGTTGAGCAGCCCTCCCTGCCCTTGGCTCTAGGTCTCACACGGCTGAGGACTGAGGAGGCCCTTTGGTCCCTTGTGAAGCATGTAGACTGCCCTTGGCAGAGGATGGGGGTTGGCTGCCACCCCCAGAGAAGAGTCTGCCCTCCAACAAAGAGCGTTTAGCCCCAAGTGCACATATCCCCCAGAGAGGTGGCCTTTCCTAGGGGAAAGGGGGCTTTGGGGGACCTCCTCCCCCCAGACTCTTAACAGATTGGGTGCTGCTTAAGGCAAACCAAAAGGCCTTAGCCAGGGCCTTGATAGAAAAGGGCTTCAAGTGGGGACCCGTTGCCATTTTCATCACTGCCAACTGAAAAACACAGAGAGAGAGAGAGAGACACTCTGGTTCTGGGTCCTAGCAGGGTTTGGGCCGCTTGAGATGCTCTGAGAGCTGGTTGGTTTGGACCCAGGGCTCTTCCTCCCTGGAGACCCTCCTGTGAACTGGCACATGGTGCCAGTGAGTGGGGTCCAGGTGGGATTTTAGAGGCCCAGCATGTGTCTTGCAAGGAAACGGAGGCTCTGGCCTGCTTCCCCTCGTGGCTCTCTGCTGCAGGATCCGGTGCGGCTCTTTTGTGTTTCCAACAGGTTTTTTGGGGAGGAGGGCCCTGGATGGCAGACAGTGGGTGGCATGGCAGGCGCTGGTCCTCTTCTCAGAGAAGAAGCCAGGGATGTTGTGGGGAGGGAGGCAGGGAGGCTGAAGAGCCAGGCAAGATGGTTGCTTGTGTCTTGGAGACAACAGAAAGAAAAATCGGCCCTGAGCTATTACAAAAATTGGCTGATGAAAATCTTGTGAAACCGTCCTTTGGCTGGAAAGCTTGTGGCAACCTTGAGGCAGCCAGGGTTATTGACAAATGATGGGTTGTGGATGTGTGGGAAAGCAGCATCTGAAACTTTGCCTGCTGGGTTGGCGCAGGGACCCTCGAGTGCCACCCTCCAAGGAGCACATGTCAGTCCCCAACCGGGAGAGGAGTGTTTCCATTCTGGGGTGGATGGTGCCCTCTTTCAGGGCTGGGAAGGAGGGAAGACTGCTGGCTACAGCTGGAAGAAAGGAGCATAGCCTGATGCAAACTGAGGGGCGAGAACCCAAATTTGGGCATGGGTCTGTCAGGCTGCGGAGAATGGCACTGGGGAGCTGAAGGGTGCCAAGGAGGAAGCGCCAGGGACCAGAACATGCTGCTCTCCTCTCCTTGCCACTTTGGTGATCCAGTTAATGGCCATGCAAATCAGCTCCTGTATAAAGGATGGAGGAGGGTCCAAGGAGACTTGGGGGCCTTGGGATTAATGGGGGGCCCTTCTCTGCTGCCTCTGGGGCAAGGCTTGCCATGAAGCAGGGGCTCCTCTGTGCCAAAACAACAAGGAGAGTCTCCAAAGGATGTAGACTTTCAAGTATCTCATCAAGCTACAAATCCCAGTATTTGCTAGGATGGGTAGCTAACACTATATGAAACTGGTATGTCTGTGTAGGGCAACAGACCCATTTGGCAGAGGCCCTGCTGCCTATTTCTCACCAACTGCTGAGATGTTTAGAGAAGAGGACTCTTCTGACTTTAGAGTGCTGTTATAGTGGTTCGGTCCCATTTCAACTGTCCAGGTCCATCCTATGCAATCCTGGGACTTGTAGTTTAGGAGGTGCTTCAAATGCTTTGCTGGAGTGCTCTGGTCAACTCCCTTGAACTACAGGTTCCAAACTGGGCTGGTTCATTTCAGGAGGTTCAAGTCAGCAGATGCAGCCTTTCAGGAGCCCAAGAAAGTAGTAGTGGCTGTTCTGAACCAATATTGTTCTTCCTGGAGATGCCTGTCTTTTGGGAACAGCCGCCATCTATGGCAATAAAAGCAATAGGATTTCTTTTCCAAGAGCCATCTAGTCCCTCAGTGTCACTTGAAGTGATGGTCTGTGGACCAGAGCCAAGCAGCTGCCAGTCTGCAGCAAGTTTCCAGGAAAGGAAGAAACAGTTGTAGTCAATGGGCACAAAAATGGGGCTAGTCCCTGGCATTTGGGGAAGAAAACCCTGCGGGGGTTTCCCCTATCAGACAGATCAAGAAGCATTGCTCTACATGCCACCCCTTCCGATATTTAAAGGAGGCAACAGCATGTCACCAATTCATCTTCTCTTCTCCAAGACACATAACACCCAACTCCTGGGTTGCTCCTTGTTGGGCTTGTTAGTTTCCATTGCAAATGACAAAGGAATTACATTACAATAAAATGTCTGCCGGAAGTCACAATGTGAGACCATGGCTAGCAGGGTCTGGACATGTCTGTCTTAAGACAGTGGCCCAGTAGAAGCTCTATGGGTTAGGCATCGTATCGTAGGACAATAGGTTGGAAACTAGCCCTTGCCATCGGATGGTCTCTTCTTGCAAGCTCTTCTATCCTTGATGTTTTTAAACTTGCGATTCAGAAGATGTCCTCCTCTCCCTTGTGGGTCTTCCTCTTTTCAAGGAGGGATGACAGGTGTAAAAGCCCTGGGCTTCCAGCACTTTCTCTCCCGTCCTGAGGTTCTGCATCCTTGGCTTTGCTCTCCCTTTTGGCTCCAGCGATGCTGACAGTAAAGGCTTGGAACTCTCTAGAGGCAAAGGTGCCAGCGTTGCCCCAATCTGTCTCGGCTGGGGATCTGTCTATGGCACGCTCTTGGCAAAAGAGTGGCTGCGGCAACAGCCAGGGCCAACCCAAGGCATCTTTTTCCCCTTCCTGAAACAAATAGGCAACTTTGCGTGAACACCACCCCATTTCTGCTTACAAAAGCTGTTGTTGTTGCTGCTGCTGCTGCTATCTTACGCCTTCAAGACATTTCTGACTTAGGGCAATCCTAAAATGGACCTGAAAGCCAGCATAGTTTAATGGCTTGAGTATTAGACTAGGAAGCTGGGAGACTAGGCTTCGAATTCCCGCTCAGCCCAGCCATTGAAACCCACTGGGTGACCTTTGGCAAGTCACACTCTCTCAGCCTCAGAGGAAGGCCATAGCAAGCCCTCTCTGAACAAATCTCACTGAGAAAATCCCAGGACAGGATTGCCAGGAGTCAGAAATGACTTCAACACACAATGCGAGGAACTTTTCACAACTTATTCCTTGGCAAGGTTTGTTGCCTTTACCTTCCCCTGAGGTTGAGAGAGTGGGACTTGACCAAGATCTCTCGGTGGGTTTCCATGGCTGAACAAGGATTCGAACCCTGGTCTCCCAATGCTTAGGTCCAGCAACCAAAGCACTAAACCACACTGGTTCTCAGCTGCTGAGAGTGGCAGTTAAAGTCTTTCTTTGGAAGGGATGATGGGAGAGCATTGTCTACCATTGTTTCTGTATCTAAGACAAACCAGTCTCTTTTCATTTTGGCCAGTTTTCCTCATCGCTACTTTACTTGGATTTTTCTAAGCTAAAAATGGTCCCAAATGCTTGTGCCTCTCCTTGCAGAGTCCCAGCCCCAAAATGCTTCTCTTCTCTGCCTCTTTCCCACTTTTATGGTTTCTGTTTTCTGCGTGTGAGGGAAAGAGAAAAAGAGAGGATGCCATCCAAACTGTACACAGCGTTCCAGATGTGACTGCTCCATAGATTGATATAAAAGCATCCTGACAGCTGCAGTTTTCTTTTCAGCTCCTTGCAAATGGGAAATACCATGCAATGCAATGCAATGCAATGCAATGCACTTTCTCCAGACCTTTTCCATATCATCCCAGTGTTGCTTTTCTTGGTAACTGCAGCAACCAGTTAGGACCCCTTCCGCGCATGCAAGGTTTTGTTCTCCTGACCTAACGCTCGTCCCTGTTATGGTGAGCCTCATTTTCTGTAGACATTACGAAGTTCTGAAATGTAGGGATTTCTGAATGCATTTTAAAAGTCTGGTGAAGCAAACCTTCCCTTCGTAGAAGCCATGCCGCTTTTTTCATGCCAACATAACCGTTAGGACATTACTTGTCCTAACAGTAAAAATGCTTCCAAAGAGTTTACTTAGGACAGGCTGGATTTTGCACAGGAGTTAGTATCCCAGATGCTGTTGGATTGCAACCCCCAGCGGCCTTCTAGCCAGCATTGCCAATGGTGATGAATGCTGAGAGCTGCAGTCCAACAACAACTGGGGACTGGCTGGTTGCAGGGTTCCTACTTGCATTTTAAGGGTCTGAGTAAAAGCCATCCAGTTCTGTTGCCTCTATAATTGGACATCTAGGTCCATTGCTGCTAATATTCAGGTTGTTGTTGTATTCCTTCAAGTCTTTTTCTACTTCTGGCGGCCCTAAGGCAAACTATAATGGTGTTTTCTTGGCAATACTTATTTTAAAGGGGTCTTTGCCTTTGCCTTCCTCAGTGGCTGAGAGAATGTGACTTTTGCCCAAAGTCACCCAATGGGCTTCCATGGCTGAGCAGGGATTCGAACCCTGGTCTCTAGAGCCATAGTCCAATGCTGAAGCCACTACACCATGCTGGCTTCCCCAAAAACCATGCTCCTGGTGTGGTTGTTTCTCCAGCATCTTTCTTTCTTGGCCAAAGGCAGGTGCAAAGAAATGGCACCTCAGCCTCCCTAGCCAACTTCCTTATGAAAACGGCATTTGTTCCTCCAGCTTTAATTGGTCTTTCAAATCAATTCTTGTAAATAGAGGATTCAGCCACTTCCTCTTTGCTTCTGCTTAAGCTAGTGCTAAGAATCAAAAGGGCAGAAGCACAGACCCTTTTTGCCCATCGACTCAATGGCTGAAGGAAAGGTGTGGAATCTGTCCTATTTTGCTGGGATGAAGTAGAAGCTCAGATGCTTTAGGTTTTGTTCCTTAGGCACCAGAGAGCCACAAAGCAGCGGAGTGCAACTGATGCAGTGTCTATGTATTTGTGTGCGGGTGCGTGCACGCTTAAACGAATGGCAAATATATTTGTCAAAGAGATCTTATTGTTACATAAACTGCTTTGAAGGCCTTGAGGAGCATGCAGGAGAGCATTGTCCCTCCATTGCTCTCTAGGGCAGCTGGCTGGTCCTGGCGGGTGGAGGGTCTCCTTCCATGGAGGAATGACCTCTGCAGAAGCACCGCCAGGACCCCCGGCAAAGGACCAGAGCCGGCCAGAGGAGCCCTCCTGGGGCCGGGGATTTGGCGGCCGCACGTCCCTCTGTGCATTTCTCTGGATGAGTCACCACTGCAGTCTCTGGCAGCCAGCGAGTGAGAAAGTGCTATTGCCTGGCGCTGCCATCCGCTGAAGCTGCCACAGGTTGCATGGCAGGGCTTGTGCACTGGAGGTGCCAGGGGTGTGGGTGCGAATGGGAGTGGATGTGTAGGAGAGGACAGCGGAGCTAGGAGATGGAGTGACTAAAGGAGGGCCTTGCAGGCTGGCAGGCCCTCAGTTGCACTGCTGCTCCGGACAGATTTGCTCACAGAGGTTGCATCCACACTGGAGAAATAACCCAGTTTGGCACTGCTTGTCAGCATCCTGGCTCAAGGCTATGAAATTCTGGAAGTTGGAGTATGTTGTGGGGTCCAGAGCGGAGCTCTGCTCCGCTCTGGGCCCACAACAAACTCCAACTTCCAGAATTCCATAGCCTTGAGCCAGGGCAGTTAAAGCAGTGCCAAACCAGGTTATGTCTCCAGTCTGGATGCAGCCAGAGAGTATGGTGCTGTGGTGACCATTTCCCCCCAACTCTGCTTAGCCTCCCGAAGGACAGGGATCCTTTCTTTCTGTGCAAAGGGCAGGGACTCCAGCTCTTTGGCCGTTCCCAGTACCTTGGAGAGCAGCCCTGGAGCAGAGCATGAAGAGGCCAATGCAGCAGTGGCCATCTCCACATTTGCTTCGCCTTCTGGTCCAGCAGCCCAGAGCTCTCTCCATCCATTCTGTGTCTTGCCTTACATCCCTTCTCCTTCCACACCCTTCTGTTCCAGCATGCCTTCCAAAAGCAAAGCAGAACAAAACCCACACCAAAATGTGCATTCTCCCACAAGTGACCACAGTGACTTACATATGGCTCTCTTGCATATATTTTCCCTTTTAAAAGAATCACATTTCTTGACTAACGGAGCTGAGGGTTTCCCCCCTCAACAGAGAATTTCCTCCATCACCCATTTCTGGCAGTACATCAGGCTTTGTAGGCCAGCGGTGAGCAATTGTGTCAGCTCCAAGGAGCCCTTTTTATGACCTGGGAAGACTCTGGGGATGCAAGGGCCACCAAAAAATAAAACACAAAGGATCCCCTGAGTGCCCTGAAGTCTGTGTCTGGTTCTTATAAATGGGTATTATTTGATGTGAAACAGTAAAGGGAGGCCCGGCGACCTAAAGACAATCTCTTGTACCTGGAGGCTTCCAGGAGCAATGTTTCATGCTCACTTTTGGCCATAAAAAGGTCAGTCTCAGGATTCTGGAGTGTTGGGGTCAACAGCAGCATTCTTGGAGCTGTACTTTGCCCAAACACCTGTGTTGTAGTTGATGAGGGTGAATGGTCAAAGTCTAGCTGAGCCAGGTAGAGGTGGAAGGAAACCCAGCCGCAGCTCCCCCACTCCCATTGCCATCTCCTGGTTGGTACGAATCCTGGGGTCCTCCCTTCAGGTCTGGTGCCCTTTGCGATGGGGAGCACAACACATGCAAAGGTTGTGCAAAGGAGAGGGAGGGCAGGCCTTGCCTTTGCTTTGCTCCCCTGAGCTGTTGCCAGGGGAATGAGTAGTGGGCTAAGAATAGGCAGCCGGAACATGCGGTGTCCACTACTCATTTCCATTCCTTAATGAACCTGGGCCTCTGAGGCTCTGGAAGGGATGCCTCCCTTTCCCACCGGGGCTTGGTTTTGCAATGGAAAGGGGTGACCCAATTAGAGGTGTCTGAACTGGGGAAGCAGAGCAGAAAAAGGAGGAGGAGGACAAGGCGGAGGGGAACAAGGAGAAACTGGTGCAAACATGTATTCTGGGGTCCGGTTGCTCCCCTCCCACCATAAAGTTACTTTGTGCAGATTTTGGGGAGGGGGAAATAGGGTGCTCTCTTTGGACTAGTGTTCTTGGTTCCCCAGCAAGCCAAAAAGCCAGACCCATCCAGATCCAGACTCACTGGCCCAGTTCTTCTTAAGCTCTCTGAGGCAGTAGAGGAGCAAAACAAAAACAAAAGCCCTCCACAGTGTTCCAGGGGCTGGTGCCCTATTTACACCATGTTGTTAACTGGGTGCGTCTTTCTGCCCCATTGCAGTGCTGTTCTGGGGTCTTGCAAAGCGCAACTTGGTTGTTGCCAGTTGAGATGAAGGTGAGGGCAGAAAAGGAGCCCGCCCGGCTTGCACTGGACAGTGAGGCCTGGCATGTGTCCTTGGCAGTGAAGCTGTGCCAGGGCTGGGCTAGCTTTAAGGGAACTATCCAAAGTGCTGAACCTATTTGGGACCTAGTTGGTTTGCAGCCTCCTTTAAAGCCTGAGTTAGGGTCTGCCCCATTGGTGTGGGGAGAGCCCCCAGCCTTGCTCTTGGTTCAGGGGCAATGGGGGGCTGAGGAGGGTCCAAGTCCAATGCAGACCCACCTTGTTCAGAATGGAAACTGGAAACCAATCCCAGGGAGAGCTCTGAACCTCACTGCATCATCCTAACCCAGAGGAGCCTTCCTCGCAATGGTGGGATCTGGGTCCTTGTCCAGCCAGAAGGCTGACCTCCATTGTCTTTTAGGAGGCCATTCCCTCCACCCCTGGTTTTCCAGCTTCTCCCGCTGCAGGTTGCCATGTGTCCCTTGTGCTGCATACTGCACTTAGCCAGCCTTGGAAGGCCTCCTTGTAATGGGCTCCATTGTGCTGCTGGAAGGTTTGTAGGAAGCCGTTCATTATGCAGATGGAAGGAGCCAGCCAGGCTGGCAATAAATAAGGCTTATTAGGCGCTTGGCTGTTTGGTGACAGGCGGGAGATGAATGCCCCCCCCACCCTCCACCTGTTCGCCTGCTTCTGTCACCGGTGCTTCTCTTCATCTCCTCTCAGAAATCAGCTCCACATTGTTGGGCATCGAATGTGGGAGAGCCAGGGACACCGGTTCCCACCCTCCACTTTCTCCCCTCGGGCTCACAACAGTTTCAGGGCAATTTATAGGGATGAGGAATAGCACACGGCCTTGCCTGGGCATTTTGTGGGTACTCTCCCATTGCCCGGCCTTGGCACAGACAGTCCCAATTAATCCTTTGCCATCCCACTTTTCCAGCTGCCTTTAAAGCGTCCCACTTTCTCTCCTCCTCCTCCTCTTCTTCCTCCCCCTTTCAAGCTTACTTCAATTGCTGTGGACTAAGTTCAAACTGCAAAAGGTAGAGATGAGAGGAGGAGGCAGAGTCTTGCCTTTTCCAAGAGGTTCGGGCAAAAGCCATTGGCTGCCGCCTCTCCTGCCTTGTCTGTTCTTCCTTATGACTGCCTTCTGCCCACTTGACCACACTCTGATGCTGCTTGGCCATTTGCATCCTGGTTTTCACTTGGGAAATAATGTTGAAAGGTATGAAGAGAGCCAGCGTAGCATAGTGGTTTGAGTGTGGGACTGGGAGACTGGGAGACCAGGGTTCAAATCCCAACAGCCATGGAAACCCACCTTGGGCGAGTCACACTCTCTCAGCCTCAGGGGAAGGCAATGGAAAACCTCCTCTGAACAAATCTTGGTTGCTCCGCTCTGGACCCCACAGCATACTCCAGCTCCCAGAATTACATAGCCATGAGCCATAGAGCATTAAAGCAGAGCCAAACCGGGTTATCTCTCCAGTGTGAATGCCATCTAAGTCAGACCAGCTGGGACCCTGAGCTGTGTTTGCTCACTCTACCGAATCTGTTGCTGCCATCTGAAGCTTCAGTTCCCTTGACAAGTTTGGGATGAAGAGTGATGTGGAGATTGATGGGGTGGGAGTTTGGCGCATTGGGGTGTCAGTGCGGAATTGGCATTCATGGCTCTGGGAGATCAACTCAGAGATGTGGGTGTTTTTGACTGGCAATCCTCCTGACCAGCAAGATACTTGTTTTGTTGGCAAGTTAAGCATAAAAAGAGAGGCTGAGTCTTTGGGTGCACATTTTTCCTTCTTCTAAAAATGGTTTTATTCTTCACAATAGCCCAATACATTTTGGCCAAGAAATATTTTGATGGCTCTTTTCAGAGGTTGTTTCAAAAAAGGCAGGGAGAACAATACATCTGCATGCATAATTGCACACAAGACATAAACTGAATGCTACAAATGGGTCCAAGTGGGTTTGAGCCAAATAGGGTCTTCTTATGTCACCATTGCCTTGCAGATATTTGGAAATCAAATGGCCCCAATTTCTCCCTCTCCTTCCCTCCCAACAAATTGTTCTTTGTCCAAATCTATACATCTCTGGAGACCAGGATTCAAATCCCTGGTTAGCCACGAAAACCCATTGGGTGACTTTGGGCACATCACAATCTCTCAGCCTTAAAGGAAGGCCATGGTTGCAAACCCCCTCTGGACAAACCTTGCTAAGAAAACCCTGCAATCGTTTCACTTTAGGGTTGCTGTAAATTAGAAACGACACGAAGGCACACAACAACAGCAACAACAACAATTTCTTTAAAAATAACAACAGGTTTTGATAGGCGAGAGAATGAACAGCTTGGGAAGCGGAGGGCTTGGAACGGCATTCGTGGCTGAGAATCAGCAGCAGTGACTTAATAGACATGAGCTGCAAGCAAAAAGCAGAAGCCTCTCCAGTTTGGAGTGGGAGCCACATGGAATACAGATCAAGACCCCATGGAACAGCCTCAGGAAGGAGAATGGCAAAAGGAGGGGAAAGGGGGATTGCTTCCTATTTGACAGCCTCCGCAAAGGAACAGGGAGCCCTTTGGCTTCTTGTACGCTGAGCGCATGGGAGTCAAGAGAGAAAGAAGCCCTTGGCATCTCCCATTAGGACTGGGGAAGGCTCCGACCTGAAACCCCTGGGATGGACCTACCACCAGTTAGTGTTGGCAATACTGGGCATAGCTGGGCCAGTGCCTTGACCAAATGCAAGGACAGCACTTTAAGCAGAAGGTCTCTCTCCAGAAGCATCTCCAGGAAGAACCAGGAGAGGATCCTGCCTGAAACCCAGAGAACTATGGCTGCCACTCAGGGTTGGCAATACTGGGCACAGATTGGCCAGTGCCCTGACTCCTAAGATGCATCCCAAGAGGGGTGTTTGGGTGCCCTTCCAAAAGGCATATGCACTACCCCATAACCCTTAAATTTTATGAGTTCTTGGGGAACATATGTTTTAAAGCCTTCCATCCATGTCTGGAGATCTTAATTGTTGTTGTTGTGTGCTTTCAAGTCATTTCCAACTTTTGGCGACCCTAAGGCAAACCTATCGTAGAATTATCGTAACAGGTTTCTTCAGAGGAACTTGCCATCTTCTGAGGCTGAGAGAGTGTGACTTGCCAAGGGATTACTTTTTCCCTGGCCTTCTGCCCAGAATATTTACAAGAGGATTTCAAAATACAGCCTAGTGAGCAGGTCTGGATGTCCATTTTCCTGGGAGTCATGTAAGACAGGGGTACTTTGGGAAGGAGAAGATTCAGAGTGGAGGATGGAAGGGGTGTCCCAATATGCATTGTCCAGCAACCACTGTCCAGTGAGCAGGCCATGCCAAGGCAGAAGGGATGGGCAATAAGGCCATGTCCAGTGCCTTCAGTTTGGCCCAGGCTCATGTCCCAGTGGAGCAATGGGGCCAGTTGCAGTCTCAGCCCATCTCAGGTGTTCAGCAGAGGAGGAACCTGGCCAGGTGAGGACTGGGATCAAGGGGTTACTCCATCATTGCTTGTTCCTCTTGCAAGGCAATAATCCAGTCTCTCCATAGGATGCAGATGCTTGAAAAACCAGGGTTTCCAGTTGCATGGGTGGGCTGTGCATCTTACTCTCCTTTCAGACCCACCCCAGAGGCCCACCTGGCACCAACATTGGCTTCCTTTGAGCCCCAAATGAAGACGTGGCTTTTTCTCAAACCCCTTAAGGCTCTAATGCTTTTGTACAATTTCTGCATGCCCATGGGTTTAACTTATTTAAACAGGCTTGACATTGTTATGCCGAGTGATTCAAAAAGAACCAGGCAAAAGTAAAGCTCTTCTTATTGAGGTTTGCACCATTCTTTTCGATTCGCCCAGTAGGGATTAATTGGCTTTTGGACTAAATTTTTTTCCCCTACTGCTTTAAATTTTAAATTGTTTGAAATGATTTTATGTCCTTGGATACAGGCAGGATATAAATATTTTAATGCAATGGGAAAAGTATATATGCTGCTCCCTTTCCTTGTGCCTTCAGTTGAGTCCTGCTAAACTGGGTTCCCCTGGGTTTTAATTACAAGCTCATATAGAGCAGGGTTTGTTGTTGTTGCTGTTGTTGTGTGCCTTCAAGTCATTTGTGACTTATGGTGACCCTAAGACAAACCTATAATGGAGCTTTCCTGGCAAGAGTTGTTCAGAGGCGGCTTGCCATTGCCATCCTCTGAGGCTGAGAGAGTGTGACTTATTGCCCAAGGCCACCAAATGGGTTTCATGGCTGAGTGGGGATTCGAACCGTGGTTTCCAGAGTTGTCTTCCAATGCTCAAACCACTACGCCATGCTGCCTCTCTTAGAGCAGGGTAGGCTCCCCCAATGTGGCACACACAGCCCAAATGTGTTGGGCTACAACTCCTATCATGCTGGGTGGGGATGATGGGACTGTTGTTGCCCAGCAAAGCTGGGGTCTGTTGGGGGAAGGTTGCAGGAGGGCTATGGGGTTCTGTCAAAGGCGTGATGGGAAAAAGGGGTCCAAGAGGCGGAGGGGTCTCCTTTGCTGACTCCCTTCAGCATGGCCATGGCTTCCTCTCTTTCGCCACAAACCTCCTTCTGCCCCCTTTGCAGCCAAATGGGTGCTGGCGTTTTCTCAAACCACAGCAAGTCCCAGCCAGCCCCAAATCTCTGAGCTCACTTCCTCTCCACCCCACAAGCCCAGCGCACTTGCTTCCAGCCAGGCCAGCCCCAAGGGCTTATTTTTAGCTCTTCCGGCCCGATAAGATCACACCCTTCCACCTCTCTTCTCCTTCTTTGCTGCCTGAAAGTGTTGTGAATGACTCAGCTGTGTGGCCCACAAGTTGAGGGCCTGGTTTCTGGGCTCACCTCTTGCTGCCCTTAGGTCTGGGAGGGTCCCTGGGGGTCATCCAGCCCCATTCTGCCAATGCAGAAGCACCGCTGTCTCCGAAGCACCACTGGAAGTGGCCACTTAGCCTGTAAAACTATGCAGTGAAGGCAAACCCACCATCTTCCATGGCCTTCTGTGCCACCATCAAACTGTTCTTGCCATCAAGAGGTTCTTCCTAAGGCCGGGATCTCCTTCCCTGTCCTTTGAACCCATTGCTTTGGGTCCTAAACTCTGGAGCAGCAGAAAGCAAGTTCACTCCATGTTGCAAGTGGTTAGTCCTTGGATGGAAGACTGCCAGTCAATGCCAGGCGCCGAGTGTTCCTCTTTGCCAGAGGAAATCCTATGAAAAATTCATAGGGCCATCATAAGTCAGTAGGGGACTTGAAGGTGCTGTGCACCCATGGCATGGATTGCCTTGTCTTTGGCATTCAATAATTGGAGAGCCCGTGTGATGGTTTGAATGTCGGACTAGGGCTCTGGAGACCAGGGTTTGGTCCCAGCTCAGCCATATAAACCCACTGGGTGCCCTTAGACAGAGCACACTTTCTCAGCCTCGGAGGAAGGCCCTGGTGACAAACCTTGCCAAGGAAATCCTATTATATGTTTGCCATAGGATCGCTGTAAGTCAGAAACAACTTGAAGACACACAGCAGCAATGCTTTCAATGATATCTCTTTATCCTTGAGGATCTTATCTATTTCCTTCATCGCTGCCCTTCCAAGTCCTGTCCTTTTTCTGCTTTCTTGCCTGCATTTTGATTGATGACTGAGCCAAGGCAGAGGAAGTCTTTGACTCTTTCGGTGTCTTCAGCAACAACCCCCCCCCTTGAAAAAAATGGCATAAAGAGCTTTTGCATGGACTGTGATCGCTAAAATAAAGCACAAAGACCTGATGCAAAATCTATTTATGCAAAAATATTTTTTGTAAAGCATTTTGGAGATCCAGAATCACAGAATCGTAGAGTTGGAAGAGACCCCCAAGAAGGGCCATCTAGTCCAACCTCCTTCTGCCATGCAGGAACTCTCACTTAGAGCATCCCCATTGACAGATGGCCATCCAGCCTCTGTTTAGAGACCTCTGAAGGAAACTCCACCAAAATCTCCAAGGAAGGAGTGTGTTCCTCTGTCGAACAGCCCTTACTGTCAGGAAGGTCCTAGTGTTGAAGTGCAATCTCTTCTCCTGGAGCTTGCATCCGTTACTCCATTGTCTCCTGTTCTCTGGAGCAGCAGAAAACAAGCTTGCTCCAACCTCAATGTGACATCCCTTCAAATACTTAAACAGGGCTTCATTTCACCTCTTAACCTTCTTTTCTCCAGGCTAAACATCCCCAGCTTCCTAAGTCCTTCCTCATAGGGCATGGTTTCCAGACCCTTCACCATTTTAGTCTCCCTCCTTTGGACACATGGCTCCAGTTTCTCCACATCCTTTTTAAATTGTGGGGCCCAGAACTGGACGCAATATTCCAGGTGGGGCCTGACCAAAGCAGAATAGAGTGGCACTATGACTTCCCTTGATCTAGACCCTATACTTCTATTGATAGAGCAAATCCTTCTTGATGCACAATGACCCTTTGGACAGAACAGGTGGCTTTTTGGGGGGGTAGAAGAAGTTGCTTCCTATTGAGGCAGACACTTGGGGGTCCATCCAACCCAGTTGTGGCAGCTCTGACTGGCAGCCGCGATGGCTCTCTGGGATTCCCAATGGGATTCCCTCTTTGCCTCACCTGAGATCCCAGGTATAGCTCCTCCAGGTGGTCTCTCATCAAAGTCCTAACCATGCACAGCCCTGCTTAGTGGTTGAAATGAGGCCAAATCAAGCATGTTCAGGTTATCCTGAGCATAGGACGCTGCCCTTATACTCAGACCTTGGAGCACAGTGTTGCCCACTTTGGCAGATTTCAGACAGAATGCAGCCATGAACCCCCACAGGAGACCCATAAGATCCCAGAGCTGGAAGAGGGACCCAAAGGGCAACCCAGTCCAACTCCATTCTGCCATGCTGGGAGTCCCTGCTGGCCTGCCAGCGCTTCTGTACCTCTTGCTTGAGAAGACTGAAGCATCAGCTGCAGCAGGAGGGAGTTGGCAACCCCAACAGCCCCAGCCAGCAGAGCACTGGGGAAGGACTTTGGGACCTGTAGTCCAACAATATCTGGGTGGAGGGCCACTGTTTCCCTCTTCCTCCTCCTGCTGAGAGAGGAAGAAGACCCCCCCCTCGCCCTGACTTCTGGAGCTTGACTTTATCATTTTGCAAGACTGGTCTGGTGAAAGGAGGGAGCAGGCCTTGCAGAGCAGAAGTGGAAATTGCAGCCACGTTTCCTGAGTCACGCCACCGAAGGAGAAGACAGGGCCACAAGCGCCGCTTTCGAAGCCCTTGAGAAGCCTCTCTTCCTCTGCAAGGAGGAGAGTTGGAAAAGTTATCATACACACCTGCGCACACCCTTAACCCTAAAGAGCAGTAGCCCTGCCAGAAAATGGAATTAGAGCTCCAGAGCAGCTGGGGACTTTGTTGGTGAACAGCCCCCTTTGCCCACCGAGAGAAAAGGCCAAAGCGAGAGAGGGGCTCTCTGTGCATTTAATGCATGCTTTGCATGCTGCCAGGAGAGAGAAAGGCAGGCAGGCAGGCAGGCTGGCTGCTGGGCCTTTTAAAGCGCAGCATCACACACATGGCTGGGAGGGGCTGAGACATGCTCAGCTTCATGCGCTTCAGGTGGAAAATCCGCTCAAAATGTCATGGGTTTTAAAGAAACTAAGTCAAAATGTGATTTCGGAGCCTTGGCATTTTAACTTGGAAGAAGAGGCAGCCGGGGCTCTTCTCCTTTCTGCCCCCAGCATCCCTTCAGCGTTTGGATGGGAGAGAGGGGGATGCCGATCCCTGTTTCTGCCCGAAGGCGAGTGTTTTGGGGGGCAGAGGGGTCACCCCCAATGGAGGCCACGGGACTGGAGTCTCTTTCCTCCTTGGCCCCTCCCCCTCCCCTTGGCCCCGCCCCCCACGTGGAGAAGGCTCCCTTTCTTCCTCCTCCGCCCGCCGCACCCTCGCCTTGCCTGCTAGTGCTAGTGCTACATTTGCCGAGGAAGAGGAAGCGGAGGCCGACCCCGAGAAGGAGCCGCCCGAGGCTGAGGGGGAGGGAGACCCCGACGGAGCCGGGATGCGGCGCCTGGGGGGCCCTGCTGGGCTTTTCCTCTGCTGCCGGAGTGACCACCGCCGAGGGGCGCCTTCGAGCCCTGGCCCCAGAGGGGTGCGTAGCGGGGGGTCTGGAACGGGGGGGCATGGGACCCACCCTTGGCCTCTCTTGGCCCACGCGGGAGGGAGAGGAGTTGGGACCCTGGAAGGACGGGGGGCATCGGAGAAACAGGTGTCCTCCTCTTCTTCCCGGACTCTGGGAGGGGAGGCCCCCGCTTTCCTCGGGGCTCCGGGCCCCGCCCCCTGGACTCACCTGCGCCACCTGCGCCGCCAGGTGGGCCCCGATTTGCATGCGGGCCTCCCATTGGCTGCGGGGAACCCCCTCGGCCCGCCCCCTCCGGCAAGGAACGCCCCTCCCCCTAAAGCTTTGCCAGCCAAGGGACCCCCCCCCTTTGGGAGGGGAAGGGCCTGGGGAGGGCAGCTCCCAGAATCCCCCTCCAGGGGCCAAGGGCTCTTTCCAAAAGTGGTGTTGCCCCTTGTTGTTGTTGTTGTTGTCTGCTTTCAAGTCGTTCCCAGGTGTTAAGAAAAGGCTGGCCCTGGTTGGTGGGCTTCCAAGACAGAGCCAAGTTAACCTGGAAAAGCAGCATGCAAAGGGGGTTCTGGGTGCGAATCGGCCCCAACGAAGTAAGCAGAGCAGTTTGGAGAGGGATCTTGCGGCACCTTTGAGGCTCACGGAAAGAAAGAAGTTGGCAGCAGGAGTTTTCCTAGATTTCAGTCTATTTCTCAGATGCATTGAGATGCATTAATAATAATAATATCCAGAGAGACCTTGTAGCCCCTTTGAGGCTCACGGAAAGAAAGCAGTTGGCAGCGTGGACTTTTCTAGTCTTAGGCCAAATGCATCTGAGAAAGTAGATCGAACTCTGGGGAAGCTCCTGCTGCCAACTGCTTTCTTTCCGTGAGCCTTAAAGGGGCTACAAGGTCTGCAGAGGAGGAGGATGATGATGATGATGATCATTATTACATCTAAATGTATCTGAGGATCTAGACTGAATCATCATCATCATCTGTAAAAGATCTTGTAGCACCTTTGAGACTAACTGAAAGAAGTCTGTCCATTCCACAGTCGATGGAAAGCTCTTCAGGTAAAAATGTTGTTCCTAATATTAAGCGGAATCCCTTTTGGGCTCATTTGAACCCGTTACTTTGGGTTCTTGTCTGTGGAGCAGCAGGGAACAAGGTGGCTCCTTTTGCTTCAGATCTCTCAAGATGGCTGCGTGAACCTGTGTCCTTTTCTTAAGCCATTTCCAGGGAAGGAAGGCGCTGGCCATTTGCAAGGAGTCCATATGAACGTGACCCACTGCCAATGGGATGCTCTGGGCCCCTGAAAGTGATGGACGGATAACAGGCAGGGCAGCGAGGGGCTCCTCCTCGGAGGGTGGCTGGACCTCTCCTGCTCTGCGTCCATCCATGGGGTGCCCTTTGGCCACAGCAACGCAGGGTCCAGAGCTCATGGCCGGCCGAACATGTGTCCAGTCCATTGGCATTTGAGGCCATCGTCGTCCGGGACTTAATTGTCAGAGACAGCTCAGATTGTCATTTGCATCTTATTTAAATACCAGGCAGATAGTGCAGAATGGCAGAGAGTTCAAGGAGCAGCGCGTGTGTTGGGCAAACAAGCCCTGATCCTTTGCAAATACTCCTCTCAGCTGAGCAAACAGGAGCAAGAAACGAAGGAAGGAAGGAGGCACATTGCCTTTGGAGGCAGCAAAGGAAGCCCCTGGGACTGTCTATGGGAGGGGGCTTCCCATTGTTTGGGGGGGGCAGCAACTGAGCGCATGAGGAGGAGCATGGCAGCACCCTGCTCCACGGAAGGACAAGGCAACAACATATCTAGGTGGGGCTTTTGGGTGGGGGGCAAAGTGTGGGGTGAAGGGGCTGGGGGAACGGGATGCTTTTTTGGGAGGGCACTTTCTTCTATTGGTCCCCTGCCCTGAGACCTTCCAATGTAGGGCAGCGTAGAACGGCATACATAAGCAATGCTTTGGATTGCATCCGAGGAAAGAGACAGAAGCCTAGGAAAACTCCTGCTGCCTACTGCTTTCTTTTGCTTAGTCTCAAAGGGGCTACAAGATCTCTCTACTTACTATTATTATTATTATTGCATCTAAATGCATCTGACGAAGTAGACTAAAGTGTAGAAAAGCTCCTGCTGCCAACTTCTTTCTTTCGCTTAGTCTCAAAGGTGTTGCAAGATCTCTCCACATTCCTAATGCTTTGGGTTGCAACGCCAGTGTGTCCGGTGGCATGGTTTCTGGAACTTTCTGAGAGTTTTAGTCCAAAATATTAACTTTTTCTGACTTGAAAAACGTGGCACCGGGAGAAGGAGTTAAGAAATAGCCCCCCCAAAAAATCAGACTAAGGCTTCATTTTTTGGAGGGTGGGGAGTGTGATATAAATTAATACCATTGAAAAGAAAGCAGCCTTGCAAGGTAGACCAGTGGCATGATCTCTGAATTGCGCAGGTGAGCAAAGGAGTGGCAGGTGTGGAAATGGCCACCAGCGCATTGAGCACTGAAGCAAGACTTGGGACTCTTTGCTACCTTTAGTTTCCTCTGGACTCCCTTCCTTCCTCGCAGCCACCTTGCTGCCAAAGGCTTCCTGCCAAGGGGTGCGAGTGCGAGTCGATCCTCCTCTCCTGCTCCCCTTCCTTCGGGGCACAGCCCTCTCTCTCTCTGGCTGAGGATCCTCTGGCTTCCTTCCACCTCTTGGATGATCAGGTTTTTCTGGTTGCTGCTGCCTGTGCAATTTCCCTTGCGCTCTCGAGGCTGCTTTGCCAATAAAAGACATGCACCTTTGTCCTCCTTTCCCAGGTCTAAGGCCAAAGTCCTAGCGCCTTTTGGAGTCTAGGGGGGTGGGAAGGAGAGCTTTTGGGGAGAGGTTTGGGGTTATCAGAGGAGTCCTGATGTTTCTGCTACTTTGCATCAGGAGGGGATCAAGGAAAGAGCTGATGCTGTAGCATGCAACACCTCAAGGGCCCACAACGCCAAGGCAGAGTACACAAAAACGCAGGTAACCTTTTGCAGGACATTGGGAGAGGACAAGTGTGTCTGTGTGAAGATTGCTCTCCTTGCTCCCCTTTTCTCCTCTGAAAACCTCAACTCCTCCCTGGGTTCTTCATTCCTGGATGTGTTTCACACTGCTTTGCAAACTAGGTTTTCCCATTCTTTTTTTGCAGTACATTTTCCCATTCTTTCCCTCAGTTAGAGCTAAGCTTTCATTAGACAGCTATCTCCAAAAGGCATTAAAACTATCCAAGGGAGTCACAAAGATTCCCTGTTGTTGTTGCTGTTGTTGTTGTGTCCCATTAGGTCAGCTTAGGATGGCTCTATGAATGAGAGACCTCCAATGGGCCTGGCATTGCTAATCTTTACAAAGGATGGGGAGTATCTTTTCTTTCCAAGAGTTTTGCTGTTGTGTGCTGCCATCAGGCCATTCACAACTTATGGCAACCCAAAGGCAAAGCTGTCGCAGGGTTTTTCTGGGGCTGAGAATGTGTGACTCTCCCAAAGTCACCAAGTGCATTTCCATGGCTGAGCGAGGGTTCGAATCCTGGTCTGCAGAGTCAGAATACAGCACTCATGCTGGCTCTCTCTCCAACAATTTACCACTTCCTTGTTAAGTAATCAGATGTCGTGAAGTTTTCCTTTTCTAGCCTAATTTCTCTTTATCCCATGAGCACCAGCTTCTTACTACTATTTGATTCATGAACGTGGAAGTACCTGTTCGTATTAGAAACATATTTTAATTATTTTAAATTTAAAGAAAGCACAAGCGAGTAAGAATTATGCTTCTCATTTTAAAAAAGGGTGGCATATATATTTATATAGTATACCCCATTCGAGGGTACGAATGTGATCACAATCCAGTGTTTTGCATCTCTGTAGGGTAGGACTGTCATGCAACTCAGTATCTGGTACATCTGCTGGGTCAATGGATACTGTGCCTGGGTTTGGAGGGTTATTAGGAACAGGAACCAGGTATGAAAGTCCTTCGTATGAAATGAACTTCCCCCTGGATTTCTCTGCAGAAAAGTGTGAAGGAAGGACTCCTATTGAAGCAGACCAGCTCCTTCCAGAGGTGGAAGAGGAGGTACTTTAAGCTCCGAGGACGGACCCTATACTATGCCAAGGACTCCAAGGTAAGGCTTGCTTCTGGTCCTGGGTGGGCCATTGGAGAGGGCTTGGGAAATGTTGGGGAATGCTGCTTATATTATAGGGCTGCAGCTACTAAAGTCCTCCTTTTCTTTGTGATTTGCTCTTTCTGTGTGGCAATGAACGCCCTACTTTTGGGTGAACTTGGGCAACCAGGTTTAGATGGAAAGCATTAGGCCAAGGAGAGAGCCAGGCAGCTCAAACATGCCTCAAGTCTTGCAGGAACATGGATGCTCTTGAAATCTGGGCTGACAATGGAGAGAAATATGCCACAAAGCCTCCCTTGCCTCCTCTCCCTTGCCAGAAATTGCAGATACAGTAGGCCCTTGGTATCCTTGGCTGCAGTTTGGTTCCAGGACCCCTCCTCCCATTAAATATAATGGCATAGAAAAGTGGCAAAATCAAGGTTTGCTTTTTGGAATGTATATTCTTTTGGAATATTTCCAAGCCGAGGATGATGGAACAGGTGGATTAAAAGACCTGTAGATACGGAGGGCCAACTGTAGTTGGGTTCCACCTATTTTCTCAATCTGCATAACATTCCAGGTGAAATGTTGAAACCTTAAAATATCTCACAAAAAGGGAAGGGAGGAGATCCAGGCAGCTGGCATCAGGAAGGTGCACAGACTGGGTTTGCCACTTTCTCCCCCGTTCTTCTTCCAGTCCCTGATCTTCGATGAGGTGGACCTGTCCGATGCCAGCGTGGCAGAAACCAGCACCAAGAACATCAATAACAGCTTTACGGTAAGCAGGCTGCTAGAAACAGACTGCTCTCCCAGTGATGCGTCATGAGTCTCTTGGTGGACGGACTTTGGTCCAGCGTTTCCAGCCGCCTGCCTTGGCCTCTGTCCCTTGGTTCAGAGAGCCCTGCTGGCTCAGCCAAAACTGTCCTGATGGAGGGAGCAAATATTGCAATGACGCAGAGCTCAGGTGCGAAAAGAACCTGCTTCCGCGTATGGAAGGTCCCAGGTTCAGTCCCTGACAGATGATGATGATGGAGAGCTGATGCTGGTCGGAGTAGGCAGCTCCATGGAGAAAAGATCTGGCTTTGTCTCAGGTACAGGATCTCAACTTTGGGTCCTCCAGATGTTTTGCACTTCAACTCCCAGAAATCCCAGCTTGCACAGGCAATGCATATGGATTTGGAGAGCTGAGGTCCAAAATATCTGGAGGACAAAGAAGTGAGAACCACCGGAGTGTAAGGCAGCTTCCTACGGTTGTCCCATTTGGCTTGATGTGAAGACAGTGAGAGTTCTCCCCCACACAACATACACACATAGACATCCATGCGCACATCATCCCTCATCAAACTGGAGCTCCAGGGTCCCCAGCGAAAGGAACATTCAGGGCAGGCTGTTCTTCTTCAACGAGACTTAATTGATTTGTGGAATTTACTGCCACTAATTTTGCTCTTGGCCCATATCTTCGAGGTCAGACATTTTAGGGGGATGCATTGTTAGTCATGATGGTGACATAGCAAAACACAGAAGAGTCATACCCTTTAGCTTTCCTGATTTGTCAGGGATGGTCCCAATGAATCCTAGGATTTCAGCTGGCTTTAAAACATCCCAGTTTCTGTCCTCTTTCCTTCCCTCTCAGCTCACCTCAATTGCTGTAAACAGGGTTCATACTTCCAAAGTAGTTTGCATTCACTTAACCAAGTGTGGAGTAGGAAGGGGCTGGATCTTGCCCTTCCCTGTCATAATAGGCAAAAGCAAACTGCTGCAGCCTCATCTTTCCAGCTTGTGCCTCCTTCCTTATGAATATCTTTTGGTATCCTGGCCATAGTCTGATATTGCTTGGACACAGTGTCCTGGACTTTATCCATGAAATGTTGAAGGGCATGCAAAATCAAAAATGCACATTTCAGTAAAAACCCTTGTCAGGCCAACCAAGAGATGCAAAGCACATTACACTCAATGGCTTCTTCATCAAACATGTTAGAAATCACAGGGGAGAAGAAAAGTGAAGGTGTTGGAGCCACGGTCCTGTGTCCTTTTGAGATGTTTGCTTCAGGTGGTCTTAAGGGAGGTGGTTTTGGATGCAAGAGCAGACCTCAGCCCTTTTTGGCTGAATGGGGACTGAGGACAAGGGCAGAAAAGGCCAAGCGATAGCATTTCTGTCTCCTTTGGTAGCCACAAAATTGACTGCCTTGGAGAGGTAGGCTGTCTGTGTCCCAAGCGATGCTCCAAGCTGCTTTGTAGGTAGAATACAGAGAGATTCTCAAGAACCTTTGCACTCTCACATCTGGAGATAGGTTTAGGGTCTGTAACAGATCAAACCTGCCAGATTCAGGTGGCTTTACCTTTGCTGGAGTGAATCCTGTTGCATTGGGTCTCTCCAGTTCAGGTTAATTGGAGAGTCTTCAAATATTCCTGGTTCAGATGGTGTCTGGCGGTGGGCTGGGGTTGACCACAAACAAGAGGGTCCTCCGTGGCTCCTCTTTGCCTTTGGGCTTCCAAATGGCAACTGCTTGCATCCAGCAAAGGGAGCAGGGTGCGGAGCATCTTTAAAGACCCTCTTTGGATCTCCTTGCAAGATGGATCTTCTGATCTTCTCTTCCTCCTCCTCCTTTTAGGTGATCACACCTTTCCGGAAACTCATCCTGTGCGCAGAGAACCGGAAGGAGATGGAAGACTGGATCGGGGCCCTGAAGTCTGTCCAGAAATGGGAAATCAATGAGGTGACAGAAGGGGAGAGAACAGATGGGGGTTGGTTTTGCCCTTGGATGCTTTTGATCCTGAAAGGAGAGACTTGTCTCAAAGTGCCAGAAAAGGATGCTTATTAGCTAAAGAGCATACCAGGTTTCACCTGAAACACAGCAGCTATATTGAGCTGATATAGATAATTTTTCAGCAGCTTGAGAGAGGTCCCCCTTTTCTCTCAGGGAGGTGCTCTCTAGTGTTTTGTGGGGCCCTGGTTTATGCAATGTTCCATGAGAACAGGCTGGAGATCAGCAACTGGAGACTTTGGGGCTACATCTGGCCCAAGAAGGGTACCTATATCCCCCTTTTCCCAGCTGCTAATCCTGGGGAGATGCCTTTAACCCATAGATGGGACATAGCTTCCTGGGTCCAGTTAGGGAATGGTTGCGCCAACCCAGCCCTGGAGCTTGGAGGGGTCCCTATGCTACCCACCTCCCCACTCTGAAAAGAACTGAGCAGCCCTGCTCCTGAATCCAGGGGGGTCTATTTCAGCACTGGAAGTGACTCTGAACCCCACTGATGCCTAAAACAAGGGACCATGTGCAGCCCATGGGCCATATTCTTAGATCAGACAGAGGAGGGTTGCCCTCTTAGCAGCCACTTGGCCCAAGGAGGGATGTCCTTTCCTATGAAGCCCAAGTGGACCCTGCCCAGTCCGCCCTCTTGCCTTCCAGCCCCTAACATGGCTCCGATGTTTCTTCCAGGCCTCCCAGTTCAACATGGAGCACTTTTCCGGGATGCACAACTGGTACGCCTGCTCCCACGCCCGCCCTACTTTTTGCAACGTCTGCCGCGAAGCGCTTTCCGGCGTCACGTCCCACGGACTCTCCTGCGAAGGTGACCGGTGCCTCCATTTCCTTGCAAATGGGCCTACTTCTCCCCATGGATGGCCAGGCGTGGGAAAGGGCTTGCTACTTATTTAAGTGTACATGCACAGAGTTTGTCACAAATTGTTTTTGCCTCGTCTGCTGTTTAGGGATTAATATGATTTGGTCCCAATTAAATTATTCTGTAGAGGTTTTGAACTGTTTATATTGTTTTAATTATAGGCTTCCTTGAAATTTCACAAATGTATGATAGGAATATTTTAATAAACGAATGAATGCATAAACTTGAAGAGGAGGTAAACTGGGGCACTGGCTGCTGGGCATTGAGGTGGGCAAAGGAGGCATAGTTGGCAAGGTCTTCATTCCTCCTTTCCCCCCCCCAGCAGTGGAGAGACCCCCAAGAAGGGGGTCTTTTAGGAGCCTTGTTCACTAAACGCAGGCTCAGACCCCTGAACTGTGGGGCTGTGAATCCTTGGCCAGAAAAACAGCTGTCCCCATGCATTGCGCTGCTCCTTCTGTTTCATCCATGGTTGTTGCTTTTCTCTCTCTGTCCTTCCAGTTTGCAAATTCAAAGCTCACAAGCGCTGTGCTGTGAGAGCCACCAACAACTGCAAATGGACCACACTGGCCTCCATAGGAAATGATATCATTGAGGATGAAGATGGGGTAATTCCTTTTGACTCTCCCTCGCTTTCTTTGCTTCGGGTGGGAATCATGGGTTCCTCTACAGGTGTTGTTGGACTGCAATGCCCAGCATTCTTCACCATTAGCCCTACTGAATGTTGCATAGCTGTTAAAGCCTTGTTTGCTTGCCCTAGCAGGTGGCATGGGGAGGGCTGGGGCACCAGGTGCTGCGGCAGATGGGCAGGCGTGTCCTTTCAGCCGCCCCTCTTTGCAAAGAAGGTGTCTGCATCTTCAGACATGCAAATGCTGCTTGTGCCCTGACTAAGCGACTGCTTCTCTTCCCAGGTGGCCATGCCTCATCAATGGCTGGAGGGGAATCTGCCGGTCAGCGCCCGCTGCGCTGTGTGCGACAAAACCTGTGGGAGCGTTCGGAGGCTGCAGGACTGGCGGTGCCTCTGGTGCAAGGCGATTGTAAGAGAAGCACTTCTTGCTAGAATCATAAAGTTGGATGGGGAACCCAAGGGCCATCTAATCCAGCCCCTTGTCATGTATATATGCCCCACTAAAGTAGCCCTGGGAGGTGGCCATTAGACCACTTGGCTCCTAGGCTGCCAACAGAGAAGGCATTAGGGTTACTGGTGCCTCCCATATGCCAGCATGCAGGAGGGTCTGGGCCGCAACCAGATGAATCATGTCTCATTTGGCACATGGGCTGAGCTTGGAGTGTGAGGCCAGAGGCTCACTTTTTAAAAAATGTGGGTTTTTTAGCTTTAATGACTTCCAGATTTGGGAATAATTGCAGGCCCTTGGATGTTGCTGCTCTGCATCTCTCAGCGTTCCCCTCCACTGTGTTCTCTCTGCTGGCTAGGGATGCTGGGAGTTGCAGTCCATCTGCACAGGGAGAGGCAAGTGGATCAGGGCCTGGAAGGAACACAGTTACAAGGGTCAGTTACCTGCAACTAGTTATGTAACAAAACCAGATTTTAAAAATAACCCAGTGAGCAAGAGCAAAGTTCCTTTATTGGTGTAGCAAGCAATAGTTTCTACTTATTCACAAAAGTTACTTTTTAGGGACTTTTCAGAGGCGTTTTGACAAGAAATTCTCGAGTTTCAAGCATTGTGAAGGGAACCCCTCTTGATAGGGTCCCCTTAGGCTTTCCATAAGTCAGAAACAACAATGAGGACAAAACCAGTAGAAGAGTCACCAGCAGAGGAATAAGTAGTGAGCAAGTTACTTATTTTCACAACTGGAGCAATGGGTTACTGGTTTTTAAAAAGTTCTTTTATAGGCTCTGGGTGGGTTTCCAGTGATAAATACTCCCCTTACAAGGATGTGCTTTTGCCCCATTGACACATGCAAAGCTTCTTCCTCAACCCAAGTGCCCCCATTTGCCTGGTAAGGCTGTTTTTGGTGCCGCGAGGGACCACTGTGGAGGAGGCAGCCCTGCCCCTCCTTTCAGCTTTTGGGAGGAAGAGGAAGGAGCAGCATCCTTCACCTTTTCTGCCTCTGTTCTCCCTGCTCAGGTCCACAGCGCCTGCAAGGAGCAACTGGGGAAGAAGTGTCCCTTGGGGCAGTACAAGGTTTCCATCATCCCCCCCACTGCCCTCAACAGCATCGATTCAGATGGTAAGCGGAATGGCCCTAGCAGAAGGATGGGCAGGGAAGGCCGGTCCGGTGGCGCATGGGGCAACTGCTGACCTTGCACTTGTGGGGCAATTAAGGGCTGCATCCACATTGGGGGAATAACCCGGTTTGGCACTGCTTTAATTGCCTTGGCTCAAGGCTATGGAATTCTGGGAGGTGGAGTTTGTTGTTGGCCCAGAGCGGAGCGGGGCTCTGCTCTGGACCCCACAACATACTCCAACTCCCAGAATTCCATAGCCTTGAGTCAGAAAAAGCAGTGCCAAACCAGGTTATTTCTCCAGTCTGGATGCAGCCCAAGTGTCTTAAGGTTAAAGCCTTTTGGTTAGGAAACAAAACACAGTGGGTCCTTGGTAGCCACTGGGGTTTGGTTCCTGCTCCCCGCCTGCCGCATGCAGATACCGAAATCTATGGATGCTTAAATCCCATCATGTACAACCTCACAGTTGGTTTGGGGCACAGCAGTCCTGCGTCTTGAAAGGCAGAGATGATGGGAACTGACATTGATGCCAGCCGAGCTATTGATCCACCCTTGTGGTGCCAGCCTGGCTCTGCGACGGCCTTTTGCTTCCAGAGAGATTTCTCTAAAGTGCATTTGCAGCTTCTCCAGGCGTTGGGTCTGGGGACTTTTTGTGCAGCGCATGGTGTTCTCTGCTAAAAGGAGGCTTTCCATATTTCAGGGCATCATCTAAAGCGCTCGATGCTTTGTTGTTGTTTAAAACTTATGTGTGTTGCAGTGTGTTTGTTTGCATTTGTAATTCTGGGGCAAAAAAACCCAGATGGAAAGAAACTACAAAACACTAAAATTTGTTGGGGAGAATCCAGAGGCTTTTCCCAGGGGGCCACTGAGAGCCTCAGGAAGGGGTTCGAGGTCCAGATGGGATCTGCAGGCCCCACTCCCCCTCTTGAAGCCCCCCCTGTTTGAGAAAGGGCCATCCATGACGGGGGTCCTCTGGGGGTGTGGGGCAGCACTGTGACCATTGCCTCTTCTCTTGACGGTGCCCACCTCCCATCTTCCAGGGTTTTGGAAGGCCACCTGTCCCTCCTCCTGCTCCAGCCCACTGCTGGCCTTTGTCAACTCTAAGAGCGGAGACAACCAGGGGGTCAAATTCCTCCGCAAGTTCAAGCAGTTCCTGAACCCGGCTCAAGTCTTTGACCTGATGAATGGGGGGCCGCACCTGGGGTGAGTAAGGGGCCCCCTTAGAGCTATCCACTTATCCTCCGCATCCTCCTTCTATTGCACAAAGCCTCACCTTGGGATGAAAGGCTTTGGCACTGCAGGACTCCTCCATTACAAAATGGGTGCCTTGCAATGCATCCAACCCAAGGAGGAAATCCCACAGATGGATGGAGCCTGAGAAGCATGCTCTTGTGGGCTGTGACTCCTGGAGGCTCCTTCCTTTCCCTGATGCATCCCCCTTTCCCTTTCTCTCTTCCTGCCAGGCTGCGTCTCTTTCAAAAGTTCTCCACTTTCCGGATCTTGGTCTGCGGAGGCGATGGCAGCGTTGGATGGGTGCTTTCCGAAATTGATTCCCTGGGGCTCCACAAGCAGGTCTGTGCTGCTGATTTCTTCCCATTCTATGCTTTCTCCTGTTTAAAGAGAGGGGCTGGGGGCTCCCTTGTGTCCAGGTGCCATGCTGCTTATAAAGGCCCTCACCCCAAATTTGCATAGCTTTGATTTGCAACCAAAATGGGGAAACTAACAATGAATGGCACCAGGTCGCTTTTAACAGCAAAGGCTCAGATTCATCATTCTGTGAAAGGCCCTTCCTTAATAAACCTATTGGCCTGTAAAGTGCCAACTAAAGTGCCTCTAAAGTGTCTCCTTCTGGAAGAGTCTGTGTTGTTGGAGAAGTGGATTTGGAGGGAGAAAGTGGAGGGCAAAGCAGTGATGTGGCCACAAATCTGGGAAGGAGGGGAAAACATATCTGTTGAACCTTAAGCAGTGCCTGGTTTCTCAGAGAGCAGAGTGTGACAATGTTCCTGCGCAGCTCCAGCTGTGTGCTAGCCCTATTAACCCTCCATCCCCTGCGTCCCTCTTGCTTGTGGCAGTGCCAGCTTGGAGTCCTGCCTCTGGGGACAGGGAACGACTTGGCCCGGGTGCTGGGATGGGGAAGCTTGTGCGACGATGACACTCAGTTGCTGCAGGTCCTGGAGAAGCTGGAGAGAGCCACCACTAAGATGCTGGACCGGTGAGCCTCAAGGGGCAAAGGCCTCCGTAAGGAGAGGGCAAGGGGGATCCTCGACAGGCAGGGCCTGGTGCAAAGGATTGTGTCGGTTGGGGTAGATGGGTGGCAAAAGAAGGGAGACCCCCCTCCCCCAGTGGTGGCGGATGGCTTTCATGTCAGGGAGTTGTCCTCTCCACTTTAAACCCAGGCTTCCCAGGAGCTTTCCAACCCTAACCTGGACCGCTCCTTTAAAGCTAACCACTGTCATAGGGTCACCAGAGGCTCCTCTTGGCCAGTGGCTCCCCAGCATTCACTTCCAAGTGGCCTTGGAGTGACCCATACCCTTGAACCCTCCCTCTCCTTCCACCCGGTAGGTGGAGCGTCCTCACCTATGAAGACCCCAAGCAATCTCCGCCAGCCATCAAAGAAGAGGAGAGCGAGGACTCCAACATACAGGTGAAGGGCTCACCTGCATCCACCTGGGAAGCCTTGCTGAGCCAAGAGACCATGGGGCAGGCCTTCCCTGGTCTAGCATTGGAAGTGGCACCAGAGCAAAATGCTCACTGGGAACTCCGTGTGCCACTTCCTGCAACTTCTGACCCTGGTTGCCTCTCCTCCTAGGCTCACATTTCCCACTACGCCGATTCGGTGGCCCTCCATTTGGCCAAGATCCTGGAGTCGGACAAACACTCGGTGGTGATTTCCTCTGCAAAGTAAGCAGCATGGCTCTTATTTATTTTATTTTCACTCCTTTGTTAGATTTCTGTTCCTTCTTTCTCCCGACACGAGACCCAGGGCAGCCGACAAGCACATCGAAACATGTTGCAGCCAAGACCCCAATGGTGCAGAAGGTTTTAAAAAAACACATGCAAATAATTTAATTATCAAATTAAAACACCAATAAGTTAAAACAGTACAGCAGCATTTTAAAAGCATAACAATGAAAATAAAAATGCAGCACCCAGACCTCAATTTAAAAAAAATACAACACCTTTTGCACCCATTACCGGGGTCTGTTTAAATATAAAGGTCTTGGTGCATGTATGTGCTCCAGGTCTCCTGTCAACTTATGGACAACATGAATTTCAGAGGGTTTTCCCAGTTCCATCCTCTGAAATAGAGCCTCCAGCTCCTAGAACTTGTTGGTGGTCTCCCTTCCAAATCATGACCAGAGCTGACCCTGCCTATCTTCCAAGATCAGGCAGGATCTATACCTTTGGGAAAAGGAGAGCAAAGACTTTACCTTTGTGTGAGAGAGAGTCTCCCAATAACCACTTTTTCTTGCAGGTTCCTCTGTGGGACGGTCAATGACTTTGTGACTGACGTTGGCAAAGCGTATGAACGGACGGCTGACAACAAGCAGGAGGCCGACACTATGGCAAGGAAGGCAAGTTTGGGCACTATCTTTCTGTATCTGATATCCCAAGGGTTTGCAGAGTGGGCATTGCAGAACGGCTGCCAAGTCTTGCCTCAGAGAGATTTTGTGATCCTTTATTTACTTCCCTGCATTTCATTCCCATATTTATTTTCTGCCTTTCTGTGGACTTATGAAAGCAATCTGAAATATCAAAACCTTGACAGGGATTTGGGGGGAAACCGTGCTGTCCCTGTCTCCACCTTGGCATCTCATGCCCCATACTCTTCCCTCTCCTTGCAGTGCGCCATGCTCAATGAGAAACTGGACTCACTGGTCCGCGAGCTGAATGAAGAATCCCAGGCCATTGTGGTCCCAGAAGGCACCACTTCCCCCACCGCCCTTCCCAGCCCCGATGCCACAGAAGAGGCCAAGGAGGGCTCCTTCCATCCCAGCCCAGTGCCCAGGATCTTCAAGTCCAAGGAGCAGCTCATGCTAAGAGCCAACAGCTTGAAGAAGGCGCTGCGGCAGATCATAGAGCAGGCAGAGAAAGGTGAGGAAAGGGTGCGCATGGACGCTGAGTAGCCTACGGCCTGGAAACGTTACTGCTTTGGACTGCAACTCCCAGAATCCCCCAGCCAGCAGGGCAAACTCTGGGAGCTGCTGTCCAGAAAAGGCCAGGTGGTGAGTCCATTTGGCAAAGCAGCATGCCAAACCAGACCACCAAATGCAATGAATGTAAGTGTCTGGTTTGGAAGTTACACCTGGAAAAGCCCTTGCTTTGTTTTGCAAGGTCTTTCTTGTTTGGTCAGCCTATGCATGCTTTGAAACTGTTGCCTCTGGGGCTTTAAAGGCTGCGTTCTAACAATTCCATGTTTTTATGATTACAAGTTTAATAGTTCTATCTGGGGTAAGTTTGTTTTGAGGTTTGGCCTTTGACTGGTGGCAGCTGCCCTGAGAACTCTTGCAACTGTACCTCGGAGTGCATGCTTCTTTAAAACTTAAGCCAACCTTTGTATGTTTTTAACTGTATGGTGTTTTTTAATTTTGGAAGTCGCCCTGAGAAGGGCAGGATGATGATGATGATGATGATGATGATGATGATGATGAATCTCCTCCTTCCCTTCCTCCAGCTGTGGATGAGCAGAACAAGCAGACGCAAGCCTATCGGAGCATCTCCACAGCCGGCAAGAAGGACAGCAATGAGGATTTCAACAAGGAGACGGAGAAGCTTAGTAAGACCCTTGCGTTCGGCTCTGTTCAGGAGAAAGTGGGCTGAGGTTTCCAACCCTCTCTGGCCAACCTTTGCAGGAAGAACCAGTGGCTTTTAAGGCAAATTTGGGGAGGCAGGTTTTGAATAGCTTTAAAAGAGGTGTCCAAGGTGCCGTACCTGTTTGAGGGATAAGGGTCAGCTCCTTTAAAACCCAGATTGTCTCACTGATATGGGAACCGCCAGGCATCTGAGGCCACAATGGCTATCCATTGCCTGCAGTCTCTGAGGGGATGAGTCAGGGAATGCCAGTTGCTGGAGGTCACAAGAAGAAGGCCTAACAGCATTCATGTCCTCCATATGGGATTCCCATGGAGACCACCAACTAATGACCACCCCTCAACCCTGCAATTGCCCCATGCTTGGCCACTATGGGGCACATATTCCTGGGCTATGGAGGCTGTGGGTTGGATCCAGCACAAGTCGTCTGATGGCTGTTCTCTGGCATTTCTTGCTCCAGAGTCCCGCCGTGACACGGTCATCTCCACCACGTCCTCCATCATCCTGGACCGTCCAGAGAGTTTCAGCGCTGTCCACTTTGCAGAGGACCCCAGCGTCATGTAAGTGAATCTTTGCTTTTGGCCTTGGCTGTTTGGTAAAGAAGTGAGGTGGCAATACACTCCTTCCTCAAGGCTGGCATTTTGAGAGTCATGGGCAAAGCTCTTTTACCCACTGAATAGCAGGTGAATGTGTCTTGTCTCTAGGCTTTAGCATTGTGTTTTGTGCATTGCAAGTGCACAGTGAATTCTCAGCCACATGCATTGACCATTGCTCCACATACCTTGTGCTGCATTGGTATTCAACATAGGAGATGCTTAACTCCTGTTTTCAATAATGGTAAATGCCTAGAGCCAATGTACATTTGCATGATATTCTGTGTACTTTGATGCATCGCTGTGTACTTTAATACATTACAAGTATCCCACATTCACAACTCCGCTTGCACCACTGTCGGCTAAATATGACCTTTATGTATTGTCCCAAGAAATTGCTCCACATGTGTAGCACAATGTACACATGCATGAGAGTCCACATGAGAGTCCACAGTTGCTTTGGCACAGGACCCAGGATGGTCAGGATTAATGTATCACACAGCGTAATCTGGCCACCACAATGGCCCTTCTCCATTCCAGATGGACTCTTTTGCAGAGTGGTCCTCTTTTGCAGATGCTGCAAAGTCCCAAGTGGTGACTTGGGACGGTCCTGGCTCCTTCCTTCCCTTTGCCTCCAGCACCGAAGCTAGACAGCTTGGTTTTGAATCACTGGATATGACAGGGACAGGCGAGACTTTTCTCTCATCAACCCCAAATCCTCCTGTTCCCTCCTTGCTCCACCCGCTCTGCCGCCACCAAATGCCACTATCTCTCTGCCGCTGCTGGAATTGGTGCCCAAAAGCCATTTTTCCAGCTTGAGTGGAAGGAGGTTGAAATAACAAGGCGGGCGTTTTGTATTCTGCGAGCGTTTGGCTGGTTCCGCATCAGTGGCTGTTTCTAAGCTATTTCCTTTCCCCTCCATCTGCCGGTTTCAGACAATTCTCCGAAAGATGCGTCATGAATAATTATTTTGGCATCGGCCTGGATGCGAAGATCTCTCTGGAGTTCAACAACAAGAGGGATGAGCATCCAAAGAAATGCAGGTAGGATGGAAGTGCCTGGTTTGTGCAAAAACAGAGGACTGTGGAGATGCCATACACACACACAAAGACACACAAGCACACACGAGGTGCATCCTAAGTAAGCCGTTCACAGGGCTGCTCTTTTCTTCTTCTGTCAAAGCCGGAAGCTCCTCCAGCCATTCCAGGTCTTGGCTGCGATGGTCCCTGGAAACAAGCTACAAAAGGAAGCAATGTTTGTTCTATTCATTCAGTCCCCATGCCACCCTTGCGACTCCCACGCAGACCCACAAAATAGTTGCATTTGCAAACCGATTAGGAAACCTCTTCCCTTTTGCAATGGCTTCCTTTGTGGTGCTGCAACATTTCCACTCAGGGAGCGCTTCTGTAATTTCTGCAACCAAGAGCTCCTCTTCCCAACCTGGCAACTCCGGATGGGAGCGGCTTTTACACACACACACACAAACACACACACGCTCTTGCACACGTGCTCCAAGTCCATAGGAAATGTGGCATGAGGGCCTTGATTTTAGGGCCATTGCAAGGATTATTAGAAGTGTTCTCGAATAGGCAAATGGGTCAAGGAGCCAACAAGAAGGAGACATCTCCGCAGGTATTTCAAGGTAGACCCACTGATTCCTTCCTCGTAATATTTTAGTATTAGTTAAATTATGGGATCTCAGGGTTGTATACAAGTAGAACAATGTAAGCCATGTAAAACAGTGAACTCATTTAAACAGGATTAAAACATTCAGAGACATGGGCCTGTTACAGACTGCCAAAATAGAGCTGCTTCGGGTCTCTTTGGAGGTATGCTATTTAAATGATGCATGGGTCCTAAGAGTCCGGAGGTCGCGCCAAAGCCACACTCCATTCCTAAGCACTGGAGTGCAGCTTTGGTGCAGCTTCTGGATTCTTGGGATGCATGCATCATTTAAACAGCATACCTCCAAAGAGACCCGAAGCAGCTTTATTTTGGCAGTCTGTAACAGGCCATAGCCATGTTAGTCTGGAATATCAGTTTGCAAAAGGATCTCATAGTGCCTTTGGGATTAACTGTGCAAAAGAAGTTGTAGCGTGAGCCTTCTGAGGAAATAGGCCAAGTCTATGAAAGCTTATACTACAACGTCTTTCACCAGTTAGTCTCAAAGGTGCTGCAGGATCAAAACGTATTGAGCAATTTAACAAAGAGGTAGAATACAAAGACATAGCTGTGTTAGTCTGGAGAATCAGTATGCGGAGGGATCTTGCAGCACCTTTGAAACTAACTGAAAGAAAGAAATTGACAGCATGAGCTTTCCTGGACTTAAGCCTACTTCCTCAGGCGCATGTTTTTAAAAGACTATCAACTTATGCTGCCAACTTCTTTCTTTCAGTGAGTCTCAAAGGTGCTACAAGGACTCTTTGCATCCATAGTTTTTTGTGGGTTTGGGGGCTCTGGAGCTGTGTTTTGGGAGAGTTTATTCCTGACGTTTCACCAGCATCTGTGGCTGGCACCTCTGTATACAAGGATTAAAATAGTTAAAACCATGTACATGGGCATTTTGAAATTAAGTCAGCCCCTCAAAGGCAGCCTTGTTTTGACTTGGTGGCAGAAAGAACCCAACATAAATGCCAGCCACTAGGACTACGCTGCTGCATCTTCATGATAAAATCTGCCATTGTAGAGCCAGCTTGTTCCCAGCGTGTGTCACGCATCTGTCACACACAGACAAATTTAGGTATAGAAGGAGCGGTTCCCTCTTCCAGGCGAGCCCTTCGTTCAAGGACTCTGCAAATGATCCTTAATGAGCTTTCCTGCGGGTCGCCTGGGGAGCCAAGGAAATGAGGCTCCAGCGCCTGATAGACCGACCCAGGGCCAGCACAGCAGGAGATGGGCCAATGCGCCATTCTGGAATCAGGGCATAGCCAGAAATGAAGCCGGAGCCTCTCCGCAGAGCCACTTGGGAGCCGGTCTCATAGTGCTACTTAATTACCAGTAATTGCCTGCCCTTGAAAGTTTCCAATAATAAAGCATGAAGGAGAGCAATGATGATTTTCATATCAAGGAGAGATGATTATCCGACTGCGCAGTGCTTGAGAGGGAAGGGCATCGTGTCCGGTGCGCAGAAGTGCCAGCCAGGAATGAGTTAAGCCTGAGCAATGGATCCGAATGGTCCACAATTGGAAGTCTTTTAACAGAGGCTGGATGGATATCTGTCAGTGGGGATACTTTGATGGAGAGTTCCTACATGGCAGAATGGGTTTGGACTGGATGGCCCTTGGGGTCTCTTCCAACTCTTCAATTTTATGATTCTATGATTCTACAATAGTGCAAGAGAAAATGGCTTTGCATGTGGCTTCTGGGTGTGGCTGAAGAGGATCTGTGAATCTCTCTCTCTCTTTTGGTCCCCTTTGCAGCAGCCGCACAAAGAACATGATGTGGTACGGAGTCCTGGGGACAAAGGAGCTTCTCCAGAGGACCTACAAGAACCTGGAGCAACGGGTCCAGCTGGAGGTAGTAGCCACCAGCCAAATCTATAGGGCAATCCTGCAACTGGGTCCCTTAAGCGTGCAATCCTGCAACACTTGTGAAATACACTGATAAAAAATAAAGCTAACCCAGTAGGACAAGAGACAAGGAACGGTCAATGAAGTTTGAGTGATTTTTAGAAATGCTTGGGAGGGAAGATCTCCAGCTTGAGAGCAGAGATGGACAAAGTGTGCTATAATGTGGTCTTTGTGCCCTTCCAGACTCCTTCAGATGCTGCCTCTGGGGTGAAGGTGCCTCCACAGCCCTGATCCTAGCTGCTCCTTCTGGGTTTCTTGGGGGTAAAGAGGGGCTGTCATTGGCTGTGGGCAGTTGCTAAAGCGTCTCCCTTGCCTTCCTTCCTTCCCAGTGCGATGGGGTGCCCATTTCCTTGCCCAGCCTGCAGGGCATTGCTGTGCTGAACATCCCCAGCTATGCAGGAGGCATCAACTTCTGGGGAGGCACAAAGGAGGACAGCGTGAGTTTGGGGAGGCTGGGGAGGTCCATGGGTGCGGTGGCTCAAAGGCACCCTTCCCCTTTCCTTTTCCGCTTCCTTGCTTAGCTGCCAAAATCCAAAAAATGGTCAGAGAGACACAGTCCTACAGAGTCTCCTGTGAAATGGATGCAGGCAGAGAAATAACCCATTTTGGCATTGCTTTAACTGGCCTGGCTCAAGGCTATGGCATTCTGGGAGTTGGAGTTTGTTGTGGGGCCCAGAGCAGAGCTATTCTATGGGGCCCACAACAAACTCTAACTCCCAGAATGTCATAGCCTTGAGCCAGGCCAGTTAAAGCAGTGCCAAAACAGGTTTGAAGTATGTCTACAGCCTCAGTTTGAAGTATGTCTACACCTGTGTCTTTTCCCTTCCAGAATTTTGGGGCACCCTCCTTCGACGACAAGAAGCTGGAAGTGGTGGCCGTCTTTGGCAGCATCCAGATGGCAGTCTCGCGGGTCATCAACCTGCAGCATCACCGTATCGCCCAGGTAAAGGCCGCACATGGCCCAAATGCCTTTGCCGGTGCCATTGTAAGGGTGCAAAATTCCATTTGCTCCGTTCTTGCATGCAAGGATGAACAATTGCAACTGGTTTTCTCTGCCATGTGAGAATGCAAGATTATGCCAAAGAACACTTTTTCCTGCATAAATATGTTGCAAAGATATCCATCAAAAAGCAAAGTGACATATTTTAATACAAGTGAGTTTTCTCCAGAACCATAAACAAAACCCAAACCCTCTTGAAGGTGTAACAATCGCATGACTATTCCTCCCTTTTTGGTGATGTGTCTGTGTTCAGGTCACCTGTTTGCTGGTTTTTTGCATTATGGGTATTTTTTGGCTGGGGGGGGCCCAGCTGGCGCACTTTGGGTGAGTCTTCCAGATGGTCTCTGTGAGAAGTGCTTTGCTTCGGATAGGCAGACGTTGAAGGCAATCCCATCTCTTGCTTTGGGGTCTTCCTCCATATCTCTCTCCCTTTTTTGCCCCACAGTGCCGGATGGTGAAGATCACAATTCGGGGCGACGAGGGGGTCCCTGTGCAAGTCGATGGGGAAGCCTGGATCCAGCCCCCCGGCATGATCAAAATCCAGCACAAGAACCGGGCACAGATGCTGACCAGAGACAGGGTGAGGGGCCAGCGAGGAGCAGAGAAGGAGCAAGAGGGGTGCAAGTGATCCTGGTTTGCTCTTGGTTGTTTTTTGGGGGGCTCCTTCCAGAGCAGGAGGGTCCCTCTTCATTCAGCTGAATTGAGCATGAGTGATGCTGCAGGACTTCCATCTCGGTGGAGCGGTGAATCCACTCTGGCAGAAGGTCTCCCAGGTGCTGGACCTCAGACCCTGGAAAGATCTTTTAAACTAGCAATGGATTCACTGCCTCCCTGACATGGGAACCACTGGCTTGGTTAGCATGAGACCAAAAGGAAGGGAAGGCTCCAGGGCTGGTCTTTTTCAGGGTGCGAGTAGCACCCAGGAGCAACGGGGCATTTGCAAGGCAAAACCTCCTAGCCATCATGACCATAGTTAGCTATTCCGACGCTGGTTTGCTGAGGGAACATGATGAAAGGGCACTCCATGGCCCATGAGCAAAGGAGGGGAATGGAGCAGACCCAACTGGCTGAAGATCAGAGATTTTGGAGGAAGAGGGCAGGGGGGCTGGCATCCCTTTGGTGTTGGGGGTGATCTCCCATGAGTCACTTGTTCTGCCCAAGTGGCACAGGAGAGGCCTCAGTGGCACAGTGGGAGAAATGGACTCAGGAGATAAAGACCAGGCACAGAGAGAATGAGAAAGATGTTTGTGTGTTTCTGTCCTTGTATAATTCCTCCTTCCCCTTTGCTCCTTGCAGGCCTTTGAAAGCACCCTGAAATCTTGGGAGGACAAGCAGAAGGGGGACGGGTACCGGTCCTCCTCCCGGCCCCGGCTCAGCTCCCAGCAGTCCATGGAGTACCTGACAGACGAGGAGCATGGACAGATGCAGCAGCTGGCGCACGCCACGGAGACCCTCATTGACAGGTGCCTGGAGTTGAGGTTGTCTGGGGGGAATCGTTGAAGGCTGGGTCAGGACCCCTGGGATCCAAATCCCCCCCCCCTTGCCTTCTCTCCCTTGGGCCTATTTTGGGTGGCTCTGCCCCAACCGGGGGGCAAAGGAAGAGCCAGGATGGGCTGCAGAGGAGGACTGAGCAGCCTCGCTTTCCTTTGCCCTCCTGCAGGATCCGTGAGGCTGCCAAGACCCACCGCGCCATTGAGCAGGAGTTGGCACATGCCGTGAATGCCAGCTCCTTGGCCCTGAGCGAAACGCTGCCCAGCAAGAGCGCCGGCGGCACCAGTGGATGTGGCTCAGAGGTCAGCCCTGGAGGAGGGTCCTGGATTATTGGGGCCCCTTTTGCACTACACAGTTGGGTTCCCCCTTTAACTGCCATGGCTGCCCCCCACTCCCCGTGTTTCCCCTATCCTCTTGCCAGTCCAGTTTTTTTTAAGCCTTTTAACTTTTTAAATATTATTTTTAGGAGTTTTAAAATAATAATTTAATGGGGTTACAAATGTTTTCATCTTTGTGTTGTTTTGATTGAGTGCCAGCATGGCATAGTGGTTTCAGGGTTGGACTATGACTCTGGAGATCAGGATTAGATTCGCAGCTCGGCCGTAAACCCTTTGGGTGACCTTTGAGCAAGACACACTCAGCCGAAGAGGAAGGCAATGGCAAATCCCCTCTGAAGACGTCTTGCCAAGAAAACCCTACAATAGGGCTGCCTTAGGGTCACCATAAGCCAGAAATGACTTGAAGGCACACAGCAATATTCTCAAGGGAAGGCAATGGCCAACCTCCTCTGAACAAATCTTGCCAAGGAAAACCCATGATAGGTGCACATTAGGGCCGCCACACATCGGAACTGGCTTGAAAGCATGCAACAACAACAACATTGTTTTAATTTGTTTTTATCTGTTCATTGCCTTAGGTAGCCTTTTAGCCTGGAAGGCGATACAGAAATAAATAGATAGATAGCAAATAAGCTTGTGCCAGTGCTGCTCCTTCTATCCTAATGGGGCTTCTTCCTCTCGCCTTCTTATCCTGCGCAGCTTTTTCCGTTTCTGAGCCGGAGCGCCGCTGTGGAGCTCTCTGCCAGCGTCAAGGCCCTTTACACCGAAACCCGGGCCTTTTTGGAAGGGAAACTGGTGAGTGTGGGGTTCGAGGCAAACCCTGGTTTCCCTCCTTTGGGGCAAGGATGCCCAAAATGTGCTGGTCCTCACACACCAAGCATGGGACCTGGGTCCTTTGAGTTGCAATAGGCTTCCCTGGATTTGAGCCCTCGTTGCAGGCTGCATGGAGCAGCTTCCCAGCCGTCCTTCCAGGGAATGTCCAGGGGATTAAATGAATCAAGTGAACGTCCAGGGGATTTAACATCCTTCTTGGTGTTTCCTCCCACAGCAACTGGACTCCCCTCAGCAGGAGGAAGGCCTGCGGCATGCGCTGAGCGCTGTCAGCCAAGAGCTACAAAAGCTCTCTGAAATCCACTGGATGTCCTCCATCATCAGTCCTGCGGAGGAGGTGGGTGCAAGGAGAGGGGCAGGCGATGAGGGGTTTGGACGGACCTTGGAGGGGGCCTGCCTTTCGCCCCATAACAGGACTATTAGTGGAGAAATAACATGGTTTGGCACCGCTTTAACTGCCCTGGCTCAAGGCTATGGAATTCTGAGAGTTGGAGTATGTTGTGGGGTCCAGAGCAGAGCAGAGCTCTGCTCTGGACCCCACAACATACTCCAACTCCCAGAATTCCATAGCCTCGTATTTGCTGCAGGGATAGAGACTGGAAAACTGGGTTGACATCCTATTAGTGCATTACAGCAGCATATGTCCAGCTTGTCCCATTGTGACCCACTTTTTTGTCCTTGTGGAGGATGCAATGGCCACAAAACTCCCCCATGGCAGCCCTTTCTGCTCTGCTTTAGCCCCTTAAGACATCCACTTCCATCTCAATGGAAAACAGGTGGAGCAGCAGAGTCATGTTGGTGGGCACCTCTGGCCTCCAAGGGGTCCAGAAAATGTCAGTAAAGTCTTACTATTTTTGGGCCTTTTCGGGGGTATGAGGAAAATTTAACAAACACACCCTGGCTCATGTGCTTGAGGTGGGCAAACAGGGATCAAATGATGCCCAAAGCCTTGGCACCCTTCCACCCCAAAAATTGCCCTCTCCATTTGCTCTTTGCAGGGCATTGGCCCAGAAACGTCAGGGAGTGCCAACAAGGGCAGCCTGAAATTGAGAATCAACCTGGCAAAACCCAAGAAGGAGAAGGAGAAGCTCCAGAAGCATCGCTCCAGCGGCGTCATGCCAGGTAAAACTGGGCATCAAGGGCGCTTCCTGTGGAGGGATGGGAATCTACATAGAGAATAATAATATATCTGTGGAAGTAATACTGTTTCCTGCATTGAAAATGCTGTTTCTTGTTCAAAACAACCATGTACTAATGTTGCACAGAATAAGTTCTGAACTGCTAAGATCCTTGTTAAGTCCAGAATTTGTCTTGTCAAGGTTTCTCAGACGTTGGAGGAAAAAAGTGTTGTTGTCTTTTACTATTTTCCCCCAATGTTTTCAAATATCCTTTCCATCCTGGGTTTTGGCATGGCCTATTACTTTTGCATTGGCTCAGGTCCTGGCTCTGCTCTGGGCCCCACAACAAACTCCAACTCCCAGAATTCCATAGCCTTGAGTCAGGATGCTGAAAAGCGGTGCCAAACCGGGTTATTTCTCCAGTCTGGATGCAGCCAGAGTGCCTCCCCTTTCTTCTTGATGGGGCCCTTTCACACTAAACAATTATAGCACAACAATTCCACTTCATTCACCATGAACCTATCCTTTGAAGCCTTGACATTTGCAGTTTAGGGAATTTCTCTGCTGTGGAGAGATCCGGGTTTCTAGAGCAAACTGAGAAACAGCGCAAGGAGCTGGGTATATATTTAGCTTGGAAGATGGAGAAGATGGACAGGTGTCAATAATGCAGCCATAGTTAACTATCCGAAGGGACGTCAGGGAAGAAGATGGAACCAGCTTGTTTTCCTGACTAGAAGGAGAACCAGTGGGTTCAAATTGCAAATAAAGAGGTTCTACCTAAACATGAGGAAGAACCTCTTTGGAGGTTGGGGGGCTTCCCTTCTTTGGGGCCTTTAAGCAGAGTTTGGGTGGCCGTCTCTCTCAAGAGTGCTATAGATGAGGATTCCTGCATGGCAGAATGGGGTTGGAGTAGATGGCCCTTGCCCTGGGATTCTGTGAATTGTGGATTGTGGAAGGGTCCCGATACTCTCCCTGTTTTGCCCCCGCTTCCGCCTCTCGCATAGCTTTGGCTTCGGCTCCCTTCCCTTTTTCCCCAGAGCTGAACCGACCCTTTTCTCCATCTCCCTTTCTTTCCAGTGGAGAACTGGGGCCCTGAGGAAGTGGCCGTCTGGCTGGAGGCGCTTGATTTGGGGGAGTACAAAGAGATTTTCATGCGCCACGACATTCAGGGCTCTGAGCTGATCCTGTTGGAGAGGAAAGATTTGAAGGTATTGCGCCTGCGGCATGCGCCTGCTCCTCCACAGCTGCTACATGCGATTGCTCCGTGGTCTGGTTGCTGTGAGCATTTGGCTGCGTTGCATGAGCATGCATGGGGTGCTTGCATGACATTGCCTTTGCATTGCATGAGTCCCATGGCTCCTGCTGCCCCTTGCATGCCCACCACCCTCGCAGCCTTCCTCCTGCTTTGCAAGAGAAGGTGCTGGAACCTCCTTCCTTGGGGCCAAACATCAGGGGTCCAGCCCATCCAGGGTGGCCAGACATTCTCCTTTTCCAGGGCATGTCCTCCATTTCAACCTTCGTGCCAGGAGGAACTCCAAAATGTCTTCCCTTTGGAGCACAGCAACTAAGCATGCATTATACATTTCTATGAGTGTGTATAGCTGCCATTTGGGGATGTCCTACATTTTTCCTTGAATGCCCTACATTTTGCAGTGCCACCGTTTCTCCCTCCATGGTGCAAGAGTGCCCCCTGCTTGCATTCAGGGGAATAGCCACACCTGGGCAGAGGTGTCCTCCAGCGTCCGGTGTTTCCCAGACTAAGCCTTGCAAAGGGTCAGTGGTGGCCCTAGGGATATCTCTGCACAGGGCTTTTAAGTCCCAAGCAACAGATCATTTGTAGGGGAGAGTCCCTTGTGATGGATGGGCTTCTGCTCTCCAGCAACCAGACCAATTTTCTCCTCTTCTTCTTTCCTCTTTTTCCATCGCAGGATCTTGGGATCTCAAAAGTGGGCCATCTGAAGAGGATTCTCCAGGGAATTAAGGACGCCACCAACCAACTCTAGAGAAGCTCCTCTAAACCGAAAGGAGGGATTGGGAGCCTCGGGGCACCCCTTCTTCTTGACTGCCACCTCCCATTTCCATTGGCAGCATCGGGCGGCCGGTCGATGGTGGGCAGGAGTGGATGGGGTGGGCATGCGGATACACTTGACCATAGGCCTGAGCCAGGGATCCCCGGGATCGTCGCGCCAGGAGCGTCTCCCATGCATCCCTCCATTGCCAAGAGTTTACATCTTCATCTTTGCCAAAGATTGTGGCTTGGCTGTTTTCTTCTGTCCCCCATTCTCCCCAGTTCTCCCCTTTCCTCCTTGCCTGCCTTCCCAGTCTCTTTTGTGGCCGTTCCTGTGGTTTTGGCTCACGTGCTTGAATTTGGCTTCACCCGGAGCAATTCATGTCCATCCGTCTGTCTCGGTGGGGCAGCCTGGGTGTCGTTGGAGGTCAGTTCCTGCCATTGGCATCCCCTGAAATGGTGGCCTTTGGGGCTGGGGGGCAGCCAAGATGGTGGGTAGGCTGCAGGGAGACCATTGAATTTCATGCTGTGGGGGTTGCATTGTGGTCCCAGCTGAGGAGGCTTGCACAGTTTCCACTGACCTGAGTCCTTAGAGGGACTCTTCTAATTCATTTATGTCTTTAAGCTTTGAGTCCAGGGAGCTGGAGAGGAAAGCTTTGGGAGTCTGTGATCCGTTTCTTAGGAGGAGTGCACAGGCCATGGCTTGCAATGGGAGAACTTATGAGCAAGGAAGAGAGCCAAAGGCTGCATCTTTAATGGTAGCAGCAGCTCAGGAGGTGCCAATGCAGCAGGTATGGCAGCCCTTTCTGCTGGTTTGCTGCTAAAGCAAGGGCAGGTGAGGTATGGCTCTCCAGGTGCCGCTCCCATCATTCTACATTAGCCAGTGAGGGATGATGGGCATTGTAAGCCTAGAGGAGGTGTCGGACCATGAAATCCCCACTCCTAAAGGAATAAGGATGGATCCTGGAAGAATGAGGGGCAGTGAGCAAAGGATGATGCCCATGGTCTCCTCAGAGAGGTACCGGGACCCATGTCTTCTTCCTTGGCTTCAAAGTTGGTTTGGTTGAGTGCAAGGGGAGCAGATGAAGTGGCACCTTGAACAAAAGTATTAATTCCTCCCACCGCACAAACCATTGCAGCTGCAGATCCGAAGAGCAACCCTCGACCTCCGTTCTGCAGTATTTCAGAATCTGGAAATATATATAGAGAGATTGGTTTTAACTTTTTTTTTTTTTTGCAAACAGTTTGCTAAATTCTTCCAGACTCTTCCCTTACAAAGTCCCAAAGGTTCCCTCAGTCACCACAAAATGTTGAATTCTTTATAAATGCTGAGATGGGACAGGAAACCCAAGACCCCAGTGGGGCTTCTTCGGGGATCTTCCCCAAATACACAAAATGGAAGTCCAAGTGGCCCCATTGCTGTGACCTCTGCTGCAGCCCCCTTTCTGCACCGGGGGTCACTTTGCACAGAAAGCTCCCCACTTCGCCCCCAGCTGCTGCTTTTTCTCAGGGGCAGGAGAGGCGGGGGGCTTCCTTCTATCGATCCCCCTTTGCAGTCCTTCCAAGCTTGCCTTCTTTGCCACAATCGATCTAGCTTTTCTCCCCATTGTGCTTGTTGAGAATGTAAATAGTTTGGAAAGAAAGAGAGATATTTATTTAAAGATTTAATGTATATCTATATAAAAGCTTAATTTATTTTTCACCTATGTTGCGCAAGAGCACTTTGAAACACACACACGCACAGAGAGACAGGTGCCAATGGCAATGGCATGACCAGAGGGCTGGCCAGTCTCCTCTGGGCTGGACCAGTGGACGGTCCATCTAGAGCCGCACTCGGAGGTGCAGGAGACCCACAAAAGCAACAGCAACAAGCAGCCATATAGAGCAGCGTTGGTTGCAAGTCCAAATGGCGATTTTACTGGCTTTGCTGCAGAAGATGGCAGTCGGCCAGTTTTGCACCGGTTTGGACAGCTAGCCGAAACTGTGATGGTCCAGCACTGCTTTCTCCAAGCCAGAGGGCATGACTACATTGTGTTTGTCTGATCGTAGCAGCACCCAGCTGAGCTTCTTGTTCCTGCAACAGTGGATGCTGAACAGCTTTCTTATGTCCTCTGAAATGCGAAAGGCCAGAGCTGGCAGTTGGGTTCAGGAAGCCAGGCGCAGGCTTGGAGAGATGTGAGCAGCCACCTCTGCATCTCGAGAGCTGGCCAGTGCTCCTGGGAAACCTTCCTCAGCCTTAGGGGGTTTTGTGGTGTCGTCCCTGGAGGGAAGGGGACCTGGGCAGGCGTCCAAGCCCAACACTGGACTATGCAGATGGGAAGCCAGGACAGCGGAGCAAAGGAGCCATGCACCTCGTCCCTTGGTACCTGCCATGGGGCAAAAGGGAAGAACAGACATCTTCTCGATCTGCATGCCATGTGCACCCTCCTGGGGAAGGCTGTTTTTGGGGGGGGCCAGTGTAATGTATCTCCGTGTGCTTACTACAATGATTGGCTTTTATTGTGATGGTGGGGAGAGTTTGTGTATCTGTATATAGGCCTTAATCTCGTCCCACCCACCCCAGCCCCTGTAACTGCATGGCTGGCTCAAGCAGCAAGCCTCTCTGGGCAAGGTGTTCTTACGGAGATGGAGCCAAAAGGAGGGGATGCCAGGGACCGATTCAGTTTGGTGTTCAAACAGAGTCACCAAGAAAGTATGTAGGAGCATGCATTTACCCCAGAGAGCAAGGCAGTTGCCACTTTCCTTTAAAACAAAGGGGCAAAACAGCCTGAGATCTTGTTGGACTGCACCTCCCATCAGCCTTGCTAAGGAATGCTGGAAGCTGGAGTCCAGCAACGTCCAAAAGGCCACACTTGGTCTCCTCTTGCTTTAAAAGCAAAAGAGGAGCAGGTTTCTAGCTCTCCTTGCAAGTAAGACCTGGGGATTTTTTAATGGGAAGCAGCTGCCATGCTCCGATTTCCTTTAGGCTTGGCAGCCTTTTGGCTCTGATCTCTGACCCTGCTCTTCATTGCCATATTTCTGCACTGCCGACGTCTGTTTCCCAGTTAATGTATTTTTGCAACAACCCCATGCGATGAAGTAGGGCAGGGAGGCAGGCTGGGATCCTTCTTTCTAGGACTGGCTTTATCCAAATCCTTGTACAGTACTTTATTCTGTATGCCCTCCTTTTCGGATGGCACAAAGGCACCAATTGAGGCCCTGAGCCTGGCTTTTCTCAAGCCCCATCTTCCCAAACTCCTCGCAATAGTGAAGGAAAAGAAGGATCTGCCTCTCCAAATCCCAAGGAGCCAAGCCTTGCTCCTCCAGCAAACCTGCCCCTTTTCTAGAACAGCTGCACGACAGAAAGCCAGAAGTGAAGCAAAGGTACTCGACCTGCTGGGTATATGTTTAGCCAGTGAAATAGGCAAACCCAATCTATACTACCCCAAACCAGATGCTGGGAAACAGATGGGGGGAAAGGTATTCAATTGACAACCCACTTCCCCACCTGGATGGGAAGCAAAGGGGCAGATCTGGGAGAGGGGAGTGTTGTGGCTTTGGACATGACCAAGGGGATGCCAATGCCTCGCGTAAGATGGGACCCATTGAAATTTTACTTGCAGAATCCAGACACTGCAATTACAAAATAAACCTGGATTGGCTCACTGAATGAGTCCTCTCTCCTTTCTCCATCCGTGGTCTGCATTCAAGGGGGGGGGGCAATCCTTGAAACTGCATAATGTATAATTAAAATTGCATAATTAATCCAGGCGTCAGGGAAAAGGAAAAAATATGCACCCAAACCATCCAGGTTTTTGGACACAGATCCAACAAGATCCATCCCCAAAGTGTCCTGACCCTTTCCAGGGAGGTTAGCAAAGGGTTGACCTGTAGCTATTTGGAGCTTCAGAAGGGAAACCTGTCGTAGGGGCACCGGACGCGAGAAATAGGGCAGCTCCCTAAACCCTGCCATGCTCCTGTGCCCCCCTCCAGGCAGTTATGATGACAACAAGGAATACTTTTAATTTATTTTATTGAAAGCTCTTCTAATACTTCAAGCAAACAGATCCCTCTCTGAAACAGTATTAACTTTTCTTATTTTCCTTTCCCTCTTTCCCCCCCCCTCAATTTTTTTAAAACAATAAAATGAACACAAATACACATTATATACAGGCCTCCGAGGCTAAAAGCACACTTCTATTTACAAGTGTTATGTACACTGCGGCTTCTCTGCAGTGGCGCCTTGGGCCAGGGGCTCTGGACCCCTGCCTGGCCAGGGCTAGCTCTTTAAAGCCCCCTCCAGCTCCATCATGTCCATGGGAGCCATTTTGGCCACCTCAAAGAAGACCCTGTAAGGCAAGGAGACAAAGAGAGAAGCATTATGGATTTCCCTGGACAGGAAAAAGAGAGACAGAAGGGACTTGGCATACTCTTCTCCTCTCTCCCCCAAACTTCCACAGTGTGCTTTGCTCCCCAAATCAATCCCATAGACTCAGAGTTGGAAGGCCCCGCAAAAGCCATCTATCCAACCCTTTGCCAGTGGAAGAAATCCATAATTAAAGCATCTCTGCAAAGGGATCTTCTTTTCTGGGCATTTATACCAGTTCCAAAACCAAGTTAGCACAGAGAAGTAACAGCACGTGGTTTAATGTTATCTTCATCCTTTAACAAGCATGTGCGCCCTGAATTTTCTCAACTTATATATACTGTCAGAATCAGTCAACACATAAGTAAAACCCACTGACTCAATGGATCTACCCCAAGCAGGCTAAGCAACAGTTCCCAGGCCTCTGCATTAAATACATTACACAGCTCCAGTATTCCTACATTTCTCTCTGTTCTATATGTCAAAAAAGCCAGGTCGTTCTCTCTTATCTTGGGCAAGAGGGCATCTAATGACCTGTGTGCAAACACGCTCATGATGGAGTAATGTTCACACATGCCGTGCTCAGATGCTCAGAAAGGGGTGGGAAGGGTGGTCTCACCGGTGGGAGTACTTGCTCCGCACGGCTTTGAGCCTTTGGTCGTGGCTGTAGGTCAGCAGGAAGTTGAGCCTCTTCACCAGGGCAGGCAGCTCCTCAGCTTTGTAGCCGCTGTAATACTCCAGCGTGGGATTCTGCAGCAGAGGAGAAAGGAAGTGGCCATCTTGCCCAGTGAAAACACACCCGGAAGCCCCAACTTTTAATTCCCCAAGAGTGGACTCATTGACTTAGCTGTCTTGCCTGGTTTCTCAAGCTAAGCAGGGTCAGTCCTGGCCAAACCCTGGATGGCAGACTCCACCAAGTGGAGCTTGAACAATCCTGCAAGCCAGCGTTGGCAACCAGGGGCTGAGATGGACCGCACCAGGGACGTACTCAGTGCCAGAGGAACTTCCTGGGCTCCTAAGAATTGCCAGACCAGCCACAACCATGGGTTCTGGCAGCCTCCACAAATGGCTCCCTGCACCTTCCAGGAGTTGTGCAACACATTGGCCCAGTTCTTCCAGCCAAAAGAAACCATGACCATCCAGAGCAGCATCCCCACAGGGTTTGCCAGCTGCTGGGGTGGAGGCTGAGATTTTGGGGGGCGTTCAGGGGGACAGTGAACAGCCTTGACTCCCTGACCCAAAGGGGCCACATCGCCTCCCAAGATATGCTCCAAGGCTGGAGACTCACCCAGCCGCCGAGCTTCTTCATCTTGAGAGCCAGGAGGAGGCAGCTGGCGGCCAAATGGGAGGCGCTCTCCTGGACGAAGTTGTATTCCTGCAGGGTCAGCTCACAGATGAACCGGGCCAGGGTCAGGGTCTCCATGTTGGCGTGGGCACACTGCGGGAAAAGGGGAGACAGAAAAGACAACATGAGAAACGGGGAAGAGGCCCAGGCGGCACTTGGAAATGCAAGGAGGCATCATGGCATATAATCATAGAGTTGGAAGAGACCACAGGGGCCATCCCGTCCAACCCCCTACCATGCAGGAACTCTCACAAGGCAAACTCACCTTGGATAATAATCTAGGCAGCAAAAATCCCATCCCAACCTTTCACGATCCCACTCTGGGCCCCAGGCTCACTTGTGAGGCTAGCCTTGGCCTCTGGCCTCAGCTCACCTTGGCAAAACGCCGGAGGAAGCGGTAAGCAATGGGGATGTTGATGTCAAAGTGGAGCGTCTGCAAGATGCTTATTTCCATGGCGAGGAGCTCCTCTCTCTTGTAAGCGTCGTCGCAGATGTAGAGGAAGTCATCCACGCAAGGCGGGCAGCGTTCCTGGAGAAAGGGAAGAAAACAGACCAGATCTCAGAGTCCTGCTGTCTCAAGGACTCTGCACCCAGGATTGACTGGGAGATGGCTCCTCAACCTGACCCCATAATAAGACAGGTAACGGAGGTTCAAGGATGAGCGCAATGGTATAATGTGTTCTGGGAGGGCCACAGTCCTTAGACACGCAGAGATAGGGAGACCTCAGTGGGTCTAGGTCTGACCTTCCAAGAATTCCCCAAATGTCTATACCCCTCTTTACCCATGACTCCTTACCCAGGACAGGTGGTTTCCCAGTTTTTCTTCTGCCACATCCACCCCCATGTCTCCCCTAAGGTTTAGTCAGGGGCACTAAGAACTCCATGCTGGCAATATGTTCCTGCCCCTTTTCCTTTTGGCCCCACTCAGACCCTGAAATGTGCCCCCCAAGAACTTCAAGCCAAAAGAGAGACACGGTCTGACATCTTATGCTGGTTTTTGAAAAGGTACCAACGCTAAAAATTTGGACCTAGAGGCTTAGGAATCTGAAAATGCCATCATGGGGCTTTTGTCAAGGCAGAGGTGCCCCTCCTCAAAAACAAAAGATGTTTCTCAATGGGGATTAAGAAGGCAGGATGTGGAATCCTAGAGATAAAGCCCATGCTGAAATGTTTGTGCAAGTGCCACTCTTATGCCACCAGTCCAAGAACTGGGCAAAGGCTCCTGTGTGCCACGTTCAGCATCATGAGCCTCATCAAGATGGTGGAAGAAGGCACAGCAGGTCCCCAAATCCCGCCAGCTTGGCCCATTACCAAGTCACAGCCAGTTTCTCTACTCAAAGAAGCCCCCATGGCTCCCAAATCTCACCTCAAACTTGGAGGCGATCAGGATGGCCGTGCAGCCGATGAGCTGCAGCTTGTCCCGCATGGAAGTCACCTTGACCAGGTAGTGATCCATCAGCTTGACTGCCAGGTAAAGAGTCTCATGGGTGAACTCAAAGTTCTCCTGAAGGAGGAGGGAACAGCATTAAATGGAGCAAGGCAGGGGAGAACAATAAACTACACATGCACCAATTAAAAGAGCACATAAAACCCATCTGTACTAAGGGAGTCCGTGCTTGGGACTGCTTCGGCCCTGGAAAAGCCAACAGAGGCTATGAGTCCACAAATGTTGCAGGGAAGGTGTGACCAGGACTGACCTGCACCTCGACCATCCAGTCCACCAAGATGGCCCTCATGTCGGTGGTGATGTCGGGCTGATTCTCCATGTAGTCGGGGAGCAGGAATTTCTCCTGCAGGAGAAGAGGAAGAGAAAGAGGACCATGAGAAAGGTGCAGCCCAAAGGTCTTCTTCCCAATGGCAACCATCTTGTCCCGGGAGGACCAGCCAGGAGGCCAACGCCCTCAGCATGACCAGGGCTGAAGGTGGTTCTCTTTGGTCACCCAAATTATCCCAGTTGCTGCTGGGAAAACAGTAGCCAAGGCTTCTGGAAAGGAAAATGAATTCTCATGAATAGAGAAGAAATGGGGGAAACACCCAACCCATCATTTCTTTAAAAATGGAAAATGCAAAAATTGAAGACAATTAAAAAAATAACCAGACTATGGAATATTGTCCTTTACAGCGAAGAATAAAATACTGTAAAGAATGTGCTCCCAGAGCTATATCCCCCCTAATTTCCCCCCCTAAAATTTATGTCACAGGAAGGCTTTTATGTAAGACATAAATATGCAGCAATTTCTGGCCTTGGTTTCCTTGTCAGTTTTCTTTTTTAAAGGAAATTGGTGTTTTACATCCGCTTGAGACTGTTGAGAACAAGAAGAGACACAATCATTTCCTCTGTATTCCTAACGTTGACTGTTTTCACTGGCTTCACCTGCTCTTCATAACCTGAGAAAACCAAAGGGATTCCTTACAGCAGAGGACCTTGCAGCTTCATTGTGATCTCAGTCTGTAATTTTATGCCAAACGTTGTGCCCTTGGGACCAAACAAAACTACACATAAAGTCCAGATTTCTTAGGTTTCCTGGCAAAGCAAGCGACACACTGGAGGACAGAGCTACCTCGCGTTCACGCATGTAGATAAAGATATCCTTGGCGTATTCGGCGCTGGCATAAGGGTCATCCAGTTGCCCCTTGTCGATGTCCTCAATTGGCGTCACCTGCAAAGGGATTTATTTTCAATTAAAGGAAGGAAGGACGGACGGATGTGATGCCATGAGGCCAAACACACAAAGCCACCTCAAGCAACTGAGAGGGAGAAAAGCAGGTAAGGTTAAAATGGAGGCATAGGCTTAATTTCATGCTCAACCAACTCAATCCCAGGCCTGCTTCACAGTGAAGGAAGGACCAGAAAACTGGGTTTTGTTTGTTTGTTTGAAATCCCCATAAGACTCAGTATCTAGCAGCCGCATTTCAAGGGTCCCATCATGTGGAGCTCAAGCCTTGGCAGTTGCTGCCCTCGCACAAGAGCCTTCCTTCTGCCCTTTTGTTAAAAGAGGCCCTCTTGGCATGGATCCCACTATGGCCACCGCATCCCAGAGCCACAGAAGATGACAGACGCCCCATACCAGCCCCTCCGGCTCCTCTGCCTTCCAGGAGGGATCATCGCTCTTGGCCAGGTCCTTCTTGACCTCAGGGTCGGATGGAGCGGCTGGAGGGTCCTCAGAAGGAACTCTGTTCAGGGACCTGGAAGAGGAAGGCGGAGATGAGAGAAGGAACCGGAAGATGCAAAGGGAGTGTGGCGCATGCATGCACATGTCGCACTTCCAATTTCCCCCTCCCAGGGATCACTATCTCTTCTGCATTCAATATGTAGTATTCATTTTCTGTGAGTTTTAAATCATGTTTTAAGCTACCGTTGGAAAAAAAATGGGTTTTAACTGGTTTAATGCTTTTTAAAAACTTCTGTATTGGTTTAGAGTTTTAATTTATATTGTGTGCTGCTTTGAGTCCCATTTGGGAGAAAGAGAGGTGGGAAGCTTCCTTGTCTATGGGGAAGGGACACACATCCTGGGAGCTGTAGTCCAAAGAAGCATCCCAGGCCCATGGGCTCCAGGTGGGCTCTCTGCTTTGCAGGGTTATTGTATGAGTCCCCCTCCTCACTTTTTCAGGTTGATCTCATTGTTCTTGGCAATAGCTGGCAGCACCCTGGTTCCCTTTGACACCTTCTTGGCTGCCCCCTTTGCCATCTCTGGTGCCTCCTTCTTTCCCAAAATATGCCATGTCTTGTGAGCCTGCAAGAGAAAGCTGGGATCAGGGACCCCTCCTCAGAAGAAAAGGTGGGTCCTGCTTTTAGGAAAGGTAGGGTTGCAGTCCTCACTCGCCCCAGGAAGAAAAGGCAGAGGAAGATCCACCTTTGTAGATGCCAGGGGATACAAGGCAAGGCACACAGGAGCAGCCTCCCTCCATAGGTCCAAGGCCCACAGCACTGTCAGAAAAGGGATTGCTTGCCATTTAGCCCCCATCCTGCCTAGTAGGAAAAGCGCCCATACTTACGTTGGTGATATCCCCAAACACAGAACGCTTCTTGGGTGCCCCTTGGGGAGAGGAGGGGGACCGCTTGACCTGAGAACTCTCCTCCTGGAGAAGAATGGAACCGGGGGAAAGAGTGTCAACAGAGGACAGGGCACCCAAAATGCCACCTACGCCTTCACCCAATCCGCACTTAGCGCTGGAGGCTGGTCCTTCTCTGGGAAGAGACAGGGGCCAGAGGATGTAAATCTAAGGGCACCAACCAAGCCCTAGCCAGAGCCACTGCCTTCCTGTATCCTCCTCCTTCTCCACAAACCAACCACAAGTTACACACCTCCCAAAATGGGGAGGATCTGTGCTCTTCCAAATCTGAACGTTCTCATCTGGTTCTCCAGAGCAATGTGTGTCGTCACACACATTCAGAGAAGCACAAGGCCCAAAAGAGAACCTTTGCACACAGAAACTGGCCCAGAAGTTTCCAGGACTGGCAATTTATCCTTTTGGAACAGGAAAGGGAAACGGTCTGGCAGGAGCCCCATGGAGAAGCAGGTAGGCAGCCACACGATGACTGGGCAGTGCCCACCCGCTTTGCTAAAGCTACTAGATTTCCCAAAATGATACGTTCCCAAAATGATGCAGGAAGGTAGTTCCGGTCCCAGTCACTTGCTGTGCTCTCTCTCTTTCTTCTCAACCATCTCCTGCCCACCTTCCATGCATCACAAAAGCAGCAGCCTGGCTGCACCAGGGGAAGGAGGCGAAGGTGCCAAACACACATGGCAGACAAGGTGGGCATGGCTTTGGGGGACCGGGCAACACTGAGACCCACCTTCTCATCCTGGCCGTTCTTGACCATTGGGACGGCTCTGCCCGGCCAGGACTGCTTGACGCTGGCGTTCTTGCAGTTGCGCGGAGGAGGCATCCTTCCAACCTCCGGAGGCTAACCTGGCAAAGGCAGACACACAACGTTTGATTAGTTTATTTATCCTGCCGTACGACTGAAATCAACAAACCAAGGTTTAAAGATGAGAAAAATAATCTAAACGGGGTAAGAGCATATTAAGCAAATAATAAAACGAAAGCCTTTAAAACCAGACACAAGTCGGAACGAACTGATTAGGCCCCAAAGACTTTCCTTAGTGCCAGAGCGAAGGCAGTGTTGGCACCAGGCAGGTCTCCAAGGGAAGGGATTCCAGTTGGGGACCATCGCCAAGAAGCCCCCCAACCCTGCCCCACTAGCGGAGGACAAAGGGAGGACACCTAGCAGACCTCAGTCTTCGGCTGGAAGCCCAACCATATATCTCTGCCTTTTCGGCCTGAAGCCCAATAACTGAAGGGGCAGGCAGGAACAGGTCAGAGCCAGAAAAGACCCCAACGGCCTTCCAAAACCCCTAAACCAGGAAAGGCTGCCCAGCAATAGCCCAGGAGTGAAGGGGACACATATGGGGTCCCCAGACCCTCCAGGTCGTGCCCTACATTCCGCAGGAGGAATTCCAAAACGTCCTCCATTTTGAGCACGACTGACAGGCCCACCGTTCCTCTTTGGGGAATGCATGGACGGCCATCTGCCAATGGGGATGCTTTGATGGAGAGTTCCTGCATGGCAGAAAGGGCTCTCTTCCGGTTCTATGATCTACTTGGCAGCTTCTGCAATTCGGAGGATAGGACGGGTCCTTCAAGGCTGCATCCACACTGGAGAGATAACCTGGTTTGGCACCGCTTTAACTCTTTCAGGCTCAAGGCTATGGAATTCTGGGAGTTGGAGTTTGTTGTGGGGTCCAGAGCGGGAGTTTTAATTGTATTCCGGGATGCACTGAGTTCCAGTTTTGGGGGGAAAGCAACATACAAATAAATTAATAACGACAATGATAAGTTATATATACATCCAGCAGTGGTTTGAGCGTTAGACTACAACTCTGGAGGCCTGGGTTCGAATCCCGACTCTGCCATTGGAAAGCCATTGGATGTCCTTGGGCAAGTCACACTCTCTCGGCCTCAGAGGAGGCCAGGCTATTGCTAATAATAATTATTTAATTATTAATGGCTGTTTTAATAATCGATATCTCAGTTGCATTTTGTTATTACTGATGGGAGGGTCAGGGTTGCATTGTTGTTATTATACGGCGTTGTATCGATATTGTGTTTTATAATGTATGCATTTTAATGTAAGCTGCTTGGGTCATTTGGAGGAGCGGGATATCAATAGGTATTATTACTGTTATTATTGTTATTAAGGCTCTTTTATTGAGAGAGCTGGGACAAGGAGGAGCAGTGTGGCTCCTGAAGCACCATTTCGAGTCCTCCGAGGACCTTGCAAACCCAGAACGAAGGCGGAAAAGAAAGCAAACGTACAGCAAACGCAACGCAGCTGCAAATGAATCCTATGCAGGGACTCATGGGAGGGTTTGGGGACGCCCTCCATTACTTCCCTCGAAGCATCTTCTACGGGTGTCCTCCATTTCCCCTGCGCGCCCTCCATCCCACCCTGGAGCGTCCTCCATTTCACCTACATGTCCTCAATTCCCCCCCCAAATAATTTCCCCCGAACGCCCCCAACCCATGGAGCGTCCTCCATTTTACCCGTATGTCCTCCACTTCCCCTGAATGCCCTCCATTTCCCCTGAATAGCCTCCATTTTACCCAAAAGTCCTCCATTTCCCCTGGATCATTTCCGCCTGCATGCCTCCATTTTACTTGAAAGTCCTCCATTCCTCCCGAATAATTTCCTCTGATGTCCTCCCTTTCCCCTGAGTGTCCTCCATTTTCCCTTCATGCCCTCCATGTCCCCCTGAAAGTCCTCCATTCCCCCTGGAGCGTCCTCCATTTCGCGGCGCCTCTTCCTTCCTTCCTTCCTTTCCTTACCTTCCTCTTCTGCAGCCGCTCCTCCCTTGCTTTCTTCCTCCGCAGCCTTGCAGCAAAGTGCGAATTTCAAAATCGCCACCTTGTCGGAGGGCGGCCATGGATTGGTCCCGCGGCAGCCAATCGCAGAGCAGCAAAGAATGCCGTTGCTAGGATTATTTAAAAACCGGATCCGGCAGCCAATAGGAGAGCGGCAAGCCCGGGAGGGGGCGTGGCCAGGAGGAAGCCTTGGTGAGGGAGGGGCCATGCTTCCTCCCTCGCTCCTGATTGGACGGAGGGGGCGGGGCAACGCGGCCTCTTCGCCAGTAAGCGACCCGGGCCGCGCGTGACTGACAGCTCTGGAGCGATTCCGCCGCCAGGGGGCGGGAGAGAGCAGCGCCTTTGGGTTCAATGGAGTTTTCTTCCTCCAGAGATAAATTGGGGAAATAATGCAGCTTTTTGGCAAAGCAGGAGAAGTTACTTTTTATTATAACTTGTTAACGTTTTAATGTATTTTTGATTGTCCATCCATGGGACACTAAACACACTTCACTTTCAACACAATAAATGCAATAATGAATTGTTTTAATTGCTTATGTGATTTCATTATAGTGCAGTTGGGGGGAGAGGGAAGTGATGGGGGGCAGTTTAATAGATAGGGTACACTATACGATATTGTAAGCTGCCTCGATCCTGCAGGAGAGCGGCATATTTTAAAAGTATTATTATTATTATCATTAATGTTATTGTTATTTACACTATATTTTCAACACAATAATCTTCAGCACAAATCTCAGTTCTCCTCCTAAAGGCCTTCTTCTCTGGCTGTGGGGTCTCTTGGGGTTCTGTGTTGGCCCTTATGCTTCTCAACATATACAGTACATGAAAGCGCTGGGAGGGTTGTCTGGAGTTTTGGGGTGCGGTGTCATCAACACTCTCCTCCTCCTCCTCCTTCCCACCCCAATCCAAGGAGGCTGTCCTGGTCCTAAACCAGTGTCTGTCTTCAGTAATGGACTGGATGAGGGCAAACCAGTTGAAACTTAATCCAGACAAGACAGAGGTGCTCCTGATCAGTCGGAAGGCAGATTGGGGAATAGGGTTCCAGCCTGGGTTAGACGGGGTCACACTCCCCCTGAAGACACAGGTTCGCAGTTTGGGGGTACTCTTGGACTCAGCTTTAAACTCGGAGGCCCAGGTCTCTGCTGTGACCAGGAGTGCTTTCGCACATTTAAAACTTGTGCGCCAGCTGTGCCCATTCCTTGAGATGCCAGATCTGGCCACGGTGGTACATGCCTTGGTTACATCCTGTTTGGACTACTGTAATGGGCTCTACATGGGGCTGCCTTTGAAGAGTGTTTGGAAAATTCAACTGGTTCAAAGAGCTGCTGCCAGGCTGTTAACAGGCGCCGATTACAGAGCCCAAACAACTCCCCTGTTGAAACAGCTTCATTGGCTGCCAGCTTGTTTCTGGGTACAATTCAAAGTGCTGGTTATTACCTACAAAGCCCTCCATGGCTCAGGTCCACACTATTTGGCAGAGCATTTCTCCTGCTATGAACCGGCCTGGACTCTAAGACCCTCTGGAGAAGCTCTTCTCTCCATCCCAACACCTTCACAAACACGGTTGGTGGGGACAGGAGAGAGGACCTTCTCGGTGGCTGCCCTTCCTAGACTCTGGGACTCCCTGCCCAGCATTATCAGAACGGGCAGGTGAAGACCTACCTGTTCACACAGGCATTTAGGGAATTACTATAAGGACAGGCTGGGATGTTCGATGTTGGACCAGTTTAAAAACTCTTTCCAATGTACTTTTTATTTTATTGTACTATTTTTTTAAAATACTATGAAGCCACTCTGAGTCCCAGACATTTTCCTGGGAAAAGAGCGGGATACATATAAACAAACAAACAAACAAATTCTTCATTGCTCATCTCTCACATCCATCCATTGTTCTTCTTCATTCGGAATCAAACCTTTGAGATTGCTATTACAAACCATGATATATCTGGCTCCCTTCGTAAACAATCTAATCGCAGTTCTTGGTAAGGTTAAAAAAGAAACATTCTGCATCGCGTCCGTGAAGCCCCCCTTCCTTCCGCTCCATCAAGGGGCATAATGACCTCCGTTTATCTGATCCGCTTCTTATATTCTGCATTGGCTTTGGGAGTCTTAAAATATTAGGAAGGCTGCCCTTTCTTTGTTTGGAGCGTCCCTCTCCCTGGAAAGGCAAATATTTCTCATATCTGATCCCATTGAGACACAGAAAGCGGAGGCATGTTGGGGCAGCAAGCCTCCAGAGGCAAAACAAAGCCAGGAAATGTGCAAACGGTGGCGCTTCGGAGGCGGCAGGGAAAGCAAAACATGGCTCTGGGGCTTGTAATTATATTTTTGGTGTTGACTTGAGGCCAGCTAGCAATGGCAAAGACATAATTGCAGATCTTAGTCTTATGGCACCTTTCTGAATGAAAGAGATCCCCAAAGCCCCTCTTGCAGACCCATAACGGCCTCCTTGGCTGAGACCATCTCCATGGCATGTGGCCTTCCCCTTCTCCTTCTGCCTTCCACATTGCCAAGCACTATCTACCTTTTCTAATGGTGGGGTCATAAATTCATATGGAGCTGGAAGAGACTCCAAGAAGGGCCCTGATCCAGTCCAACCCATTCTGCTATGTCTGGCGGGGCTGCCAGAGGAGATGGTTCAGCTGCCCTGCAGAGCAGAAGTCCAGCTGTCCAGGTTGGGCAATGGTCACTGTGGCCCAGATGTGGCCTGTCTGGCACGTGCCTCGCTTCTGGCTTCTTTCTTTAGCCTCTCAGCCTGGCTGTGACTTCTGAATAGGACTTTGCGATGCAGTGCATGTGAAAGAACAATGGCGCACATCCTTTCCTCCACAACTTCCAGGCCTGAAATCCCTCTGCATTGCTCAGCAAGAACAGAGCATGAGCTCAGTCCGGTTCCATGTGAGGTTTCTGCCTCCCAGTGCAGAGTAAACAAACAGACATCTGCCTGCAATTAATTATAACCCCCTTCCTCCGTGCCACGTTCTGGAGAAAGTTAAGCAAAGGCGTCCCTGTTTGCATCTGTGAAAGTGTCAGTCAGCCTCATGGGCCTCTAGAACCCGCTGACCCCCTTCTTTGCCCCTTCCCTGGCCAAAATCCCCCCCCCGTGGCTCTGGCCCACAACTCTGGAAGCCAGAAACACTGCATTCCCCCCTTTGCACAACTACTGACTCATTTCTTTTTCTGGTCAGCATTCAGGCTTCCTTTGTGGCCTCATGTGCCGGGTCTGAAAGGCGACTTGGAGCTTTGGATTGAAACTTTTCTGGATTGAAACCCCCCAAATTCCCCAAGCAGCGTGGAAAAGCCAGCAGGACCAGGGCATGAGAAGGTTCCACCTGCAACACCACCAATCCACCGGCCGGCTAACCTTCCCAGCCTTGGGGCATTGCAGGGCCAGAACAGGAAACTCTTCCAAGCCCTAAAGTGGCCATAATCCGAAACAGGACTAAGAAGAGAACCCATTTCTGGGCAGTGGGTGGGTTCTGCCAGTGTAGCAAAAGTTTCGCCAAATGGGCCAACAGATTGGTCAAGCTGGCTCTAACCAGAAGCTTTTTTGGTTCTGGCCCAGCTGAAATAAGAACCTTTGGAACTGAATGAGAAATCTGAACTTCTTGACCAAGGAAGCAGTCTCCTATGTCTAAAACAGGCTAGTCTCCCTTTGTTCTGGAGCAGAAATCTTGCATCCTCTGGAGTTGCTATACAGCTCCCACCAGTGTTCCTGACCAGTGGCTTTGCCAGCTGGGGCTGCTGGGAGCTGCAGTCCAGAGAAATCTGGAGGGTGCCACATTCAGCAATAGCCTGCGTGACGCTTGCCACGATGCCTCCCTCCGTTGGCCCCTTCCTGCCCGGTTCTGGCCACCAGCCCCAACCACTAACCATCCCAGCATGAGCCAGAGCTTGTTTGGGTGGTTTTGCATTCAGGTGTGGCTGAAACCGCCTGCTCCCGAAGCCATAAAAGCAGCCATAAAAGGCTGATAAGAGACTCCAGGAGGGTTGTTGTTGTTGTTGTTGTGAGGCAAGAGTCCAAGGCTCCAGGCGCTTGCACAGATTTGTGGCGGGTGGCGGGAACCATGGGTCTTATGGCCATGCAAAACACTTATGGCCACGCAAAACTGTTGTGGCAAGGAAGAAGAGGCCAGGAGCCTGGTTCTGTGAAACAGTGCTCTTCAGCACCAGAACCCATGGCCAGGGAGACATCTCTGCAACAGTTCCTGGATGAGCCCAAGATGGCCACTGGATTCTCCTGGACAGGAAGGACTAGAGGACTATAGGAATAAGGAAAGGGTCAGATATAGGACAGGGGACACCTGGCTTGGTAACAGTACATGTTAAAGGGACCTAGTAGACCACAAGTTGAACAGGGAAACAATAGTGTCCCTCTCTTCTGCTTTGGTCAAGCCTCACCTGGAATAACACTGTGTCCAGTTCTGGGCACCACAATTCGAGAAGGATGTTGACCATCTGGAACGTGTCCGGAGGACAACTGCAATGGTGATGGGTCTGGAAACCATGAAATACTATGAGGAGCATCAATAGAATTATAGTATCTGGATCAAGGGAAGTAATAGTGTATTCTGCTTTGGTCAAGCCTCACCTGGAATAATCCTGTGTCCAGTTCTGAATATCACAATTCAAAAAGGACATTGAGAAACTGGAGCCATGTGTCCAAAGCAAGCTCTGATCTGGAACAATCCTCCCTCGAGGTTGATTTCCCCATTCTATTTAATGCTTCTGGGAAAGGATCCATCCAAGGAGGCTGAAGGCTGCCCTTTGAATGCCCAGAGGGGCTGCCAGGGCACTTGGAGTGGAAGATGGGAATTGCAGTCCCTCTCCAGGACCCTTTCCTCCGCTGCAGAGCCAACAGGCCAGGAAAGGCGAGTTGGGGCAAGACAGAGCAAAGGCAAAGGATGCCAAAGGCAGGGCTTCCCAACCAGGCCTGGATTTGTAACTTGGCAATTTGGCAGCAGAAAGTGTGAGAGTCAGGGTGGCATTGTGTTTCTGAGCATTACGACTCCGGAGAAGAAGGAAAGAGTTAGGCGTTCGCCAAATCTAAAAAGTAACACAATCTGTACGAATATTATCCAAAGTATTTATATAATTGCTTAAAATTCTCAAAACAAACTAAATGGTATTGCAGTTGCAATGTCCCTAAAATACATAAAATCAGAACTCGGGTCCCATGTTCTCTGAGAAAAACAATAACTGGTGTCTAATATCACAAAAAAAAAACAACCCTTATTGGCGTTTATCACACTGGGGCTAATTCCGACATTAAAGGGAGATTAAAGCGCATTTAAACCATCCGGCAAATAAAGCGAAAATGGCGAGTAATTGTGCAAATGATCATCACACGCAATTGCGCAAATGAAGCGATATCGGAAATGCATTGTTGCTGAAATCCCGAAAGCAAAAAGATGT